>NC_086381.1:26543585-27143585 GCF_036588685.1 Mytilus trossulus
ACAGCAGAGGCGGGTCCAGAAATAAAAAAAGGGGGGGGGGGGGGGGGGGGCTAAACCTAAGATAAAAAGGGAGGCCAACAATATGCCCCCATTCAAATGTTGTGATCTACAAAAAGGGGAGTCCAACCCCGGGACCCCCGGATCCGCCATTGACACAATATATTACATATGTACAAAAATTTACCATGATAACGACTTCAATGTGTTTCCCGACATAGATAACAATTTTATGTAATTTCTATAGAGATTAATTAGTATTTGAATTTGCATATGGATTTAAAAATAAAATTGGTGCATGCGGATTTCTTTATACAGTAAATCATGATTCTAAAAGAACAACTTGTTAAAATATAGATTAGTACTCACAAAAAGATTAAAAGAAGAGTAAATACAATCCCGAACAAGATAAACGACGTTACACATTCCATTTTTTATACAAACTATTTACAAAGAAAACTTGTCTTCCTTTAAACCGTTTTGCTCGCCACACCTGAGTAAGCTAAGCTTAATACACATAATTTTGATCTGTCGATCATCTTAATAAATACTTGAAAAAAATGTGATCTCGTGTTTCATTATTATAAATACAATATTATCCACGATCTATTGTTAATAGGTTAACAAAAAAAAAACACATTATTTCTTTTTTACTTCCTTGTTCATAAAGAGTTACGTGTATTTATATATATATATATATTGGCCCGGGGTGGGCACTTGTTGAACTAGCACGAACATACACCATCAATTTTTTATGTGTATATGTGATCATTTATTTAGAAAGATCAAGCTAAGTTGGAGATAGAGGGATACAAGCAAAAGACTGTTTCAAATTCCCAAAACTATCCGGGATAGTAGTAATAATTACCAGGAACTTCCAGGTACACGCATTCAATACAATTGTATATATAAAAAACTTGACACCATGCGGTCACTTTATTTATTGTTTCTTGCCAGTTAATTATTTTAGATGTTCGTGATAAGGAGACTACTGGTATAAGTTTATTAAAAAAAAATATCGGTAGCATGAAGTAACAAAGAGTTTGTGAATATTAGTTTAAATTACTGTTTATTGTTTATCATTTTGGACAAAACTCTAATCGTCTTGAAATAAATTACTTCGTCAAATCTTGTCAATAGTATGATTCGCCACATTCAAGTCCAGTATTATTGTTATAAAAGTGCGAACCTATCATATCATTACGTGATATTTCGTATGGTAACTCGCCCTGTTCTTTTTTCCGCTGACAAAGACTAAAGAACTTCATTGAACATTTTGTGTCTAGCGGAGAGTTGTCTCATTGGCAATCATACCATTTCTCTTTTCTACTGCGGATGACCGTGAGGCCGTATATCGGTGTATTGCTATCGCCTAGATTTCCATTAACTAACTTTCGTGTTGGATTTTTAACCGATCTATAAACATGATAAATACGCAGAAATCATAGAGTGCAAAATAACATTCCTTGTCGCTGGTTATAAATTAATTTCTTCAATGAATATTCATCAAATATGTTTTTTAGAAGACAAACTTGTAATATTAAAATGTTTTGATATATATATAAATGTAAAAAAATCACTAATATCTATGAACACGCAAGCGGAAGAATATATCAAGAACGTTTGCATCATCTCCCATGCAGAGTTGTCGACCCATGTGCTCTCTAAAGGAACGATTACTCTACATGAGAGATTACATACTTTGCGGGAAAATATGAAAACCTACTCAAATCCAATCAATTAGAAAAATCAAATTATTACAGAAGAGTGTCGACCATGCACCTGCACTGCACTTATATTGATATAGCAGAATAGAGTTATATATACATGTGTGAACATTATATTTACATGTAACGGTAATTTACAAATATTAATATACTCAGAAGACCATTACTAGCCGTGACTACTAATGGACTTCTTATATAATATATAACAACAGACCAAAGTATACTGATTTGTATCACTACAATATAATTGCTATTACGATGAGGTGGAATTCCCTGTCATTAATTTATCATCCACGCACGAACTTGTCTCAGAATTTTTTTATATCTTTACATTAAACGGTAACCTCACTTTTAGATAAAGAGATGTGATATTTTTTTCTGAGACAAGTGCTTGTCGGACCATCCACAAGAACTTGCGGTCATCCGAGATTCAGTACTTTAGTACTTTGATTTATATTTGACGATACACACGACCCGTGTAACCTAGACTAAATGCCTGTTAACATTGCTGGTTGGCTTTCTTAAAATGGTAACAAAGAACACCACGTAACCAGCCATATCTTCGCTTTTACTATAAGTATTAAATATAGACACAATATATATTTATGTTTGTTTATATTAGCATTTTTGTTGAGGCAGTACCTCAGAACAGTGTTAATATTATTATTATTCAATTTATTCGATTTTAATTCTAATTTTATAAATGATTTTGTCAAAATTATCTTGAAAGCAACTGAATATTTGATGAATATAAATATTAACAATCGAAAGCCAATATATTCATCTTCATATATTTAAAGTACAAATAACAGTGTATATAAAGTGCGAATCCAGCTAGTTCATTTTTACTGTTATATGCGGATATGTCTATTGTAGAATAAAGGATCATGGGAAAACTGTATTTGTTTACGTTTTGAAAATACCAAGTTAAAGGATTTTAAGTTAAGTTTTAACAAATTTTCATTGTGATATGTCTTTATAATATACAAACATAGCATTAAAGTTCAAATAAGTGTTATAAAAGCATCATAATATAGCATATCGATTATTAAAAGCGATCCATTTTAACTATAGATGCGATGAATTATCACTGTTGGTGCAGTCATTATTAATGTAGAATTTTCAAAGATGCGAGGAATTTTTATTGTAGAATTATGTGATAAATGCACTTGCAACAAATGAAAAAAAAACTAAGTTGATGACTTTAGGATTTATGATACATGTATTTTCAAATTGAAATACAAACTCCTCATTCATTCCTCATCAAATATATAGCTGTTCAAACTTGTAACAAAAGCGATTCTCAAAATGTCATATTGTATTCTTCAGATTACGTTTCTCCTTGATTTTAACTTATATAGGGAATCACTGGAGCGTGACGGCAGCGGTCCCTCTTAGGCAGTCAGTGGGCCCTACTTATGAAAAATTCTAGATCCGCGAATGGATACTACCGCAGAGGTAAAACCATGCACATTTGGGTTATTGTACACGAAATGCATGCTACAATTCATTTTTGTTGATTTTAGACCCTTTGGAACTCTATGTGGGCTATTTCAGCAACTAGGCAAAAAATTCCCAAACTAGATACACGGTTAGATTCAGCATGTCAACGAATTCCAAATATCTATATTAAAGGACTTTTGTCTATAAATTTGGACCCCACAAAATTGAAAAAGGGACCAAAAATATAAAAAAATGCATGCATCGGATACATTTGTTATTGAAGGCATGACTGTAACAATAGGATGAATATACAAACATATCTTATTCTGGGGTCTCATTGGGGGGATCCCGGATCCCGCTTACTGTTTTGGCAGATTCCCGTATTCCGCTTATTGTTTTGTCAGATTCCCGTATCCCGCTTATACTATGCAGTTCTAATTTTTTGTAATTATCCGTGTCCCGCTAGACATCATTTCCCGTTTTTCACTACACAATCAATTGACTTTCACCTGTCACGCTTGCAAAAAATCGGCAATCCGGCGTGACGCTTATACCCAAATGCGACCCACTATTTTGCTCTATTTTGACTCATATTAAGCCCATTATTAATATATTAAAAAAGTAGCGTAGATTTTGTTATCCCTTTTTATCCCGTCTCGTTTCGTTTTTGAGCCATCTATAGATGTCGTATGTGACAATGAGACAACTCTCCATCCAGTCACAATTTATAAAAGTAGACCATTATACGTCAAAATACGGTCTTCAACATGGAGTCTTGGCTCACACCGAACAGCAAGTTATAAAGGGCTCCAGTGTAAAACCTTTTAAACGGGAAAACAAAGGTGCAATCTATATCAAGATGTACGTAATTAGTGGTGAAGTGTCATGGAAATGAATAAAAAAAAGGATAAAGATCCCTATACATGTACGCTTTATAAGAAACGATGGAGTACATTTGAAATAAATGTTATTTCTATTGAATTTATTAGAGTGTTTTAAACCAAACTTTCCTCCGTATGTTAAATTTTATCAAATCTTTCTCTTACTTTATCTATTGTTTGAGCAAATCGGCTAAATGAAGGCTTTACAGCTAATTTCCTTATGCATGTAAAGCAAAACTTTGGTTGGCTTTCTTGCTTTGTTTGTATAATTGTTTATACAAACTTTGTAAATAAGATTGACATTTTTAAACAATATGAATAGGCATGGTTAAACCTGTATTTTTAATATTTGAATTAAATTGGGTGTTATCATAATGATTATCCAATAAAAAAAAAAGCAAGCAAAACAACTAAAGTCTTTCTCTACATGTTTAAAGAAATGAGCTGTAATAGATAAAAAAAATAAAATTATACAGTGAAAATGCACCGCATATACAATAATAATGATTCGCTCCACAGTGAAAATGAATGAATAGTATCATTATTCGACAGTAAACATGACTAGCATTACGAAATCATCATAGTGGAATTTAGTTAAATATGAAGAAACTGAATGACAAAACATATTCTACGTTATACAACTTTAATACTTGTATTAAAATGAATATTTCTTACTGCAACAACATATCACCTGTTAGTTATAAAGCACCTGCACGATATGTTCGTGAAATGTCCTAAATATTCACCTATTTTGGTATATATTTCACAGCTGGATGGCTTTAGGCGCGATAAAACCCCGCTCGCATCTCTAACTTTGTTTTATTAGTATTATGTATATCTGAACATATACATTTTAACTAATTTTCTTCATTTTCTTCAAAAATTAAAAAAAGTTCGTCTGTTTATTTATCATTCTACATTAAACATTTATGGCATATACAGTAAAAATGATATTTTAGGATCCGCACTTTACATACACTGAAATAAGATTACTTATTCTGATCCAACCAAATCAATATATAAATGTTCAAGTAGTAAAATTGTTCCATCCACAAATATTAAACAGGTGAAGGTTTCGTGTTTCTCTTTGATGATACTTTGGCTTTGTTTAACTTAGAACCTCTCTGTGCTTGGGACATGCTATAGAATTCATCACGAAGATACAACACTATTACAGAGTATAATGACATCAATATATAAATATTTATATCATTTTTATGTGTCACTAATTCCTTTAATAGACATAATTTAAATATCTATTAATAAACTGATATCAAAATATGTGTCCATGAGAAAGGTATAAAAGATCGTACCGCGGCTCCTTAAAGAAAAGGGGGGATAAAACTTTTACACCATCAAGTTTTGCGTTCTTTTTCTTGATTTCTGTTTTGACCAAAAGCTTACGTTTATTAAATGAATATAAGAAATGAAGCGATAATACCAAGCAACAAACAACTTATTTGGTAAAAAAAACCCAAGATTTGACACAATTCGTCAGAAGTTTACTTCTACTTCTCGATTTCTAACAAAGTCCCATTAATAACTGTACTGATCTCTAACCTAAACTAATACTTGTCTGTTAAACTTTAGTTAATATACAATCTATAGTATTGATATTTTATATCAACTTATACTATAATTCTCAATATTCAATTATAAAAATATTTTTACTTGTATTTAACTTCCAAGTTGTAATTTATACAGATATATAATTTTAAAAGTAAACAAGTATCTCTTCATATCAAAATTTTTAAAGTACACCACCGATTTCCGTGTCAATCTCCGTGTCAATGACTCTATCTGTGTTTCCCAAATAAATGAAATTACAGTTGCTAGTATCAAGCTTTAACAGACAAACAATCTGAACGGTGGTAACCTCAGTTTTAGAACAAGTTCATAACAGAAAGTTCGAAAGGTATACTTTCTTGTAAATTAATTCAGTCTGTGTCTTTTTCTTTTTTTCCTATAGACAATGATGTCCCTGTTCCCGAAAAGGTTATTATATGCTTTCTTGTATTGTATATATACACAACTCGTCTAAACATCAACCCAACAATGTTAGATCTGTAATATATATATATAAAAGACGATGTGGTAGGATTGCCAATGAAAAAACTCTCCACGAGATTCCAAAAATGACACAGAAATTAACAACTATAGGTCACAGTACGGCCTTCAACAATAAGCAAAGCCCACACCGCATAGTCAGTTATAAAAGGCTCCGAAATGACAATGTAAAACAATTAAAACGAGAAATTTAACGACCTTATTTAAAATGTATGTAATATAATTTACTTTTGTCATAGTTTTGTTCGTGGGAGGACCGAAATATGTTATAGATCGGTTTAATGTTTAAACGAACAAAAAGGGTGCATGTAGTTATCTGGTGAAAAGTGTAAGGCACTTACCGCAGAACCAAACTATGATGTATAGTGTTGGAAATGTTTGTATATCTATAAACTGAACAAAAAATCAAGAAATTGAATTTATTTTAAACACATTGAAACAATTTAGTTCATGCCGTCAAAAAGATATATGATGTGATATGAGTGCCAATATGACACCTCTTTATCTAAGTCACAATTTGTAAAAATAAACCATTAAAGGTCAAGGTACGGCCATAAACACGGAGCCTTAACTCAAACGGAATAGCCAGTTATACAGAACCCCCAAAATGACTAATGTAAAATCATATAATGCAATCAGCAAAACCAACGGTCGAACCTATATGAAAAACGAAACACTTATGAACCACATCAACACTGATCAAAAAGTTCCTGGCTCAGGACAGGTACAAACAAATGCAGCAGGTTTTAATGTTTTAACAGGCGCCAACCTTCACCATAACCCGAACCATAACAACCAAAGTCTAGTTATTTGGGCAGACGATTACCACAACAATTATATATATATCAACTTAATGGGTTTTGTATCAGAAACAAGGGGTGGCTTCAGTACTTCGAGAATATCACGTACAGTCCTTGGATGGTGTAGACTTCCCACTAACACCATACACCATTACACCAAACACCTTGTACCATTACACCATACACGTTACATCTTTGCACCATTCCCCATTATATCTACACGATCCGAAATGCACCATTATGCAATTAAATTTCAAATATTATGATTATTATTATTGTTTATGTTTACACTTCGAAAAAATAAATAAAAAGAACTTCGCGTTAAAACAATCAAATGTCGTACACCATCATTCACGGCATTTAAGATCGCACGCTACACAATCACACCATTCCTCAAACACCATTCCCCTTACACCATAGCACCATACACCTTACTCCATGACACCATATATACCACACACTATTACACCATACACGTTTTTTTGGGGGAAGTTTACACCATCCAAGGGCTGTACCGATAATAAAGTAATACTAGAAACTTTCTGTAAATTGCACATTTTTTTTATTGCATAGGAAAGGACGAAATTAAGGCATGCAAATAAAGTTTTAGAGAATTCTGACTAGCTGATGGATGGCGAATGTTCTAATACATGTATTAGATCAACAAGCACAAAGTTATTTCACCTATTCTCTCGTTTTACTTCTATAATACGTAATACGTAAATTGTATTCTACACCCAAACGACGTTCGCGGTCGACTGCTTGTTCAAAATAGAATAGCGATAATAATTGCCGTTAATTATACAATTATTTAACTTGTTTTTACAAGACGTTTTACCTACAAGCGTGTTTTTGATTAAATCTATACCAATTTTAAAATGCACAAACTTTGTGTCATTTAATGCCGCAAAAATACAAGTGTTCTTTTTGGCCATTATATAACTCTATTTAAAAACCGGAGAATCTAATAATATATTTCAAAAAAATCACAGCTTTATCTAGACTATCTCTACGTATACGCATTTATTACTTTTTGCAAGTTCAACTTGATTTAGTTCCGGTATGTTTTTTCCGTTAAATGTTTTTCTTTAGATAAACGAGTTTGACCACAGTATTTAAGATTTATCAGTAATAAATAAAAACAGGCCACTAAGCAATAACAAACAGGAAGGAATTTTGTACGAGGTTTCAAAAACAAAACAAAGTATCATGAATAGCAATTATTAAACGAAGGTTAAATACTAGAACTCCTACGATTATTTTAAACTAATATTTATACTCACAAGTAAGACAAGGTGAGAAAGATTATAATTCCAATTAGGACAGTTGATATTATGCTTTCCATTTTGTTTCACAAAAAAACAAACTGAATACAAAAAATGTGTAGCTTTAAATACCCGTATTATCGATACACATGATCTAGTTTAACGGTTGTTCATCTATTGTTTGAAAATTAAATGCGTTTGAATCACGTAATTATATGTCATATAAGATAAACTTTAATTTAAAGGTGGTATAATTGCTTCACGAGATTGACAATTAAGGTAAATAAATTACTAGGAAGTATTTTTAAGTGGGACGATTTTCTTGGAAGAAACTTTATAGAATTATATATGGAAATAAAACCGCAAACCTTTAAATAACTGAGGACTGCAGAATATAAATACCATCATGGTGTCTTAATACATTCACTTCTATTAAAAAATAGAAACTTATCAACACCAGATGCTACTGTCATAGATATGTAGTACCGTGAATTTTATCTCATGTTACGCAGTACTGTAAAATTAAAAACTTAAAAATGTTTTCCATAGTTGTCGAAAGAAAAAAGTTGCCAATATATGATTAAGGTGGTACCTAACACTACAGGAAGATAACTCTTTAAAGTCAGCTAAACGTTTTAATTACGATGTGTCACACACAGTGGTGTAAAGCGAATATTAAGCTTCTCGATGATCAAAATTGGTGTTTGTCAAACTGCTATATAACCAGTGTCATTTTTCTGATAAAACGGTTGGTTCAAAATTTAGAAATTTTCATATTTTTGTTAAAGGGTCAAAGTAAAAACTTTGTAAGAAATTTATGAAAATTAAACGCGCCAAATTAATTTGAGTGAAAGTGTTAGGTACCACCTTATAATTATAGATTAAAAATCCGGTGATAATCATTTCCCGCCAAATTTTCAATGGCTTATGTTTGGAAATTAATCTAGTACACGGACCCTTCCTTTTTTCAGCATTTTTAGTCCCATTATTAATAATTACTCTATCAATTTATAGATGTCTTTTAAAAAAAATGTTATTTGAAAACAGACCAGCGTACATCCTTTAGTCAGTGTGAGCTCATAAACAAATAAAAACCAAACTATATCATAACTGTATCCTACATCAACGAACCGGAGCCTTGCATCTTCAAATTAAAGTCACTACCATTTAAATTTCCATTATTCTGAACATTAAATAAAATAGTATTTTTAATTTTACATTTCTATATACATAATGTATTAATTCTTCGCTTACCTCCATGATAATATTTTGAACTTTGAATGAAATGAAGATTTTCAATACGATAAGTCAATCAATAATTTGAAATAATATTTGAACTAACTGTATGTTCCTTTGTAAAATCAGACAAGAAGCAAGTTGTATTATTATGTTCGAAACTATAATATTTTTATTTGTACTTATTCGCCAATCAAAGAACTATCCTCTAATATTTAGTTTAAACCAAAAGAAATCAGCGAAGTTTATAATCGTCTTACAATCCTTTTAAAATATAGCCTTTCTGCAGACTCTGACCAAATATCCACTTTAATAACCCTCATATATGAAGTGTCAACAGAACTTAACGTTGCACTTTTGTAAAAGGAATATATATATATATATTTTTTATTTTAATTTCAGAACACAAGTTAGTGTATTTTTTAACAGGAAGTCCCGATGTTAAAAGAAAAACCACTAAAACCTTAGAAAGAGAACATACACTGTATGTAGATAGCAGTGGCGGATCCAAATTTTTTCATAAGTGGGGCCCACTGAATGCCTGAGAGGGGGCCCGCTCTAGTCACGCTTCAGTGAATTCCTATATAAGCAATCAAATTTTTACCCAAAAAGGGGGGAGGGGGCGGGCCGCCCCCAGCCCCTAAATCCGCCTCTTGATAGAACTGCTCGAATAAAGGGTGTTCGGAAAACTACACATGAATTACCCCCAAAAATGTGTAACCCCTATTCCCGCAGTACATACAAGCCAGCCTGCATGTTTCGTTACACATAGTCAACCGCTATACTCAAAACATAAAAAGCCCTGACAATACATATGCGCAAGATGAAGGGAAAAACGTTTTAACTGTACAAAAGTGTTTTGCTTTACTATATATTTTCAGGATCAAATATTGTTAGACAGTATTATATCAGTTTATAATACAAAACGTGTGATTTAAATGTATGTAAACCATTTAGACCTATTTACCATTTAGACCTATTTTTGATATTAAACTTCTCATTTCAGTGTTTAAAAATATCTCATCAAGAATTCAATTTACAAAGACGTTGTTCTAATTATTAACATATCTATTTACACATTAATATAGGGTACATATTTTAAACTCTTGGTGTCATTTATATTCTTAGTATTTCCTATTAATATAGTACAACTGCTTTCCTGGAAACGAATGTAGTATACGTCGAAGCCAGCTTTAAATAATCATATGAGTAATGGCTTATACGATAAAACTACGAAGGACCAAAAGGGACATCAAGTAGATTACATTCGTAACTTCTAACTTGACATTTCGCATTCTAATGTTTACATTTTGTCAATTGCAAGTTGGTAAAGAGAAGTGTCATGTTTGAACTAAAAATTGTCAGGTTGGAAGTATAAGTAATGTCAAATTGGATGTAAGAAATGTTGAAATGAAAATGACCGAGTAATTTAAGTCTTATGTAGACGAAACGCGCGTATGGCGTATTAAATTATAATCCTAGTACCTTTGATAACTATTTTAAAGTTTTATATATAATGTCCCAACTTGTCTGTTCTATACTAGTCCCAGGTCAGGAGCCTCTAGCCTTTGTTAGTCTTGTATTACTTTTAATTTTAGTTTCTTGTGTACAATATGAGTTTAGTATGGCGTTCATTCTCACTGAGCTAGCATAGTTGTTTAGGGCCAGCTGAAGGACGACTCCGGGTGCGGGAATTTCTCGCAACATTGAAGACCTGTTGATGACCTTCTGCTGTTGTCTATTCTATGGTCGGGTTGTTGTCTCTTTGACACATTCCCCATTTCCATTCTAAATTTTAGTACAACAATACGACTGCTGGTGTATAAGCTTTTTGAAAAATGTTACTATCCAAAGTAACGATTATAAGAGACCAAGATAAAAGAAAGGAAACGTTTGTATGCCGGTTGAATAGAACAAATGTAAAAGTCAATCATAAATTATTGTGCACCAAACACATACAGATTACATTGAATCAAATAACGTTCCAAGAAAAAAAAATTGATTTTGTCTGAATAATCTATTGAAGGACTAAAAAACAATTGGTAATTTAAACTAAAGCCAAATACGTTGTACTAAAGTTCCACACTTAGAAATTGACAACCTTGCTCTACGAAATTCCAATGTGAGGTTATGCTAGGATAATATATCCATTCCTAAGTTTGTAATCATATCAAATATAATATACGTATTAACTGATTGCAAATAATAGATATACTAGTAGTATCCATATGATGTATGTACTTACAAATACAGAACACAAATAATACTTATTCCAAGCAGTACAGTTGAAGTAAATAGGTCCATGCTGAATTAAAAGAGGGTAGGTCTATATTATACAAAATCTGAAATAACAATACGGGTTGAGATATAAAGATGAAATAGGATTGTATACGGAAATTTGATTTTTGTAGATGCCAATATTTGACAATAAACTGTTATAAACACGAGGAAGTGTTTGAGTGGTTCGAATTACTAAGAATAGAACTTGATAAACGATAATAGATTATATAAGGAAAAGATAGGTTTAACTCTTATATCCGTTTAAAGTACGATTTGAACGTGAAAAAAAATCATCATCGATTCTAAATGGAAGTTGAAGATAACCAAAATCAGTTCAAATTTACTAACATGTAACATAATTATGTAAAAACAATGTAAGTATTAACTAAAAACTTCCCATTCTATTGATGATTTTCCTGATTTCGACTGCCACATCTATTAGAAAACAACTAGTCATGCCAACCTCACGGATAGTCAAGGTCGTTAAAGACCACCCTTATTCACTATTAAACACTTTTATTACATTTTTTTAAAGGCGTGCTATAAGGGCTTAGTTAAAAACGACAGATATTCTTGTGAATTATGCATTCTAAAATGAATAACTTCGTTAAGTTGATGACCAGTTATTACTATTAACAGACCCTCTGCAAAGCAGGTCAATGGAATGTCATGAATTATTTCAGAAAACTGCATTTAAATAAGCATTTTCTTCAATTTCTAAGTTTAAAACAAATGATAACGGCCCGCGGTGTTACCATTGTCACTTCAGGTGTTGGTGGCATGCTAGGAGATGTCAAATACTATTACACGGATGTTAAGCAAGTAAGTGTGATCATGGCAATGGAAAAGACATACAGAATTGTATAATTTTTGTATTGGAAATTCGGACTGATTTTTAATATTATTTAAAATTCCTGTTTAATGTTTTCAGACAATTTCATTTTAAATGCGTGAATACAACAGACAATGCGTTATGATTTACATTATTAAGTATTAATTGTGCGTGTAACTTTTTTAATCTAAAATTGTGTGAAAAGCGCTACAAGGTATTATGTTAACTGATGCTACTTTTCATTTTTTATTTTAAATTCGCTTATGTTTATATATTACATTGTTTATTCTTTTCAATATCTATTTTAGCATTTCTTGTTCAGTACATGTATAAATCCGTTTTTCAATTTACGTCTATTGTTACCTTTTAAGTACTTGTTGTATGTTTTTAAAATTTGTCAACTTTATCATTACGTAATCTTAATTGTTTGGCAACCCGTAAACATTGTCATTTTTGTTATGTTTTGTCGACTGGAGTAAGTGTAAGTCTTCATTCGGAGTCGGCCTTTTGAACTGACATCAGTAGTTCATTAAAAGTGTAAATAAAAATACATAAAGTCATTGTTAATATTCGCTCTAACAGTCTGTGAGTAAGTTCCGCTACAGGACATTTGTTTTATAGACAGTGCATCAGTCGGTAGGGAGCTAAAATAGGCAGGACAGGAGTTTTGAGTAAAAAAAAAAGGCAGGATGAGACACTTGAAAAAAAAAGTCAGAATGACAATTTCTGTGATAAAAGTCAGGATAAACTAAAAAAAAAAAAGCAGGACCGGATAGAGTGAAAAATAAAAATCAAATGGTAGCTCCCTTAGTTACTGACTTTCGTTTCGGGACCGTCGCATTCCTTTAACAACAGCGTTGTCACAGAAGCCTTTAATTCTGCGGGTTTTGTTCATTTCTTACCTGTCTTATTTGTTTATCATAGATTGCTTTGTTATAAGTTAGAACGTTATGTTTCTCATTTGAATAGGTTGATATTTTTCTTGTCGGACCTGGTATAGCTGACTACACAATGTAGTTTTGTGTCTCATTATTAAAGATCGAACGGTGACCTATACCTGCTTGTATAAACTTTATTTATACTCTTGTGGATAGTTGCATTTCATTTGTTTCCGTTTGCTGAAATCAAAGCATGAAAAACAAAATTATAACAATATTCACTATTTTAACAAAACTTACTAGTATACGAAAACTGGAATCATTCATATTAAAACAAACTAACTTAGGCTACAGTATTCAAAATTGCACTTACGAAATGTGAAAAGCATAATTCTATCTAAATAATAAATAAAACCAATCCGTAACGTAACAAAACAAAACAAAACAAATTGATAATAAATAAAACATGAGTGATTGATTGTTTTAAAGCCACACTTAAGCTCCACCTTTGGTCTATTTCGTGGCGGCGAATTCTTATGGGTGGAGGAAGCCGGGTTGCCCGGAACGACACCGACATTCGATAGGGAAACTGACAACCCTAGCCAATTAATAAGATTGTTGAGTGTATTAAGATCGGGAACTCACCAGCTCAGGTTTGACTGGCTAGTGATTACAGTAGTAACCACTAAGACCACTCTTTTCTTCATAAAACAACAAAACAAAATATTGAAAGAGTAACTGGAAAGATTAAGGTAGAAAGAAGTAGGTGGGCACAGTAAGACCCCATTTTGGCCACACATATAGCAGTTATACAAAATTATTAAAATGTAAACTTTTAACAATTTATTTGAAAGTAGAAGACTTCTGTTACATACATATGGGCTGATTTTGACAATACAATGCACATGTATCGCGTACCAGCATCATTAAGTCATGCTAAATTACAGTTAGCATTTGATTAATTTGTAGACGGTTCCTGTCTGAAATGAAAGTGGCCGCATTTGTGTTCATTCTTAATATTTAAATTTAAGTTGTATTTGATGATAATACATATTGGGACCTTTTATAGCTGACTTAACGGTATGGGCTTTGCTCATTGTTTAAGGCCGTACAGTGACATACACATGTACTTGTTAATTGTGTGTCAGTTTGGTGTCTTATGGAGAGTTGTCGCATTTGCATTCATACCACATCTTCTTTTTTAATTTTTTTTTTTATAAATAACATATATGAAGGTCAAGAAAGAACACGGATGCTGCCACCTTCATTTTTTTTTACAAAAATTATCTGACATATAATGGCATATTTGATAGATTTTTCATATTTAAGCTTAAATTTGAGCGTATGTAATGACTAAATCAATTTAAATCTTTCCATAAACTAACTGAATAAACTGAAGTAGAACTGAAGAGACTAAAGTAGAACTGAATAGACTGAAGTAGAACTGAATAGACTGAAGTAGAACTGAATAGACTGAAGTAGAACTGAATAGACTGAAGTAGAACTGAATAGATTGCAGTAGAACTGAATAGACTGAAGTAGAACTGAAGAGACGGAAGTACAACTGAATAGACGGAAGTATAACTGAATAAATGAAAGTAGAACTGAATAGACTGAAGTAAAACTGAATAGACTGGAGTAGAACTGAATTGACTGAATATAACTGAATAGACTGAAGTAGAACTGAATAGACTGAAGTAGAACTGAATAGACTGAAGTAGAACTGAAGAGATGGAAGTAGAACTGAAGAGACGGAAGTATAACTGAATAGATGAAAGTATAACTGAATAGACTGACGTAAAACTGAATAGACTGAAGTAGAACTGAATAGATTGCAGTAGAACTCAATAGACTGAAGTAGAACTGAAGAGACGAAAGTATAACTGAATAGACTAAAGCATAACTGAATAGATGAAAGTAGAACTGAATAGACTAAAGTATAACTGAATAGATGAAAGTAGAACTGAATAGACTGAAGTATAACTGAATAGATTGAAGTAGAACTGAATAGTCTGAAGTAAAACTGAATAGACTGAAGTAGAACTGAATAGACTGAAGTAGAACTGAATCGACTGAGGTAGAACTGAATAGACTGAAGTAGAACTGAATAGACTGAAGTAGAACTGAATAGACTGGAGTAGAACTGAATAGACTGAAGTAGAAGTGAATAGACTGAAGTAGAAGTGAATAGACTGAAGTAGACACTTGCGTGTTTAAAAAGTGTACAAAATCTTTCATCAGATGAACTCGAATCTTGAGGATTTACCAGACCTACTCCTTTGTAATTCATTAGCACTACTGTAGCAATTTTCTAAATCATTTTAATGTTTTTGTCTTGTAAAATAAACGATAACGTAAACAAAGAAAATTACTTTTCATTACAACCATTTTGTATATTGAATCAAACTGCTGAAATACACAGTAACATATCGTACTACATGTTGTAACACGATGATGATGTCAGATGGATGGATGTTTAACTTTAGCAGCAACTTTAATACATACTGTACACGTATGGTCAAAATACTCATATGGTACTGAACATAGATATTAACCATGTTATGTACTGGACGATCACGCTGAGTCGGATTTTTAACGTGCTAGTGCATAAAGTAATAGTCGTCAGGAAGACATCATAAGACATGTCCCTCTACTCGAACACATTATT
Source organism: Mytilus trossulus (assembly GCF_036588685.1). Taxonomy (NCBI): domain Eukaryota; kingdom Metazoa; phylum Mollusca; class Bivalvia; order Mytilida; family Mytilidae; genus Mytilus; species Mytilus trossulus. The sequence continues at coordinate 26,559,660 of NC_086381.1, forward strand.
CCGACTCCAAGCCGAAAAGTCCTTGCTCTAACTAATTTATGTCACATGCTGAGCGGAGAAGCACAAATTAGTTTTAAAAGCTTCAGCTTGACCCGACCGGGGTTCGTATCCACAACCTCGCGCACTCCAGGCGACATTAACATTAACGTGTTATAATAATATCTGATCGCGAAATACACAAAATAATTGGCAAACATACTCAATTGTATAAAAAGGAAAGGTACATTTATCCTGAATCATGGACTTATCTACTGAAGTAGAGAAGCTAAACATAGGGACAATAACTATCAAAAGGAAAATACATGTAGATTGCGAAGAGAGAATGAGTAGTTTTTTCTTTGAAGAAAACGCAATATATTTGGTGATCAATTTTATAAGTGTGACATGGGAGATCAAACAGCTCTAATGTATATAGTGAAATGTGTAGTTATCAAGGAAAGTAAACACTGTAAAACGTTTATTGTTAAGGAGGGTCGGCATACCTTGTGACGGTAGCATAGGTTCATTTTATTAAAGCTTTGAGATAAGAGGTATACGTATTATATATGTGTAATCGATTTCAATCAATATTTGGACACCAATCAACTGATAGTGTATTGAAAATATAATAAAATTTGTTTCAATTTGAAACGTAAAAGATGGTGGACATTCGTATGTTTGTATTATGTTTGGCTTTAAAAGGTAGAGTATCTTCATGTTTTACTTAACTTTCGTTACATTTAATTTTAAGATATTTTGAGGTGCATGTTGAGAAATCTTAAAAGTCAGTTTCACTACTTCCTTGTGGTTAGAATTTATTATAGATAATACAAACGGGTAATATATATATACACTTGTCATCATTGTAATTTTTTTAAATAAAAATTATAAAAGTGCAAATATCACTGTATAAATTTTAAACTGCGTCCGAAGCGCTTTTTGTCTATCTAAAAACGTGAAGAATTATGACGTATATGAAAGGGAGGTGCTAAAAGTATAACCAGATATATTTGTTCAAATAGCACGATGAAGATTATGGAACCTAAAAGACTAGAAGGAAAGTGTGATATTAAATTCAAAAAGAAATTTAACAAAATTTAGGTCAACAAGAGAAATAAACAAAGAAACAAGGTCCAATATTTAGACCATTTTTCACAGGAGATTTAGGTGAAGTGGCATATCCAACAACCTCTCAAGCGAAAACTGGAACGGCAACTGTATAGTGTTTACTGGTACATGTAGAATGAGTGTCTGGCTTCTGGTAATACTATTTGGTGTTCAACTGTTGTCCTCCATAAAATCAAGTTGATAACTGCACACTGTTATTTTATTTAATGAAAAATACTTTTCATTTAACGTATCAAGTTACAATTGGCCGTTTCACAATCTAATGCATTCTGGGTAATATTTTCACAAGCGTATACCAAAACGTTGTGATTGGTTAAAAACGTTCCAAACGACTGAAATCTCACCAATGACATAACGTTATTTTCATTTTGGTGTATGAACAACGAGATAACACATAGTCCTTCAAATTCTGAAAAGGCAAATTATTTGACAGTTTTGACTTTCTTAGTCATATTATTACGCACCATGTCATTCTATTAAATGTAATGAATAAACATAGATATAAGATTTAAATGTCTGGTTTCGCAGAATGTTTCTTAACCTATGGAGAATCTTCTAAACTGAACATAACATTTTTGAAACATGAATTGTACACATTCCTAATTGTCAAATTATAAGTATATTTTAGATTGTTAAAGTATGCGGGCATCCTAGAAACTTTTTATTCAGTGAAATTATGTCATTAATTTAATAAAGCTTATTTTTTTTTTTAAATAATTTGTTTTTGATAATAACTGTGGAAAAGTTTAAACTACATACATTCTACATTTTCCATCATTTTCATTTTAATGGTACATACAATGTTAACGGGATTAACTTAATGTCAAGTTTCAAATTTTAAAATGAAAGTTAACTAAAATAAAAAAAAAATAGTGTCAAGCTGTATCACAGAGAAAGTTTTATTTTTTGTTTTAGGGACAATAGTGGCAGATTGCTTAAGCAGCTATAGCTATGGTGGTCATAACAAGTATTGTTGTTCATAGTAAGAAGCTAACGATTTCAAAAACTTAAAAGAACAAATCGTAGATAAACCAATGAAGACATATAGCTATATGATACTGTTGCCTTTGTTTATTCACCCCTTATTATATTAATGTTGTATTTACATTGTGTCATATATAAAATTTATTCTTTAGTGTATATTCATTTGTGATCATATGTTTTTGATTGAGTTAAGTCATTTTTATTGATATTTCATAGTGCGTCTTTCTGTGTAATAATGTTACACTATTGTTTCGGGTAGGGTGATGGTGCAAACATGACATTTTTTTGGCATTAAATTTGAAATATCGTTTTTAACTCATCGGTGACCTATATTTTTTATTATTATTTTCAAATAAGCTGTACATTAGCTAAATAATGGTAAAATTTAAGCGATTTCTGTAATTAGGTTATTTTTTTTATTTCGATATTACATCTATTTATCCTATTAGTTCATCAGTAAAAAGGACATTAACAAAAATGTATACTTCTTCCAGAGGCAGATTGTGAGCTTAAATGAACGCTGACCCCATATTTTTTTCATGTTTCTTTTAAGTAAATGATAAAGTTGATATATAAAAAATATAGCGAAATCCTATGTTAGAAAAAAATGGTTTATACCCGGGAGCCCCCTTAATACGAATCAAAGGTTAACGTCCTAAGTAAAGTGAATTTGTTGCGCATTGCAATTCGAATTAGAGTTGACGTTGGGAAGTTTCGATTGCGAATTAAACTTATTCGAAATAGTTAATTCGAATCGAATTCGAATTACGTGTGAACTCAGCATTACACTTATTATATTTTGGATCTGTAAATGTCAGACATGTTTACAGATATAATGTGAATGAGTGTCATACAGTAAAGATACATAGGACGGTTTGGTGAGAAAGTTAATGAAAGACATCAAGTTGAAATATTTGAAATATTTGTCGAAATGTACTTGACTGATATATATATATATATTTGAAGATGTGAGTCAACTTGATTGGCATTCAGATATGATGTTTTTGAGAGATTGTAAACGACTGGTAATATTGCAATTAAGTGTTCCAAATGAACCATGTTTTCGGACCCGTTTAATTGGACAGTCATGTAGCATATTTTGTTGCATCTGTTACTGTCATTCATTTCGAGAGTAGATATTATGATAAAGTTTCGGTAGGACTTTAGATGAAATAAAACAAGAATCAGTTTTGAGTGGAATTTCACATGATTATCACACATGTATCATGCTTTTCGCATGTACCAGGTTTGGCTAGCCATTGAACCTGGTTCAGCATACTTAGTACCATTTTTTCTTCAAATGTCCTGTACTAAGACAGGAATAATTATGTCAGTTGTCCGTTTCTGTGTATTTTGGTGTTGTTTTTGTTGCCCCGTTGTTTTATTCTTCTACTTGATGTGTTTCCCTAGGTTTTAGTGTGTAACCCGGATTTGTTTTTCTCTCAATCGAAATATGACCTTTGAATAGCGGTATACTACTCTTGCCTTTATTTGAGATGTTGGTTTCTATAAAGGACAATAACAATCAAAACCAAGAAGTAAACAAAGACTCACAAAACCAAAGGACATTTACATAAACAGTTATAAATAAGAAATAAGAAACAAAACGAACTCTACTAAAAACCGTGAGTGAAATCAGGTGCTCCGGGAGGGTAGCGATTCCTGCACCGTATACGGCACCCGTCGTGTTATTTCTTGTTCATTTCGGTAATGATGGAAGGTTATTATGACTGATTCTACTTACACAAAAAAGAATAAAGTTTCGACATAAAAAGACTTTAGCTCCCACTAAATTGATTAAGTATCCGGAGACATTAAAATGCGGGCTTTTATCTGAAATGAAAACGGCAGTGAAAGGGAGAACAATGGACCCCTATTAATCGTCGATCAACACAGTACGAAACTTATAAGGTGACATATACATTTCGCTATAGCGTTTTTGCGGTCAACAGTTATTCATTTGGTGTTTTGGAATACTCTCAGATCTGTTCTTAGTGTTTTATGTTTCTTTCGGATGAATAAATACAATTAAACGTCTGGTCTGTGACTGTTTTGGCAAGACGTTTTTCTGCTCCTTATGGATCTGATGGGTTAACCCTTTCAAGCAGTTTGTTAATGTTTGTTATAGATTGTTCTATATTTTCAAATTTATCCTAGGTTAAAAAAAGTTATTGGCGCATGTAAATTAGTTATCTTCTGTATGTGTTTATCTAAGTCAGGATCCTGTAATTATAATAAATGGTTACCGCTTGTTACTGTATAACGTATCATATCATCAGGCCGATATGTTTCTCGTTTGCCTTGCTTTATATTTGTCATTTCTCATCCATAATATTAAAAACCTACAATAGTTATACCAGAAACTGAACAAACTTGATCCAGTGGTAAGTGTGGAATATGGACACATACCCATAAAGACGACTGTTTCATAAAACATGTATAAGTCTTCATGTAATTTCTAAAAAAAAGTAAAATCACAAAATTGCTGATCTCCGAGGATAATTCAAATCGGAAGTCCCTAATCAAATGGCAAAATCAAAGAATAAAACATATCAAACGAATAGACAAATTCCTGACTTGGTACAGACATTTTCAAATGTAGAAAAATGTTGGATTGAACCTGTTTTTTTGGCGCTAAACCTCTCACTTTTATTACAGTCGCATTAAATTCTGTTATTTTTAACGATGCGTGAACAATACAGACAAAGTAGGTAAAATAGTCAAACTATGGTTACAGCAGTCACCACTATGTTCAATCACACGACAAACATTTACAAAAAACACAAAAAGCATCTATCAAATTAAAAAAACCCACGTTCCTTGTTTCGCGTGATGGGCGCCAGAATGCAAACTTCGCAAAAAAAAATGATTTTGTCGTTTAATGTCTATTCAAAACAATTATAATTTCACATGGAGGATGGTAGTATGCATAGTTATAAAATCGAAGGTTATGTTAGAATTAATTGCAGAATCAGACTGAGATAAAAAAAAAAAAAATATTCAGCAGTTCTTTAGAATTTATAAGAAACAATGAACCACAAAAAATATACTGTTCTATATACAAAACACATAAGCAAAAATGAAAGATAATACAAACACATTAATGGGATGTATAAGTACCGAAACACGTCAAATGGATATCACATAAAATAGCCCAAACAGTAAAGGTAATTTAAATAATTGAACAAAGACAAATAAAAGAACAATATAACGCGTAGGTAAGATTATAAACAACGTTGAAGCAGTGTAGTACATAATAATTCAATCACCGAAACATCATGTGTATATTCTTATTTGTACTATACATTTGTATTTTTGAAGCAACGTAGGTGTGATAGCAGGAATAGTAATTGGATGTTTATTTGGATTGGCTGTCATGATAGCATTGGTAGTGGCATGCTGTGCGGCAGTGAAGAAGTCAGGTACTAGTGGTAGAGTTATTCCAAGTGGTCAAAGTGTAGCAATGGTCCAAACGTCACAGCAACAACAAGGTATTTATGTTATGTTCATGTTGAAATGGAATAGTAAGAAGTGTTGTGACATTTACAATTTTTTCACCAGAAAGAATACGAGAAAAACAATGACAAACTTGTTCTTCTATGCATAAACCATGTACTAGTATTTCGAAATTGAAATATTATCCAGTGACTATTAAGGGTAAAGTATTCATAAAATGGAAAATAATCTAGGTTACGATCAATATGGTAGCAGCTACATAGATCTGCGTAGGACTACGTAGATTTAAGAATACCGAACGTGTAGCTAAATGTATGTTTAGTGTTATTTGCCTACAGTTTTATTCATGTTATTCTAGGTCCAACCCACCATTTTTTCATAAAATGCCCTGTATCCAGTCAGGAAAATGGCCATTGTTACATTAAAGTTTGTTTCAGTGTGAGTTACATTTTGGTGTTGTGCTTCTGTTGTGTCATAGTTCTCTTATATTTTGATAAGTTTCCCTCAGTTTTAGTTTGTAACCCGGATTGTTTTTTTTCTCTATCGATTTATGAATTTTGAATAGCGGTATACTACTGTTGCCTATATTCTTAATTATTCTAATGTAGATATATTTGGATATTATTTCTAGGCCCTTTTAATGTCACTTATCTCTTCAAATGTTTCGGTTCGTATGCACCTGACCTTTCAATAAGCTTCTGGTGAAAGTAAATCTCGACTAAAGGCTGTGAAGATCAGGTGTCACTCAGGGTGGTATATTTGCTGCAAATTCAACAAATGACAACAGTTTGGACTTGAATATAGTTCATGTCAAAATTTATTACTAGGCACTCATATAGAAAATTGGGATTTCATCTATAGTTTACCCTTTTGTTGCACTAAAAACAACAAATTTAGTATGTTCCAGTTTAAGATTTTACATAGAACTCTCGCTACAAATGCATTATTGCAGAAATATGGGTTAAAAGAAACTAATTTATGTAGTTTCTGTAATGAAACTAAAGAAACTATAAGTCACCTATTCTGGGAATGTAACCTAGTTAGAAATTTGTGGTTAGAAATTGCAGCACTTTTTCAAGTTGAAAATAATATAACTTTAATTCTTAATGTGGAAAACATTGTTCTTGGGTCAGAGTCTTGGGATATTTCCCTAAACTTATTCACTATTCTGGTTAAATATAACATTTATACATGCCGCTTTAATAATTCATTACCGACTCTTACGGGTGTCATAGCTATGATTAAAAATTCCTACCAAATAGAAAAAATATCTACCTTCTTTTACAGATCCCCTAGAGCAAGAGAGAAATTTGATTGTAAATGGGAATTAATTAAAAACATAGTTCACATGTGAGGAGAGATCTTTCTATTTTGTACTTACTTAAGGCTTTATAATAGTTCATGTAGAATTAATTATATGTTGATGCACATCACAACTGGACAGTGATTTGTGTGCATCTTAAAAGTACTATCTATGTTTATTGCTATTGTTATACATGTTATATACATTGATATACTAATTTTTATGTATTTGAATTATCTCCCCTTGACTTAGGTTGACATTTATTTATGTGACTCTGTCCAACATGTTGTCCAATATGTTATCTGTTAATGATCTCAGGTGGCCTCTCCTGGTACCTCTCATGTTCAACATCATTGTATAGGGAGTGATGCATGTGGCTAGAGGAGAAGGCTGATGCCATAATTAACCTTATCAACATATTCCGGTATTCTAATCCAGAGTGATAAAAGATGTGTATGATCTGGTAGAAAATTTAGACTAACTAGCATAACTAACTTTTTAATTTTAGACTGTTATTGGAAAATTAAATATCAATATATGTATTATGAAATAACTATATAACTATATACCACAATATATACTTGGTGTATTTTCAGATGAAATAAAAATAAAATACAAAAAAAAAAAAAAAATATTTGTTATTGCAGATATGTTTGTGTGTCTTCTCTACATTTATTAGTTTTTTTTTCTCACTGAAACACAGCAAAAGGATTCGTCATTTATGTACAAATAGTCTGAAATGGAGTCTACTGAAGATTTCAGTCAAGATTTAACTGATGTTTAGATTTATCTTGCGGACAATTTTAGTTACTAGTATTTTTGTTTTTGAAAGAGTGTGACAATATCGTTTTAAGCGTATATATTTCATATTGTTGTGTTGTTTTCATATAGGATTGCACATATCTGAAATGGATTTGTTATGAGTGTATCGGTTAGCATTCCACTATGTCTCGTCGACTCTCTTATATTGACCGTCCACCTGAATTAAATATTGGTGAACCTTGTTTTACCTTTTTGATATTCAAAATCTGGGAAAATAAAATGTGTTATAGAGCCATTTAATTTAACGAGATGAAGAGTGTTGCAATAACAGTTTACCGATTTGAACAAATGCAATAATGCATGTTATCAGCTTTTATTGAAATACATTGGAAGCAACACCCACATTATATCCATTATGATCCTAGGGTCATTTAATATAACAAAAAGCATTCTGAGCCTTTAATGTTTAACCAAGCATCAAAACCAAACGTTCTATTGAAACATCAAATACCAAAATCCCGATTAAGAAATTAAAAAAAAAATTGCGAATGGTTTCCTCAAAGTACTGTTCATGAAATATTCATCGATTGATTATAAAAGGAAAGCATTTTTATCCTTGTGGCAATGGTAGTATTTTTGTATAGTAGTATCAATGCTGAAAGGAACGGCCTTTATCTTCATAAATACTAATTACAAGGATCTGATCGCATTTCTTCATTTATATTTTAGCAATGTATCCACCACCTCAGGGTATGCAACCACAGTACGGATATCCACCGAGTGGTCAATATCCACCACCAGGAGGACAGTATCCACAGGGAGGACAAAATCCACAGGGTGGTCAATATCCACCTCCTCCACCAAGTTATGCTGCTCATCCACCGCCTTATTGACATTCCTCTTCATAAACAAGTTGACAAAACTTTTTTTTATTTTAATACTTGATACCAATAAAGATTTGATTGTTTTTATGCTAATAATTAATATTTATTATGTGTGCGTATTCTATGTTTTATCATTGTGCTGATTAAAAGAAATAAGGTTTTTATAATGTTACTATAACTTTCTAATTAGTCTCATTTGTCTGGGTTTTCTTGACTGGTTAGCTATTTAGTTATGACTCTCAGAGCTGTCCATGTTTTGTATCATATACTCCTTATCTATTTTGAGTGCAGTGTGTTTGATGTATTTTATAACATTATATCAAACTCCTAACAGTATTAACTAAAACAAAATCAAAATAAACATATATTTATTAAAAGCACTATAATATCAATTTATAACAAATAAAAAAAAGACAGAAACATAGCACTATATTATTGAGATTATGGTATTCCTTGTCATGGATCATTGCACTTAATTAAAACAGGCAAAATGTTTAACAAATAATAAAAATAATATCGTAAATGCAATCAGCAACAAGCATTGAATTATTTTTGAGAGAAAAAACGAAATAAAATCATAATGTTTTAATGAAATTATAATTTGATTGTAATATTTAGTTATACCAAATAATGATGGATGCATTATATTTTATCCCCTTCGCCTCCACTCCCTTGCAATTAATGTATTAAAAACGCACGTTATCGTCAAAGTTCTTTCAATCAAAAGAATAACAGATAGAAAGAAAAAAAATATAAGAAACACAATTAGTTATCAACTTATTTTTTTTTATCTATGTACATGATGTAATAGGTGCACAATTTACATGACTCAATTTTCTACGTTATCGCAAAATATCAAAATGTAGCACAAAAAACAAATAACAGTCTAAAGTAATACTATTACTTAAGACAATAAAAGAACTATCAGATTATACATCAACTCTCATGCAGGAGATTAAAATGTTCAAAGCAGTATATGAAAATAATGAAGTGTGGTATCAACGCCAATGATACAACGATTTACAAAGCAAAAAGATCAAGGATGTTAAAGGTTAATGTACGACTTTCAATAAGGAGGAGGATGAAACAGTAGGCGAATTAATAAAATGTACCGGTATAACAAAATATGAAGGAGTTCAAACAGTAAAGCTAATGACAGGATTTTACTTTTATGACATTAAACATTGAACTACTATCCCTGGGATAGACCAACATAAATAAGAATAGGACAAAAAAAAGGTAATAATTTGTCGAATAACAATGAATATATAAATGAATGAATAAATGCCGTAATGACAATAGTCCTTTATTGATGGTATGCTATTCCACGTCATGGACCATTTCACGTGTTGTGAGAAATGCAAACTGTTTAATGAATAAAAAAAAATAATTTCGAAAATGCATAATGCATTTAATTATTTTTGTTAATTCTTCTGAGGAAATTATAATTTGATTTCAATGTTCAATGTATATCCAAATGATGGATGAATTGTATTGTACCACTGTTGCGTCTTTACCCTTTTTAGCGGTGGTCTCATTCGGGGGTTCTGATCCCGGATCCTGCTTACTGTTTAGTCAGATCCCCGTATCCCGCTTACACTATGTACGTAAGCAATTCTCAGTATTTTGTAATTTCCCGTGTCCCGCTAGACTTCATTTCCCGTTTTCACGGCACAATAATTTGACTTTCACGTGTCACGCTTACAAAAAATCGGCAATCACGTGTCACGCTTAGACCCCAATGAGACCTTTACTTTAGCTTTATCCCAATCAATACCGACAGATGGCAACCCAAGACAACTTAAACTACAAGTTCCTTCCCAGTGATAGACCCAAATAAATAAGACTAGGCTGACAAAGGTCACGATAGACCCACATTAATAAGACAATGATGAACAAACGTCATGAGTTTGTCAATAGTTTGGTGACGGATACCAATGAATAAATAAACGAATGAATTGGATGAATACATGCAGTAATGACAACAGTAAGCAATAGTTCTTTGACAAAAATAATATTTTTATAACAAAAGGTATACAAATAATCAAAAATCCTGTTCCGTCTTAAACAAACTAGGACATTTTTACAAAATACCCAATTCTTAATTACATCACCAATTTTATTGTCACCTGTGTGAAATGATTTCCCAATCAATTAAAAATTTGCGTATACACTTGAGGATTCCAAATAGAGATTCAAAGCTTCATAACATAAACGATACTCATTCTGAAATGAAACATAGAATTTGTATAAACCCAGTAAACACTCAATTGCTTGTTGTAAATAGTTAGGAGGAATGTTATTTATATGACATATGAACATCAAAATTTCATATCACGACAAAGAAACTAGATACATTTTTGTTTGCAATTTTCATGGTTTTATGAAAATGTCCAAAATATATCTTCTAATTTCATTTTGAAAGTAAATTTTTAGAATAGTTAAAAAATGTTGATATATAATTGAATTCTACCACGTTATAAAAGTCTGCTAAAAAATAAACGAACCCTTATCATCTTTGGTTTATATAGCAGTAAGTAGTCGTGACTTCTGTGTTGAAATGCATTATGATTGATGTAGTTAATTACAAATAAAGTGTCAACAAAACTAAAGATTTTTCGAAATACTTCATTTTTTTTACCGCAGAAATACATTACATAAACTACATGTGGCATTTGGTTTCTTCTGAAGTTCCCAATGCTCTTAATCTTCGTATGTTATTTGGCGAGCTTAATGTGTTTGATTATAGTGTCAATGATTTTTTAATTTTTTTTAGACGAAACGCGCGTCATGAAATGTAACCCTTATATCTAAAATGTGTTTGTATGATGTTAAACGATTTTTCGACTGCGTAGTATACAATCATAAATAATGCTTTCAGTTGTTCACATTTTAAATATATACTAAGATCGTTAATATAAATGATAATACATAACACAACAATAGCACTTGTTTCTTGTTTCTGAATCCTAATAGTGAATTTGTTTATAAGATTTATACTTGTATTATTAATAATAAAATATTGCGTACACTAATGATAATACGTACATAATCAGCAAAGAACTCTGGTCTCCTCAACTGCAACAGTCTGGCAAGTTGAAATATGTTTGCATTATTATCTATTGTCATACTGGAAACAGCATTTGCAAATGTACAGAAAACCCCACAGTTCTTAGCTCCATCACTAAAACATTGAGAGATAAAATAACGGTTAATATTTTTTTTTTCACGAACAACGTTGACAGTTGTTAGTTTGACCAAGTTATATATTCCCTTCTGTCAGAACAATCTACCTTATGATGACCTCAATGATATCTTATTAGAACTTCTATATACAGAACTTTGTATCCTTAAACTGTACCCATTGATTTCAATCATGTACAACAATTTTCCATTTCGATCTTGATATTTTCTCTGAAGCTATGAAACAAATGTACCAAAATAAAACATTTCAAACATATTTCAACGTCCCTAAAATCGACGGACACATACAACTTGGTAGTTTAACATAATTTTACTACAAATAATGACATTAAACTGTTTTTGTCATGTAGGTTATTGACTTTGCATCAACTATTAGTATTGTTAAGAATGAATAAATTTATTCTGATTTAGAGTAATTTCTTGCAATTTGATTGGCTGATAGTGTCCCAATTAATTTAAGTACACTTTTTTATTACGTATATTGGAATTTTTTCCCTTATACCATTGATATAACTAAATATATTTGGTTAATTTTGTCTCAATAAAAAAATTGGACAACTTAACAAAATCCGGATGTATTCGTTACAGTGTGCAATTGTCCTATTAGTAATTGGAAAATACGAGAAATTGTTGTAATGGGACAATTGTATACTGTATACCTAATAATATTTCATTTGATACCTACCCGCTGACAACGGTTACTGGATCATTTGACATGCTGACACGAGTAGAAATCAGAGTAACAAGTTTACACAGAACCTGTGGATCAGGAAGTCCCTTTGACACTGCAAGATACATGGCTATATCTCTCTGTTTGTCATCCTTAAATGTTACAGATACTTAAAATCATTATGTTTTTAACAAATTGTAAAACATTACTTTAATGACAATATTCAAAAAGCAGTCTATGTAAAATTATAGCGGATATTGCGAAAACTTTCATAAGATATGTATTCATTCTGAGAAATGATGTTTTTTTTTTTAATTTAAATAAAGTATTAAATGGTACATTTTATTTTGTACTGTATATTTTAAAATAATATTGATTTAGCAAAATTTGTAATAATCACCTTCTTGGATAGGACGACTTTACAACTTGTAATATCCATATCTTCTTTTCCTCTATTTGATATCGTCAAGTTATATTTCCCACATGTAAATGAGTCCTTGGACGTTGAGTAAACTAAGTCAGCCTGAATAAATTTATCTTATAAACAGATTTAAATATTCTTTTAAGATTTGAAAATGTCATGACAATTGAAAAGCACTAATTTCTTACAAATGCATTTGATAGGAGAAGGAGTTAGTGCTGAGAAACACGTTTAAACCCACGCAATTGTTATATTCCATTACAAATTCCAAAGCCTGTATTTCGATGGTTGCCCTTTGGTGCTGTTTGTCATATTTAATTTCGTTAGTAGCTTTGTCATAAATGCTTGTTTGTTTGCTTTTGTCGTATAAATATTGCTTAACGTTTTATCATGTCGTGAATTTTTATTGGAGACTATACAGTATAGATTTTGTCATGGCTGGAGTCCTTATAGTGACCTATATATCTTTTTGGTTTATAAGCTCTTCATCTTTTGAATACGTTGTTGAGATCACAAAATCCATTGATCATAAACTTTAAAGATCACAAAAGCACCAAGTAAAGTAGGGTCTTTCAAATTTCTTCAATTAAATCAAACAATGCAAGAAAAATGCAGGCACGAGATAAAAAAATGTTAATGATTGATAGAAACAGAAATAATTAATAAAAAAAATGTACCTCTGTTTGGTCATTTAGAAACACGACTATTGTAGAAGAATTGTGATCTCTAACCATAGTCCAAAAGTCAACTTTTGTGTCAGGTAGTGGTAGCTGTGTTGTTAAATATCCAATGAACTTTGTATATGACTGTAGGTTAAAAGAATAATATGTTAAATTGATAAAAAATAAAATAAAAATTACCTCAAAGATGATTTTTGATACTCAAACACGATAATCGTACTACAAATACTCAGATCGAATGTAATGATGTGTTGGAAAGTTATCAATCTGCATGGAAATTTTGAAAAAATGTAATTACATAAAATGACACTAACTCAACTGCATCCGATACCCGTTTTGACATTTGGTGATTTTTTGGTGATGCTGAAAATCAAAAGTCTTATATACATGTTGGTGATGTATCATTGATTACTAAATATAAAGCGAAACCAGCTGGCCCAGGAATCAGATGTACGTAAGAATGAGGAACTTTCCTGAAGTTGAGAAGTGTGTATAGCATCACCTTTTATTGATATAACAATATCCACATTTTTAGTCGGTGTTTAAGTTTTTAGCGATTATTATTATCCAACATAATGTAAACAAGATAATACTTACAAAGATAGAAAAGTAATAGAAGTGAAAAATGCTACTTAAACAATCATACATACTGGAGCTTGTACAGCGTTGATATAATCAGTTCGTCCTTTTTCATATGAAGTAAGAAATAGTCTGTTGTTGTCCGCTTTAAAAGAAGATAATATTGCCATGATGTGCTTATTATTATAGTTTTAACATTTAATTTGAACACAACAGTTAATCACCGGTTTACTTACAGGAGCTTGTTTCACAAATGTTTCAGATTCGGTTTAATTGGTCGACAAACAAATTAAAAGCCAAGGAGTTCTACAAAGACAATTGCCTTTTTTCGCACATTTATCTATAAAAATACAATTTTTTACTCATCTCATTCTGATTTACAGATGTAATTAAGTAAAAATAAACTTGTTAAATTAACTTTGACTAAAATACTACATAATACACATTCAAAAACTTAAAAGTAGGAAAGACTTAATGAACTGGACTACAGGTATTCTAATGTATCATATGTTACCTTAATATCAACATCAGGAACTAAAGGGAAATATATTTCAAAGAATTTTACAGAAACTACAAATTTCAGTCGTAAAAACAGTGAAAAGTCCTATCGTTACACGAATAAAACAGTACAATATAAATCTAAATTGGCAAACCTACTAGGAATGACACTATTGTTTCTGTTCTTTTTGACATTTTCAGGGCTTTTAGCAGCAACATATTGGGCCTTATCATGCTCAGATTTCTTAGCTTCCAGCATCTACAATATAAGGATAAGATTTAACTGTTCATATTAGATCATAAGAATGAAATACGTGACACTTGATAATTGTCCATTATGAAATGTAAGGTATTTGTGTTACTACATTTTTTGATTGAGTTAAGCAAGGATTTGTATAGTAAATCCTATGTCATTCCAATTTTTGTTTGTAGTGTGTCTTTCGATGTTGTTATACTACTGTTGCAGAAAAGGGAGAAGGTTTTGTACCATTAAAACGTTTAATCGCCTGTCTTAGGTAAGGAATCTGGGTTTCCGTGGTTGTCGTCTGTTTATGTGGTTTATAAGTGTTTTTCGTTTATCGTTTTTATATAAATTACACCATTGGGGTTCCCGTTTGAATAGTTTTTCACTAGTAATTTATATTCCCCTTATAGCTTTTTGTTCGGTGTGAGCCAAAGCTCCGCGTTGAAGGTGGTACCTTGACATATAATGGTTTACTTTTATAAATTGTTACTTGAATGAACAGTTGTCTCATTGGCACTCAAACCACATCTTCCTATGATATCCATATATACGTATAACTTCAATATTATTAAAAAGGAAATTAACAGACCTGGTCTTGGTGTAAGGTAAAAAAAGTGTTTGTGTCCCCAAAAATTGTCAACAAGGAGGACAAACTTTTTTCGCTTTCTAACAAGCATTCAATTTTTTTTTACATACATAAGGCCATAGTTTTCTCGTTTGAATTGTTTTACATTGTCTTATCGGGGTCTTTTATAGCTGACTGTGCGGTATGGGCTTTGCTCATGGTTGAAGGCCGTACGGTGACCTATAGTTGTTAATGTTTGTGTCATTTTGGTCTTTTGTGGATAGTTGTCTCATTGGCAATCATACCACATCTTCTTTTTTATATTGTAGTGTTCTTACATCATACTGATTCATCTACAACTGCGAGTATTAAAATATTGCAAAACATTATCTATATTTCTGGGTACCTTAAACTCTTCACGAAGACGTTGTCTGTTAGCAGGACTCTTGTCTGACACAATTTTCTGCCAGATGGTTCCGAATTCTTCCTTTCCTACGTTTGTGTCCTTCATCGTAAACGCCTCAAGTAAGGCATAATGAAGGCAAACATACTGCTCCTACAATATGAGAATAACATTGTGTAGTTTCAACAATAGGTCGGTATTTATCTCTATTTGTATGTTAAACTTGTCATCTATGTTTTATATCAAAAGGAATCTAGATAACAATGATGTATCTTAATATAATCGTCATTCATGACTGATGATGCTTGCGTAAACGATAATAACAACGATTCAAAAGAATTGATTAAATTCTTGTCCATTGCTGTAAGGCAATAGTAGTATACCGGTGTTCTCGAGTCATAAATCGATTGAGGAATAAAATCCGGTCGTGTACCTTATACACAATGTAAAGATACCGTTTATAAATTTGGAAACTATAATATATCTTACTGGTGTTTGCACCATGTTCATCCGGTTGTACCTCATTTTCTTAACAAACTTAACGACATCAACGAACCCAGTGGCAAGTCCTTCTTCGTGTAAAGCATCAAGTCCAATATATGTTCCAGTTCGACCGATACCAGCACTATTTGTAAACAAAATTTTATCAAATTACTTTAGACACTGTATGTGAATCCTAACTGTTTATTGACAGTAGTTATACATAACAATTTTATTTACTCATCAATTTACTTTGGACACTAAGTGAGAATCTTATATGTTTTGGCAGTAGTCGTAAATAACAACTTTATTTACTCATTGAAGAAACTGAAAATGAAATTGAATGAAAAACTATTTTGAAAGCATACGACAAGAAAATCTATATATAGTCACTTAAAATCAATTCTGATTAATATAACTTTAAACCAATTTCAGAAATCTAAATTCTTTTTATGTGAACATGTTGAAACGGGTTGTATCGGCATTAGAAATTATTGAGGTGTTTTTAAATAAATACATTTGATATACATGCGAACCGCAGGAAAAAATGTTCATATTCATATTCATATTCATACCTGCAATGAACAAGAATTGGTCCATTATTGTCAGTACTTGTATGATCAGATATGACATGTTTATGAAACAATACCAGGTACAGAGGATCTGGTGTTCCATGATCAGGCCAGGCTGTGAAATGGTACTGTATGATACATCTCTTCTCTTTTGTCTGTTTTTATAATATAAAAAATAGAAATACAAAACATTATAATAAACATAATATTATTTGTTTCACGTATAACATTTGTATAAACACAAAAACAGCAATATTGCAAATTGATGGTAAATATATTTTGATGCTCAATATTCATATTTAAATAACTTGTTTTTGCATAGATAAAACGACGTACACGACATTCAAATGTTAGAAAGCAGATTGTCAAGTCTTTTAAAGTAATACGAAATAAACAAATTAGCATAAACATAAGGGAATCGCATTCAAATTAAACTTAGCGAGGCAGGTTGTGGCAATATGTTAAGCACCTCCTATTATTCATGTATCACCGCCTTCCAAATCACAACTCACTTACACTATCATATAAAAAATGTTCAGTGCAGACTTCTTTTCTTGCAAACAAGTTATCCTATATAAGACCCGAAGACATGTCTCTGGTACATGTGAATTTTCAGCCAATCAACGTTGGTGTCCATATTACATCTGCATGTTCGAGGCCATTTGTTCTAACTGCGATTGAGCAGCTTTTTATATCAGGAACACTCCCTTGTATATTAAGTCCGTAAAAGTTATGTTTCTTGTACAACAGAGGAGTTGTTAGTGATTCACTATACAGGAACGGCTAAACATTCGAGTCGGGCGCGCAACAAGAAATGAATGCTCATAGTTACTTGACGCAAAATCATTGGTATCAACTTAGCTAATTTTTAAAGCCGAAGCTTAAATCCTCGTCCTATGGACTCTGTTGGACAGTTACCTTATGAGTACAATTCATAAATCAACGAACATTTAAAAAGCAATCCATTATAAACAGTATGATTTGCAACAAAACTAATTAGTTACTCTTAATTTTGACAAAGTGACATATAAATACAAATCTATAGAAACGTCCTCTGAATCATTTCTGTGTAGTCTTATTCCTCAATCGGTTATCAATAGTATTACCTATACAACAATAAGGGAAACATTATTTATTTCTAAATTATTTTGTTTCTGTCTCTCATACCTTTTTGTCTTCAACTTGCATCTCTCTCGTGATATATGCAGCTCGCTCCTTTTCTGTTAATAAGGTGAGAATAAGGTTACCACAAGTCATCGGTTTTCCTCCTTCTGGCCAGTATTGTTCACATTTCCTCTAAAATGAGTATCAATTATTTTAGCCAGAACATCTCTGATGTTGTGCCGGGGAATTGAAGGATTTAAATTAATTAGAAATTTTATTTCCTATTGCATGATAGTTATATAACACGTATTTCAAATAGAATGACGAAAATATTTTATCGCATTGAAGTTGCTACAATAACCAAAATATTGGCATGAAGGAAATAGGTATCGATGTCAAACAGATCCCCGGACAGGAAAGTTCCCACGAATAATACATAGTATTTCTGTCAGGCTTATGACCACTTATGCAGTAATTTTGCTCAGTTATTTTTCGCGAAAAAAGTATTTCAAAAATAAGTTTTGACGTACACAAAGACAAGATACATATTTCATATAGGGGTATATTTTATTCTACCCGTAATGTCAAGTTTAATATTTTGCTTTGATAAAAAATACATTTACTTATAATAAGTGAAAAATACCCGAAACGTCCGTTTTTATTTTACTGTAAAATAGTCAGTATCAATGCAATGTTGCACTATTCAGAACTTTCAAAGACTTTTGATTTGTAAAGTTAATTAATAGTTTAATTCTGTTCACCCTGCTCGTTTGAATTTTTAAAAGCATTCCCCGAGGGTATAACCAGCCCAGTAGTCAGCACTTCGGTCGGTGTTGACATGCATATCAATTATATTGTCATTTTATTACTTGAAGTCATAAGAAGTGAATGCATAATTTCAGCCTTATATGAATAAATAAGAAGTTGGCAAGAGAAGGATCACAGTTGGGTCACATGAGAATCTCAATCGTTTGTTTACAAACGCGTCCTCCAAACATTAGAAAAATGTTGCTTATCAAGAAATCAAGCATCTTGATAAAATCAGTTTCAGGGAACCTTTTATTTGATTCAGAGTGATATTGTATGAGGAATACGTGTGTAAAGGGTAGAAAAGTAAAATGTTTTAATACGATTGTAAGATGAAAGAGTCTCAGATTGGCTACACTCTAAAAGATCTTAGTAATATTTTAGTAACCATATCTGACTTCCGCCACTTCAACAATAGGTAGTTTCACAACAACTTTGAATTCCAGCTTTGATTGCGGGTAAAATGGAATGTTGATAATTTAGAAAGAGGTTTTGCAGAAATTCATGATATACTTTCAATTTTCATAACAGTCTATAGTTTCGACCAGATTTTCTACAATTATACGAGTGAGACTTGCTGAGGAATTTATACTTACATTAGCGACACGATAAATACAATTATAAAGAGGAATATGCTAACCTTTCCGGACCACTTCTTAAATAGGTACAGTTCGTTTTTCTATGTTATGTATAATAGGTCCACACATCTGCTTACTTTTTACTCTTGTTTATCCCCAACGTGTTGACCAGTCTTAAGTTCTCTGTGAAATTCTATTTTTTATATATACCTGTTGTTGTAATTTGTACCTTCGTAATGTTTCTTCACTAACGGCACGTAATAATAAATAATAATATTTACTTTTGGGCCTTCCACCAGATTTGTCAGCATTATAATCTTTCTTGTATTATTTTGCCAAATCATTCTCCATTGGTCATTAATAGTATTCTTTACTGGTCCTTAAATAAATAAATGAATTCAAAATTGTAATAAAGCATTAAAGAATAATTTTGTTTGGATGGAAAGAATCTTCTGATTTGCGGACGGTGTTTTGTTCATGAGTTCATAGACATAATATTGCCTTGTGACTGTGACGTCGTCCACGTGTTTTCATGATCTACTCCAATTTGAAATGAAATTTACAATAAAATTATAAGGAATGATTATAATGTTTTTTTTGTCAATTTGAAATACCTCGCTACGCTGGGTATTCAGTGTGCATCACATTTTTGATGTTATTCTTCAAAGACAGAAACAATATTACAGTCATGACTTAACTACATGGTCATACAATCCTTAACAAAATGAGACTTTGGGTTCTTTCTATATTTGATTAATATAAACGGATACACTTACATTAATGATATTTTACTTTTTGATACTGGGTTTGGAATATTAAGCGGGAACCATGTGTCAGAATCACAATAATAAATGCTATCATACTTTTTTTTATCGACAATTTCAGCACTTCGGTGTTGACATGAATATCAATTATGTGGTCATTTTTATAAATTTCCTGTTTACAAAACTTTGAATTTTTCGAAAAACTAAGGATTTTCTTATCCCAGGCATAGATTACCTTAGCCGTACTTGGCACAACTTTTTAGAATTTTGGATCCTCAATGCTCTTCAACTTTGTATTTGTTTGGTTTATAACTATTTCGATATGAGCGTCACTGATGAGTCTTATGTGACGAAACGCGCGTCTGGCGTACTAAATTATAATCCTGGTACCTTTGATAACTATTTACACCACTGGGTAGATGCCTCTGCTGGTGGACGTTTCGTCCCCGAGGGTATCACCAGCCCAGTAGTCAGCACTTCGGTGTTGACATGAATATCAATTATATGGTCATTTTTATAAATTTCCTGTTTACAAAACTTTGAATTTTTCGAAAAACTAAGGATTTTCTTATCCCAGGCATAGATTACTTTAGCCGTATTTGGCACAACTTTTTATAATTTTGGATCCTCAATGCTCTTCAACTTTGTATTTGTTTGGTTTATAACTATTTCGATATGAGCGTCACTGATGAGTCTTATGTAGACGAAACGCGCGTCTGGCGTACTAAATAATAATCCTGGTACCTTTGATAACTATTGCCCCAGCGATATGTTTTTTTTTTTCGTTTTAAAACTATTTTACGAGGAATTGTTTTATGATAGTGTCATTGGTTTTGTAGATGAAGTCACGTGCATCTCATTCGTCAATTCACACGGACAGACACAAATGCGGGATGTCATTGCACTGATGCATGTCGGCATTGCCCAATATTTTTCGAAAAACGGATTCTGTGTGTGAACCTACAAAATTTAAGGCAGTAAGATGTAACACAAAATGTACAATTTTTAATATTTGATGGCTGATGTTGTGTTGTCAGACATAACAAAAGCGTATCATCAAAACTTAATTTAATTAAGAATATGTTATTGGGCGTAAACGTGTGAACATAATAAGAAAAATATATATATTTAATGAATCCATCGGACCTCAGTACTCTAACAAATAATAAAGAGGTAACGTAAATAAAATAATACCTTCCTGAGCAAAAAAGTAAAAAAAGGCTTAAAGTATATCCAGTTATACAAGATGATTTATACATCATATATGAATAAACATTAATCACGTTGCATTGAAACTGATATCGGTGAAAGAGTAATGATAATACCGGAGGCATTGCTCATTATTTGTATTAGAGTATGTGCTGACGATATAGATACAGATACACAACATGGCATTTTAACAGTAGGTTTAGAACTAGTACATCCATTACGGTATCGTTAATCTACATATATTTAGACTTATAACTATTATACCTTGTGAAGCTATATAACACTTTTCCTTTTCAAAACCCTGAAATTAAAATGAGTTTTCATGTTAATAGTTTTAGAAAACCCTAATCAATATTGTGATGCGGTATAATTGTAAATGAGTCAACTTTCCTTAAAATGTCACAGAGAAACTTTATAATTCATGTGAAATATAATTATCTATGAATCAGAGTATAGAACCTGAGTTATTTGGTTGATGATGAATTTGGCAGCTAATATCCTTTCATGAAAGTACATACTTATATAATTGTTAGTTATTTTAAAAACACCAATGTACCTTACTCAACTTTGAAACAGTACTAAAATGTCACTTATTTAATCTATACAGATTTAATTTTGCAAAACCGTAGTCTTTTTGTTGTGCTCAGGATCGCGGGCTCTTTACCATAAGTTTAAAACTTTTGAATTTTCTAATTTTGCGCTTTAATAAAAAAAAATGACAGTCGTTTTCTGATATCTCAAATACGTTAAAACCAAACGAGTAAATAACTATATATAACATTATGCCCTTAGTATGATGCTTGTTAAGGAACTGGATATCAAATGATAAGTAAATACTTACGTCTACATAGTTGGCATTTATATAATCTGAAACTATTCCATGACTCGGTTGCAATACAACCCTTGTATGATCGTCTACAAGAGAATGATGTTTACTGGAGTGTAATCAGGACTGTATGCATACAATACTGTTACTTTTACCATTATAAATTTATAATTACGTCGAAAATGTTCAACAAATCAGTTCACTACTTTATCAAAACTTAATATTTGATATACAATCTTGTCATCAAATTAATATAAACATACAAATGAACACATGTAGAAACTGTGTTCTAATAATATGAGGAACTTGTAATACTTACATGGAAATGTTGTTTTAAATCTATTCTTTGGTACATTTTCTTTAAGCTGAGCCTTTGTTGTGAGGTGTTGAACTCCATATGGTATTTTCTAGTGTTAAAAGATTAATATAATAGTATGAGTAGTTACCGTTGTCGTAGAAGGATAATTCAAAGGAAGTTAATGGAATCATAGACGAAAATTATTTTATAAATCTAGATAAACGGTGCACGTTTTGAAGAAAAGAAATAAATGGTGTTTCCACATTTGGTAAACGTTTGAAAATTAACTTTAATAGTAATCATAACAAGAATTCACTTTGATACATTCTTGTTTAATTGTTCAATTTCAACACATTAAAAGTCGTGACATTAAAACAACAGAGAGAGTAACGTATACATTATTAAGTAATATGTTAACATCAAATATCGATTGTGAAGTGTCAATCATCACTCTCCTTACCTTATATTCATCTTCTAACTTGCCATTTACATTCGATTTTCTTTTGAAAATATAATCTTTCAGCTCACTGACTCTTACACTTGTGATTATGTCATCTACGTTGTAATACGTTGAATCATCATTGCCATTGTCTAGGTTTCTGTCCAAGGTGGTCACTTGCGTTATATCGTTTTGTTTAGTAGATTGATTTTCATTACCAAAATTTGATTTCGGTTTTTTGTCTGAGTTCTTTCCAGCTTTGTGTTTTGTGTTCAATTTCATCAGCACTAAAGACGGCGCTTCCTCTTCATCAGTATCAGTAGATGAAACACGGCCTATATTCATGTACATATCCCCTTGACCTTTTGTTTCTGAAAGGATGCAGTACTTAACTTCAGCTTGGTAAAAACATATTAACAGGGATAACTACATTAAAATATCAACAAACCAGATTATTTGCATGTATATCTTAAATAAAATATATGTTATAATTACTGAAACAATAATGTTATCAATCACAGACATTTGTATAAACTTTAAAAGCATAGGGAATATTTCATATGATACATATTAAGGATGTTGACTGCTCATGCTTATACTCAATTGTTATCTATTCGGGATACCCAGGTTTTATCCATGTATAATCAGTAAAACAAATTGCCCGCTTATAACTACTTTCTTTTCTAAATTGTTAAACATATAGTTTATAAAGCTACTTTTATAAATCGGTTAAAACACTTGTTATTTTCATCATTTTTTTAGACGAAAAAAGGAGAAAAAAAAATATATCATAAAGTTTAAGAGAATCGTTTCCTGCAAAATTGTCAATGATTTAAATTAAAAACTAGAGGCTCTAAAGAGCCTGTGTCGCTCACCTTGGTCTATGTGAATATTAAACAAAGGAAGCAGCTGGATTCATGACAAAATTGTGTTTTGGTGATGGTGATATGTTTGTACATTTATCTTTACTGAACATTCTTGCTGCTTACAATTATCACTATCTATAATGAAGTTGGCCCAGTAGTTTCTGTGGAAAATGTTACCGGTAGTAAAAATTTACAAATTTTATAAAAATTGTTTAAAATTGACTATAAAGGACAATAACTCCTTAGGGGGTCAATTGACCATTTTGGTCATGTTGACTTATTTGTAAATCTTACTTTGCTTAACATTATTGCTGTTTACAATTTATCTCTATCTATAATAATATTCAAGATAATAACCAAAAACAGCAAAATTTCCTTAAAATTACCAATTCAGGGACAGCAACCCAACAACGGGTTCTCTGAATCATCTGAAAATTCATGGGCAGATAGATCTTGACCTTATAAACAATTTTACCTCATGTCAGATTTGTTATAAATGCTTTGGTTTTTGAATATAAGCCAAAAGCTGCATTTCACCCCTATGTTCTATTTTTTGCCATGGCGGCTATCTTGGTTGGTTTGGCAAGTCACGCCACACATTTTTTAAACTAGATACCCCAGAGATGATTGTGGCCAAGTTTGGATTAATTTTGCCCAGTAGTTCCAAAGCAGAAGATTTTTGTAAAAGATATATAAAATTTATGAAAAATGGTTAAAAATTGGCTTTAAAGGGCAATAACTCCTAAAGGGGTCAACTGATCATTTTGGTCATGTTGACTTATTTGTAAATCTGACTTTGCTGAACATTATTGCTGTTTAAAGTTTATCTCTATCTATAATGATATTCAAGATTATTACCAAAAACAGAAAAATTTCCATAAAATTACCAATTCAGGGGCAGCAACCCAACAACAGGTTGTCTGATTCATTTGAAAATTTCAGTGAAAAAAGATCTTGACCTGATAAACAATTTTACCTTTTTGTCAGATTTGCTCTAAATGCTTTGGTCTTTGAGTTATAAGCCAAAAACTGCATTTTACCCCTATGTTCTATTTTTAGCCATTGCGGCCATCTTGGTTGGTTTGGCGAGTCACTCCATACATTTCTTGAACTAGATACCCCAATGATGATTGTGGCCAAGTTTGTTTTAATTTGGCCCAGTTGTTTCAGAGGAGAAGATTTTTGTAAAAGTTAACGACGACGGACGACGACGACGACGGACGCCGGACCACGGACGCCGGACCACGGACGCCGGACCACGGACGCCGGACGCCAAGTGATGAGAAAAGCTCACTTGGCCCTCTGGGCCAGGTGAGCTAAAAAAGAACTCAATCCTTTCCTGTTTTTTTTTAAATTTTCAACAAGAGAGAAATAAATATTTGATTGCTGAATTAGGGCGATTTGTAATAACATACATGTTCTCTATATATGTATTAGTATATTACATTAGGAAGTGAGAGCAGTCATGTACAATCACAGTCAGCATACTATTATTATCTGTCTGAATATTTAGAGAAGAGCCCAGCCCAAGTCAACGTAAATGGCAACATATAAGTCGTTCATGTTATATCTTATCTTGGTTATTCTGAGTAAATGTAATCGATTTCTTGATTGCTTATTCACCCTTTAACATCGACTGGACAAATTGATTATAAGTACAGAATATTGTCCAAAACAGGTCACCTTTAGATCCCTCAAAGAATTGCTGCAAAAATTCCAAACGTACAGACAACGTGTACATGAGGCATCGAATTTTACTTCCCCATTCTGACTAGATGTGGCTGCGAAGTTGAGCATCCCGAAGAGCCAAATGAAAGCCTTACATTGGCGGGGCTTTTAATACGAAGTCGAACGAGGATCAACATTTACCATTTTTATTTATCTCAAGTAATCCTATAGGAGTTGATGTAACCGGAAATAGGGTAAATTATTATTGGATAAACATATTTAAAATATAAACAATTATGTATTTCAAGTATAAAACTATTGAAAAGTCACAGTACGAAGATGGTATAATTGGTTTGTCAATGAGACAACTTTCTAACAGACACTAAAAGATGCGCACATTAACGACTATATTTAACAACATGGATTTGAAAAATGAACAAAATCCATTTTGCATAGTAAGCTATAACTAGATTTGTCAATGCGAGACGAATGCTCCGTCCTCAAAAATTGAAACAATCTGCAATTTCAATAACACATGTTGACACAAACAATGATGGTAGTCTCACATATAAAAAATCACCTCAAAATCTGGAGGCGAAGAAAAAAAAATCCGTATAACGGTGCTTTTCAATAATTTTTCAAAGTCCAAAGCCCGTAAATTCATAAAAAATTAGCGGAGCGGAACGAAACTTAAACTTGAACTTGACCTTTAACTCATTATGGTTAACTCACATACCAAAAATCAGTACAATTTCTGAAGGTGTTTTCAACAATTTCTTTAAGTCTAAAGCCCGTAATTTTGGCCAAAAATTAGTGGAGCGGAACGAAACTTAAAATTGATCTGTAACTCATCATGGTTAACGCACATATTAAATGAGTCCAATATCTGAAAGCATTTAGAAAAAAGTTCTGTATCATGGTTTGTTGCGGAATGACGGAATGACGGAATTACGAAATTTTGGAACTACGAAATTTCGGACAAGGGTAAAACTATATGGCACCAACAACTTCGTTGCGGGGCCATGACAATCACCGACATGACATACCGAAATCAACACAAGCGAGAAAACTAACAGTCTGATTTATGTACAAAACAAAAAAAAACCAAACAAACATAAATAAACACCAATATGAAATACAGCAACAAACGACAAACACAGAGTTACAGGCTCATTTCTTAGGACAGATAAAAACGGAGTGGATCAACA
This sequence comes from Mytilus trossulus, assembly GCF_036588685.1. Lineage (NCBI taxonomy): Eukaryota > Metazoa > Mollusca > Bivalvia > Mytilida > Mytilidae > Mytilus > Mytilus trossulus. The sequence continues at coordinate 26,586,239 of NC_086381.1, forward strand.
TAATTTCTTGCGCCTTGACCTTCCATAATCTTAGACATTAGTGTAATATTACAACAAAAATACTTCCAGAAGAAGCAGATGAAAATAACTTTACTCATCAGATCTATACAAAGCACAAAAAAGTAGTAACAACAAAAGCACAACTGGGAGCCAATACAACTTGTATCGATTTCAGGTATCTAAGCCTACAAAACCAATCAGTACTCTTTCAACATCCAATGGATGTATCAAATAGACAGTGAAAATTCTGGGAAAACATGACCTTGTGCGATGCCAAACAATAGGTTTGCCCATAAAGTAGGACAGTGAAGGGCAATTAATCGGTGTAAAGTGATTTAGTTATGTTTGAATATATCGATAGCAACATGAATAATTATAGCAATAAAACAATATACAAATTTCTGATTGCAGCGTTCACTTTCGAAACATTTGTATTCAATTTATTTCAAAGGAATACAAGTGTACCTAGTCTGTTTCGAAGTTTACGTACTCGAAAAATAACATAAAATTACGATGTGAAATTGCGTAATTCTTCAATATATACAGAAAGATTGAAAACCCGTGAATACACTTTTGTGAAAACAATAATATTATGTTTGGTTATAATTTATTGATAACAATTAAATGAGTATGGTCACACGCAAGAAAAAAATCTCAACAGTAAAATCAATAATTTTTTTTTATACCTGGTCTATAATGAACGGCCTGCTCAGCTTTTGTACGCTTGGTGTTAACTTTCTCTCTTTTTGTGTCTTTTTGTTGTTCATTTCGTCTCCTTAGTTACATAAACAATAATCGTTTTACAACATCGAATATTGGATTAAATCATCAAGATCAAAACTTTGAATTCTAGATATAGCAAAATGATAACATTTTTCAAATATGTTCTTTAAATTGTTTTATTATATATGAAAAAAAGTATTTTCTAAAAATGCAATATACATGTAACAGGATTAGAAGATTTACTAGTAAGAAAATGACTCAAAACGTAGCATTGACATTTCAATTACAATGTAATTACCTTCGAAACACAATAAAAATTATAAATACAGCAACGAGTACAAATATTGTTCCTGTTACACCACCAACAACTGATTTTAAAGCACCATTTGTCATTTCTGGATCTGAAAAAGGTAGGATATCAGTTATTATATAGATATTAATACATTGCATTAAAATTTCGGCCCGGTATCATCACGAGACCACCATATCAGCCCGAAATATGTATTAATCTTTTTATCATATACTTTCGACAATGGTTTTATGTAAGGCAAATAAACAAATGAAATAGCTAAAAGAGCCAAGAACTTTTTAAAGAAGATAAACCATGAATCAAACAAACACACTATAATTGTTCAACAATAGCGTCACTATCTCCATATATATTATGGTACCATTTTCTATAGAGGCATTTTGAAACTGGAAGCATTGAGGAAATATTTACAATTTTATGGTCATTTCAACCACATGTTGGACTATATGAAATGATTCATAATTGTCAATGGCAGTTGTTAGCAAGTACTACTTGTAAACTAGCATCATTTTAAAAATCTATATAATTTGATTTAGACATTTTAACATGTTTTTCAATAACAGCTGGTTCTGTACAAACAGATTTATCACTGGATTCAATAAACCTTATCGCTATTTGTCCACCATTACTGGACATCACAAACGTTCCCGTAAAATGTTGACGCCAAAATGGAAAAGAAAACATACGATACCAGAAAAACTATAGATAACTTGCACGAAAAACACTGTAATGATACGGGTTATCAGCCCAGGTGGGAAATTATGGCTTGTGTATTTCCGCTCATGACACATATTCAAAAGCTATAATATTAATGCTAAGTATATGATAAAGTTTGAAATATATTTATCAATTATAGATTTTTGCCGATCAAAACATTATATCTATTCAGATTTTATTTCCCGAGGACAAAGTTCGAGGTTCAATATTATTTTTTGGAAATGAAATTGACGTTTTTTTTTAATATTTTTAAGTAATGCATGCCATTGACGCTATGCGTCGTGTCAACATGTCAAAAGTGTGAAACAGTAAATATCGGAAAACACGTGACCAATCAAACCAATGAGAAACAAAACAAGATCAAACCAGATGTAATATATATGATCCGGACCATATGAGTATTTGGACCATACGCGTATGGTCATGACCATATGGGTATATACTCATATGGTCCGACCATACGCGTATGGTCCGACCGTACGCGTATGGTCGGGGTAATTAACACTCTGTTACAGTTTACTTTTAATACTTCTAAACTCTTCATATGGTATGACCGTTGCCTAAAATAAACGCTATCAAATGGGTGATTTTATTATTATATTATAATAAAAAGATAAGATAAATAAAAATTAGAATTTTAACATAGTTAATTTTACTTACTTGACGAAACTATAATAACACTATAAATAAATTATTCCGATGGTCATTACCGATGGTTATTACCGATTTGTTATTACGCGTGAATAGCAATATGTCGACTTAAAAAAAAATCCAAAAATTTCTAAATGAACTGTTACACAAGACTAGTGAAGAAGTCATTGGAAAGTAACATAGTGTATTTAAGTTGTCTTATAAATCTGGTGTTTTGCAGTCATGTTACGATATTTGAAACCTAGAGCTTCTTAAAAAACATCGTAGACATATCAGAATAACCAAAGACCTCGGTATCACTGTACACAGCTACATAAAGGCTAGCTTTTCACTCGCAAACTAAAGGTGTAAATAAAAAGGATCGTGCACAAACTAGACTTGCAAATGCAAAACAGTTATGGTGCCGTGTGGAAGTTAATGTCACCCGAAGCCTTCATACAAGAATGTAATTAGGGATGAAAAGTAACTATGGCATCAATATTTAAATTATACGTAGTATTTGAATGATAAAATAATAGATTGTCATGTAACCAATATTGTTTTTTAAGTTTAAGTTTTTGCATTATTTAAACTTTTATAATGCAATTTAAAAAAAATATATACCTACATGGTCCAAATACTTATATGGTCCGGCCCGTTAATAACCAAACGAGTATTATACTCATATGGTCCGACCATACGCGTACGGTCGGACCATATGCGTATGGTCGGACCATATGAGTATACGCATATGGTCATGACCATACGCGTATGGTCCAAATACTCATATGGTCCGGAACATATACACCCTATAAAAGCTGAAACGTATTTTACCGTAGTAAATATAATATATGTAGTATAAAAGTTATTTTTTTAGTAGAGAACTATGATGAATTTTACATATTACCTATGATATCGTTTATTACAGAGGACCATATGTTAAATAGATTCTCATTGATTTTGTGACGTTTTGTTGGTAAATCATTAACGTGCTTTTCTATTATATCTTATTTAATCCATAATGGTTTAATCCATAGAAAAATGATACATTTTGTACCATATATATGTATTGTTATTGGAAATGCATATCTTGTTCCAAATGGGTCGTCGGAATTCCTATTTAAACCATCTGTGCATATCTACTGGTCGAACGTCTGTCATTTTCGTATGCGTCTCAAAATTCCGTCAGACATGAAAATCGAAGAAGCTGGGTAATTTAATTTCACATGCATGTAAATTGATGATGTACTTTCTTTTAGCAAGCCAACGTTCTTCAATCATATGATAAAGATTAAGAAATTTTAACGACGCATTAGCACTATCGACAAGTTGAACAACGGACCCCAGATTGTTTCAATTTATATATCCTCCTTAACTAGAGATTAAAGATATTGAACAAAAAAACAAATTCCATCGCCTCATGTCTACATATATACTTCGAATTTGAAAACAGTGGCCATATCGGTACTAGAGTCTATGACGAAAGGTAAGAATTCAATTGAAAATTTTTCCTCACCTTACCATCATTATTCCATCTTCTCCCGAGTATTTGGTATGCATTTCTCAATACATATGATATTTACGAGCTTGTAGCTGCACATCAGACATTTTGAAAACGTCATCAGTGTCTGAGAAAAAATAAATATGGCAGGGAATTGTCAAAGAACGTCTCTTCCTTTTTCACAACACAGTTCATTACAAAAGACTAAGGCCTAAACGATACTTATTATTTATTCAATGTCTACTTCACAAATAATACAACATTGTGTTGAGCTATGGATTCTCAGTGTTGAATTTGTGAATTGTTTCATTTTCTTTACACATTTCCTTAGTTTTAATTCTCTGGTGCATATGGATACCGATGTGGTGTTTTGGACACAATAGCGTGTTGATAATGTAATTTCCAGTTAGAATATCCTTGGATTCATATTTTATTTGTATATTATTGCGATAGTGGTGTTTAATGTATACAGTATAGAATTTCATCTATGAAAATTTTGTTTTAGCGACTATGCCAATCTACTACCAAATACAAAATATGTGTATGCCTCTTTGTCAAATGTACTTCTAATATAACCTACAACAACATTTTGGTCTGTCTGTCTGTCTGTCTGATTTTTTATCCAGTTGTGATGGATTTCTGTGATGTATGTTTAACAGTTGTGGCTGTTTTTCTTGCATAAGCTTTTTATAAATATTAAAGAACTATAAAAAACTGATATACAGGTGGGATGTTTAGTTATATATCTAACCAATTTTAATTCTCATTTTTCTCAGAAAATGCCTGCACCAAGTCAGGATTTGTAGCAGTTTTTTCCACTTGTTCCATTGGTTATTGAACTAAAAATTCACAATCGAAAAGTAGTTTTATTACAATTTCTATTATATTTTACCTTTCACTATGAGTTGGATCTCGCTACTGTATCCAGTTCCTATGCCATTGACTACAGCGCACATATAAATGCCTGAATCTTTTTGTTCAGTGTTGATAATGGTTAGAGATGGTTCATTAATTGTGCCTCCGTTATATTTTGAATCTGATACATTAATTTTTTCACCATCTCTGTTCCAAAATACTAATGAAGATTCAGGATAAGACGCGTGGTTACATTCGAGTTGAATATTATCACCTGTAGAAGCTGGAATATTATTTGACCATTGGAGTACTAAGGGAATATCTGTATAAAAAAGCATATTAATCACTTGTTTGCACAAAACCTATAATGTGCATTCAAAAATAATTTGTCTAAACCAATTTGACAAACAAAATCATATTGTTCTCGCATTGCAAAATTTTATTTTTGTATATATAAAACTAGAGGCTCTTAAGAGCCTGTGTCGCTCACCTGTATTTTCTGATGCTTTGAAATGTAAAATAAGATCAAAACCATAATTTATAGTAAAAGATATTATGAGATACTAAAATAATATCTAAGATAAAAGCAAAAAAAACTGTAAAATATCCGTAAAATTACTAATTCAGGGACAGCAAACCACCAACTGGTTGTCGGATTTGTCTGAAAATTTTAGGGCAGATATATCAAAATCTGATGAACATTTTTTTCAGACAGATTTGCTCCAAATGCTTCAGTTTCAGAAGAAAAAATAGAGTGCATTTTACCCTATGTACTTGTTTTAGTCATGCCCGCCATCTTGGTTTGCGGGCAGGGTCATAGGACACATTTTAAACTAGATATACTCTTATAAGAATTTGTAGAGAGTCTTATCATAACAACACTTTAGGAACTGCTGCAGAAATTTGTTGATCGACATGTGTCAGTACCTATGGCACCGTCATCAGGATAAAAACAATACATAAAATCATGTTGAAGTACACAATCGGGTTGTTAAAATTTAAACGTCACAATGTTACAATGGTAAGTAACGTTATCAATAGCAACGTACATAAAGTGAAAGTTCATTGTAAGTATGTAAATAAACTATAAAAAGAAATTAAAATAAAATAAAATGTTTTTGTTGTGAAAATGTTGGTTAACATTATTCGGCCAAAATGTGTTTGTCCTCTTGCATCGTGGAAAGAATAATACAACAAGTTGTCAGGCTGTGTATAGACTGTATAGGTTGTGTTGTCTGAATGTTCTGTTACCTTTCTTGCTAAAAATAGACGACATTTTATCAGCAATTCCGTACCATTTCGACTGGCTTCCCTTGGCAAGAGGTACTGCTTTCAATCGCGTCAGGAATGCTGTAAAATGTTTCGGTCGCCGAGAGTAAAGGACAAAGAATAAATATCACTAGTCTATGTTGAATTTGAACTATGTGTTCGTTCATCAAACGGTCGGGAATGGCCAGTAATTTGTAAAAATGGTTGTAGCTCCTTTTGGGTTAAGATGGTCCGTAATGAACTTTTTTTTTTCTAGTGGTTGATGGCAGTATTCTTGGAAGGTTCCTGTGGATGCCTTAATAAAATAAGACGTTGTTTATTCTGTTGGAATAGCTAGTATGATTACCGCTGGTTACAACGGCGGTTCCTTAAGAGGAATGCAGGGGTTCCCGATAAAACACGATGCAAGAGGAAAACAACACATCTTGGCAGATTAATTTTAACAAACATTTTCACAACAAAAACATTTTATTTTATTTTAATTTTTTTTATAGTTTATTTATATACTTTCTATGAACTTTCACTTTCAGTACGTTACTATTAATAACGTTACTTACCATATGCATTGTAACATTGTGACGTTTAAATTTTAACAACCCGATTTCGTACTTCAACATGATTTTATGTATTGTTTTTATCCTGATGAAGGTGCCCTAGTCACCGAAACATGTCGATCAATAAATTTCTGCAGCTGTCCCTAAAGGTTATGTTGTTATAAGACTCTCTACATTTTATGTTTTTTTATTATAACATGTGTTACGACCCTGCATACCCTCGGGTAACCACTTTATGGACTCTACCGTACTACAGACTCACCAGGCGTTGGTTCACTTTCGTTTGTAATTGATCTTATGATAATTGTGGACAAGTTTCATTACATTTGATTTAGTAGTTTCAAAGGAGAAGATTGTTGTAAAAGATTACAAAGTTTTATGAAACGTTGGTAAAATTGACTAATAAGGGCTATAACTCCATTTTGGTTATGTTGACTTATTTGTAGGTCTTAGTTTGCTGAACAACATTGCATTTTACAGTTTATCCTTATCTATAATTATATTCAAGATAATAACCAAAAACAGCAAAATTATCTTAAAATTACAAATGAAAGGGGTAGCAACCCAACAACCTGTTGTCCAATTCATCTGCAAATTTTAGTGCAGAAAGATCTTGACTTAATTTAAAATTTAAATTATGTCAGATTTGCTCTAAATGCTTCGGTTTCAAAGTTATAAGTCAAAATCTACATATGACCCCTATGTTCTATTTTAGCCATGGCGGCCATCTTGGTTGTTTGGTTGGGTCATCGGACACATTTTTAAAACAATATACAATAATGATGAGTGTGGCCAAGTTTGAGTAAATTGGGCCCAGTAGTTTCAGAGAAGAATATTTTTGCAAAAATTTAAGAAAAATGGTAAATTAAAAAATGACTATAAATGACAATAGCTGACCATTTTGATCATGTTGACTTATTTGTAGATCTTACTTTGCTTACAATTATTGCTGTTAACAGTTTATCTCTTACTATAATAAAAAACAAAATAATAACCAAAAACCGCAAAATTATCTTAAAATTACAAATGAAAGGGGTAGCAACCCAACAACCTGTTGTCCAATTCATCTGAAAATTTCAGTGCAGAAAGATCTTGACTTAATTTAAAATTTAAATTATGTCAAATTTGCTCTAAATGCTTCGGTTTCAAAGTTATAAGTCAAAATCTACATATGACCCCTATGTTCTATTTTAGCCATGGCGGCCATCTTGGTTGTTTGGTTGGGTCATCGGACACATTTTTAAAACAATATACAATAATGATGAGTGTGGCCAAGTTTGAGTAAATTGGGCCCAGTATACGTAGTTTCAGAGAAGAATATTTTTGCAAAAATTTAAGAAAAATGGTAAATTAAAAAATGACTATAAATGACAATAGCTGACCATTTTGATCATGTTGACTTATTTGTAGATCTTACTTTGCTTACACTTATTGCTGTTAACAGTTTATCTCTTACTATAATAAAAATCAAAATAATAACCAAAAACCGCAAAATTATCTTAAAATTACAAATGAAAGGGGTAGCAACCCAACAACCTGTTGTCCAATTCATCTGAAAATTTCAGTGCAGAAAGATCTTGACTTAATTTAAAATTTAAATTATGTCAGATTTGCTCTAAATGCTTCGGTTTCAAAGTTATAAGTCAAAATCTACATATGACCCCTATGTTCTATTTTAGCCATGGCGGCCATCTTGGTTGTTTGGTTGGGTCATCGGACACATTTTTAAAACAATATACAATAATAATGAGTGTGGCCAAGTTTGAGTAAATTGGGCCCAGTAGTTTCAGAGAAGAATATTTTTGCAAAAATTTAAGAAAAATGGTAAATTAAAAAATGACTATAAATGACAATAGCTGACCATTTTGATCATGTTGACTTATTTGTAGATCTTACTTTGCTTACAATTATTGCTGTTAACAGTTTATCTCTTACTATAATAAAAATCAAAATAATAACCAAAAACCGCAAAATTATCTTAAAATTACAAATGAAAGGGGTAGCAACCCAACAACCTGTTGTCCAATTCATCTGAAAATTTCAGTGCAGAAAGATCTTGACTTAATTTAAAATTTAAATTATGTCAGATTTGCTCTAAATGCTTCGGTTTCAAAGTTATAAGTCAAAATCTACATATGACCCCTATGTTCTATTTTAGCCATGGCGGCCATCTTAGTTGTTTGGTTGGGTCATCGGACACATTTTTAAAACAATATACAATAATGATGAGTGTGGCCAAGTTTGAGTAAATTGGGCCCAGTAGTTTCAGAGAAGAATATTTTTGCAAAAATTTAAGAAAAATGGTAAATTAAAAAATGACTATAAATGACAATAGCTGACAATTTTGATCATGTTGACTTATTTGTAGATCTTACTTTGCTTACAATTATTGCTGTTAACAGTTTATCTCTTACTATAATAAAAATCAAAATAATAACCAAAAACCGCAAAATTATCTTAAAATTACAAATGAAAGGGGTAGCAACCCAACAACCTGTTGTCCAATTCATCTGAAAATTTCAGTGCAGAAAGATCTTGACTTAATTTAAAATTTAAATTATGTCAGATTTGCTCTAAATGCTTCGGTTTCAAAGTTATAAGTCAAAATCTAAATATGACCCCTATGTTCTATTTTAGCCATGGCGGCCATCTTGGTTGTTTGGTTGGGTCATCGGACACATTTTTAAAACAATATACAATAATGATGAGTGTGGCCAAGTTTGAGTAAATTGGGCCCAGTAGTTTCAGAGAAGAATATTTTTGCAAAAATTTAAGAAAAATGGTAAATTAAAAAATGACTATAAATGACAATAGCTGACCATTTTGATCATGTTGACTTATTTGTAGATCTTACTTTGCTTACAATTATTGCTGTTAACAGTTTATCTCTTACTATAATAAAAATCAAAATAATAACCAAAAACCGCAAAATTATCTTAAAATTACAAATGAAAAGGGTAGCAACCCAACAACCTGTTGTCCAATTCATCTGAAAATTTCAGTGCAGAAAGATCTTGACTTAATTTAAAATTTAAATTATGTCAGATTTGCTCTAAATGCTTCGGTTTCAAAGTTATAAGTCAAAATCTACATATGACCCCTATGTTCTTTTTTAGCCATGGCGGCCATCTTGGTTGTTTGGTTGGGTCATCGGACACATTTTTAAAACAATATACAATAATGATGAGTGTGGCCAAGTTTGAGTAAATTGGGCCCAGTAGTTTCAGAGAAGAATATTTTTTGCAAAAATTTAAGAAAAATGGTAAATTAAAAAATGACTATAAATGACAATAGCTGACCATTTTGATCATGTTGACTTATTTGTAGATCTTACTTTGCTTACAATTATTGCTGTTAACAGTTTATCTCTTACTATAATAAAAATCAAAATAATAACCAAAAACCGCAAAATTATCTTAAAATTACAAATGAAAAGGGTAGCAACCCAACAACCTGTTGTCCAATTCATCTGAAAATTTCAGTGCAGAAAGATCTTGACTTAATTTAAAATTTAAATTATGTCAGATTTGCTCTAAATGCTTCGGTTTCAAAGTTATAAGTCAAAATCTACATATGACCCCTATGTTCTTTTTTAGCCATGGCGGCCATCTTGGTTGTTTGGTTGGGTCATCGGACACATTTTTAAAACAATATACAATAATGATGAGTGTGGCCAAGTTTGAGTAAATTGGGCCCAGTAGTTTCAGAGAAGAATATTTTTGCAAAAATTTAAGAAAAATGGTAAATTAAAAAATGACTATAAATGACAATAGCTGACCATTTTGATCATGTTGACTTATTTGTAGATCTTACTTTGCTTACAATTATTGCTGTTAACAGTTTATCTCTTACTATAATAAAAATCAAAATAATAACCAAAAACCGCAAAATTATCTTAAAATTACAAATGAAAAGGGTAGCAACCCAACAACCTGTTGTCCAATTCATCTGAAAATTTCAGTGCAGAAAGATCTTGACTTAATTTAAAATTTAAATTATGTCAGATTTGCTCTAAATGCTTCGTTTTCAAAGTTATAAGTCAAAATCTACATATGACCCCTATGTTCTATGTTAGCCATGGCGGTCATCTTGGTTGTTTGGTTGGGTCATCGGACACATTTTTAAAACAATATACAATAATGATGAGTGTGGCCAAGTTTGAGTAAATTGGGCCCAGTAGTTTCAGAGAAGAATATTTTTGCAAAAATTTAAGAAAAATGGTAAATTAAAAAATGACTATAAATGACAATAGCTGACCATTTTGATCATGTTGACTTATTTGTAGATCTTACTTTGCTTACAATTATTGCTGTTAACAGTTTATCTCTTACTATAATAAAAATCAAAATAATAACCAAAAACCGCAAAATTATCTTAAAATTACAAATGAAAGGGGTAGCAACCCAACAACCTGTTGTCCAATTCATCTGAAAATTTCAGTGCAGAAAGATCTTGACTTAATTTAAAATTTAAATTATGTCAGATTTGCTCTAAATGCTTCGGTTTCAAAGTTATAAGTCAAAATCTACATATGACCCCTATGTTCTATTTTAGCCATGGCGGTCATCTTGGTTGTTTGGTTGGGTCATCGGACACATTTTTAAAACAATATACAATAATGATGAGTGTGGCCAAGTTTGAGTAAATTGGGCCCAGTAGTTTCAGAGAAGAATATTTTTGCAAAAAATTAAGAAAAATGGTAAATTAAAAAATGACTATAAATGACAATAGCTGACCATTTTGATCATGTTGACTTATTTGTAGATCTTACTTTGCTTACAATTATTGCTGTTAACAGTTTATCTCTTACTATAATAAAAATCAAAATAATAACCAAAAACCGCAAAATTTCCTTAAAATTACCAATTCAGGGGTAACAACCCAACAACATGTTGTCCGAATCATCTGAAAATTTCAAGGCAGATAGATCTTGACTTGATAAACAATTTTACTCCAAATCAGATTGCTTTAAATGCTTTGGTTTCAGAGTTATAAGCCAAAATCTACATTTTATCCCTAAGTTCTAATTTTAGCCATAGCGGTTATCTTGGTTGACCCACAGGGTCACGAGACACATTTTTTTTAATCAAGATACCCCAATGTAGATTGTAGACAAGTTGGTTAAATTCGGCCTAGCAGTTTCAGAGGAGTAGATTTTTGTAAAAGTTAACAGACGACGCCAGACGACTGACGCCAAGTAATGAGAAAAGCTCACTTGTCCCTTTGGGAATGGTGGGATAAAAAAAGTGTTTGGCACTTTTATATAAGAACAACCCAATGAACAAAAATATTTCTATAAAGAAGAAATTAAAACTAGTACCTTTGACATTAAGTTGTAGTTGTGTATCGCTGGTAGCCGATACAGACCCGTACGATGTTTCACATGTGTAATTACCAGCATGATTCCGGGTTACCTTTGAGATCGTCAATTGTGGATTGTTAACTGTACTCTCGCTGTATTCCGAGCTGCCCGTTGTATTTATCTTCTTACCGTTTCTCCGCCATGTTACGCGATTTCCACCATAGGCATAACATGGTAGAATAACACTATCATTTGCTTTTGGGCTTAACTGTAATGGCGGATAAACTTGTACAACTACAATTCATCAAAGCGATATGATATTTTGTCTCAATATTACGATATAAAAACTATAATAACAATTATCTATATCAATATCTAACAATTATGGAAAGTACTAAGATTTGTATCCAAGAAGTTATTTTACCTTTTCCAATTGTTATTTTATAAAATTAAGAATGGACATGGGGAATGTGTCAAAGAAACAGCAACCCAACCAAAGAGTTTGTTTGCATTCATTTTCCCTTTTTTTATAAAAACCCGGCCACGCCCTCTTGTATTTCTGTCCATCTGATGAGTGATTTTTATAGTTCGTTCTTATGTTGTACTGTTATACCACTGTCATCGTTATGTCTTGACCTTATGCTTATGCTCGTTATTCATTTGTTTACATCATTGTCCTGTACTATTCCGATAAAAAGTTGTTTCATTGGCAATCGTATAACATGTTTTTTGAGTTTTAGAAAAAAAAACCAGCAAAAGTGGTACACCGCTGTTCAATAGCCTTCAATACAACTAAAATAAATGCGGGTCTTAAACCAAAATTGAAAAAAACTGAACACCAGAAACAATGAACTGCCACAAAAGCAAACGCCAACATACAAAGAAACGGACTATTAACATTTTGGTCAAATGAATCACAACTAATGCTAAAACTAATCGGATGATCTTAATATTATTTACGTCACTTAAACGATTAAAGTAATCTTGAGGATCAATCTTGATTGGGTTTAAAGAATGCAAAATCATATGTTTAAAATGATGGAGAGAAAATGGGCCCACATGATTAGACATATATGGAAAACGGGGTTATGGAATATTAAGGATAGAGACAAATTGGCCAAATAATCAAACAAATCTAGAGGAAAGTGTCCCCATAATAATAATACAAAAATGAAGACCCTCGGTTTAGGAACTATATACATTTTGTTTACTTACAAAGAACTTTCAATACAACGGTATCCTCCGAATGTCCAAACTTGTTTTCCAGTTTGCATGTGTAATTACCGGCATCAGATGTTTCAATATTTTTTATGGTTAGTGATGGTTGGTTCAGTGTTCCATGGCTATACTTGTTGGTTAAGTATAAATCCACATATTTTGCACCTCTTAACCAGTAAAGTTTTCGTTCTGATGTCTCGTTCTTAATGAGACATTCTAAAGTTATCTCCTCTCCCACTATGGTGACATAGTACTCAGTCAAAATCGTGGCTTCGGTTATTTCTAAAATGAAATGTAGAATTAATATACAAAATACACAATAGTTTTTCAAGATCGCAACTTCACAACGTAACACGTTTAGTAACTTCATATTTACAAACGTTTCATTAAATTTTCAAAATTAATCATTCTCATGTACGTTCACAATATGATCAAACATAAAGTGGTATAATCAATATGATGAATATTTTGAGTTTTTGTATATCATGATTATTAAAATTTTAAAACATTTTACATTATTTTTGTGTAGATATTAAAACTTGCGTAATTGCTCATTATGGTTTTGACACAAATTTGATCAATACATTATGATTATGGTGAAGACATGTATATATTTGTATACAATGACTGAATGATAATCAACGGTAAATCTTACGGGGTCGATGAATCATATAATTGTGATACAGTACACTACTAAATATAATATATATAAAATATATAAGGGTACAACACCACCAATAATAACAATAAAATGAACAAATGTTAGATATGTCGGATAACAGATATCATTCATCAGTTGATCACAATGTAAATTGAATCACGTCTATTCTAATTATAAAAATATCACAAACTTGAAATTTATTCCAAAAAAAGAACCACACAGTTGAAGCGAACATCAGAAACGCCCGTACAATTTTATAATTTCCAAACACAACGCAAAGATCGCAAAGGTATGCCGAAATATAAATAGTTATTTGTGATAAGAGCTGTCACAGCTCCAAAGGTTAGATGTTACAACAACTGCACGGAAATACAGTAACAATAAACAGTCCTGACCGATCTAAGCTGGTATAGTATTTAAAATATAACAACGGTAGAGCAAATGCAACAGAGACTGCATATTTAAACAGCCCAAATATATAGCAATTTGATGATAAGAAAAATGAGTTATACATTTTACAAAGGTTTAGTAATTGAACGTGGATGCGTACATATACATCCCTGCCAACTGTTATTAAAAATAGTATAACTCACAAATTCTTGAAATGTGTACATCGATACTTAAGAATGAATAAAACATTCTGGGTTTTGCAAGTTACATTACAAATTATCGTGTACACAGACCCAGTGGAGTGGCAAGTAAATGTTTGAGCCTTTAGTATGTGTTGGCAAGTCAGACGTCGTCTGTTACCACATGACATACACCATCCTGCAGTTGAACAGATTTTATTAGAGGAGGCGTAAGCTCTCACAAATAAGTATTTAAGACTTGTGGTTTCCGAAAAAACTAAAACAGGAGGATTGAGAAAGATTTTGGATAATTTTGGATTATTGGCACGGATTAGACGTGAAAGGAAAGTACATCGTAAAGGTGGGATTGTATGTTAAAACAAATGGAACTATCTTGCTGCGCCTCTTCTTTTTTTACTGTAACAGGTCATTGCGGTTGTTTTTGTTAGCACGCGCAAACCCCTTAATTAAGATGAATATACAAAAGTTATATCTGTCAATGCTTCTTGGGTAAGTAAATTCATTAATAACGGTATTTCAAACTGGAAGTTGAATCCTCTAAAATAAATCAGTGTGGTTTGTATAAATTGGTTGAATTATAAGAGATTAATTTTGAAGAGAAGAAAAAGATATAGATTATATAAAACAAATCACTGAATTTTATAGAGTCTGAAAGATCAATTAAGAGTATTGTGAATATTTCTAGACATATTTATTTGGAAAGAAAATAGCATTTAGGCTATAAGTTGTATATAATAGTTGTCGAAGGTACCGGGCTTACAATTTAATGCCCCAGACGCGCGTTTCGTCTACATCAGTGACGCTCAGATCAAAATATTTAAAACAAACAAGTACAAAGATGATAACCCAAAACTCCATAAATTATAGAAAAAACAATCAGAAGAACGAAAATCGAGAATAAAAAAATCACGATGATGATCGTAACTTCGTGTATAGATGATCGTAACTTGCTTTTATAAAAGATAATCGTAACTTAAAATTTACGAATGTTTTTTCACTAAATGAACACCCTATTTAGCAGTCACGATAAAAAAAAATTATTATGATTTTAAAATTAAACAAAGAATAAATGAAAAACGTTATTCTTAAAAGAAATGACATACGAGAGATTAGCAGAATTATATACAAGTGTCCTCAATATTATTTATTTATGAGTAATGTAGTTAACATTCAAAATGGATTTACGTTGATATGAAGTTAATATAATTATCATTCGCATGATACAGTTTAATAAAAAAAGGCCAAAACTTTCCCTGAATAGAGAAAAAGGTACGCATGAAGTTTATTATGTTGATGACTTTCTATCGGTTTTAGATTGTTGCTGGTCTTGTTTTTTCTTAATCAAACTATGACTATTAAACATTAGTAGAGTACAGAGGCGGACTTAGAGGGAGTGTCGAGGTGCTCGCATCACCTTTTTGTGTGGAACTTTGGTTGATTGTGTTTATAGGGAATCAATGAGGCATGACTGTAGCGGGTCTACTCTTGGGCAGCAAGTCCCCAATCCCTTTATGAAAATCTCTGGATACGCCACTGGACTACTGTTGCCTATATTTACATTTACCATGGGTTGGCTATTTATTTAAAGAAGTAAAAGTTGAAATAGATAGTATACCCGTTCACATGTATTATTGAAGTCAGTATTTCAAAGAAGTTGTTTTAAGCCAAACATATCAATAAGGAATTTTCCATTTGATTTTTATAAGGGGAATGCAATTTGGAAAAAGGCAAGATAGGAGATAGATTTGAGTGAAAAAAGGCCGGATGAACATCTTGGCCAAACAAAAAGACAGGATGACAATTTATGTAAAACAAAATCAGGATGAAAAAAGCAGAACCGAATAGAGTAAAAATAAAAACGCAGGATAGAGACTACAACATAAAAAATGCAGGACCAAATTATTCATCCTAGCCCCTCCTCCAAATAAAAATCAAATAGTAGCTCCCTTTACTGACGGTTTCCTTTTTTTCATGTTTATTCAACAGATATGATAACACTTCTTAATGTTTTATTTTTTTCAACCTCTCTTTTAAAAATCTTAAATCTGTTAATGAAAGAAACTATAAAGTCTGAATTCCCCCAAAAATGCCAGATTCTCGAAATGTTCTATTCTCCCTATAAAGTGGAGGGGAAAAATTTAAAACAATCTCCAATTATAACAAACTGGTCATTAATATGAACTGTTCAAAACCTCATCTTTATAAAACATATGAAATCAATATAAAGTTGTTAAACCCCAATGCATTTTGATATTGAACTAGATAAAGAAAAATAGATACGAAATCTCGCGAAGTCATAACCATTTGTGAACTTAGCACCAATAGGACGTTACCCTCCCCTCAGTGATCGTTCCTCATTATTATCATAATTTCAGTTGATAACGTACATTATTTTACATACTAGACAGCTTTATTTGTCCTGATTTATCAGAAAATGTTTCGTTGGAACAGACAGTTACGATCATCTTAAGTAAAAGCTACGATCATCGTTGATAAAAACAAATAGAAGTTACGGTCATCATCGTGATTTTTTTGTATTTCGATTTTCATTCTTCTTGATGCTTTTCCATCCTGTCCGAAAAAAATATTTAAATGGCAATTCTTATAAAGATGTTTCTTGACATAATACAAATCTGAAAATAAGCGGTTGAAGTGGAGAAATCAACCTTATACAATTTCCCTATATTTGTGTCCGCCAAACTGCAGTTACGATCATCACATTAAGTGGGAGATATTATGGAAATAATTGTGCAAATCGTGATACAAGCATGAAACTTGGTTGACTAAATGATACTAATAAAAAATCCGCTGCTGGCCAGAAAAAAAATCAATTTTTCAAGATGGCCACCACACATTTTGGAAATGGCGTCATTACAAATTGGCAATAATTCGTTAATACTTTGAAAGGTGTGTTATATGTAAAATCCAATGCAAGAATTGATAAAAAGTAAATGGCAGTTCCTAAATTACCACTAGACAATACATCAAAGAAACTAAAGATTACCTCCAGTTTCAAAATGCCGGCCAAAAAGTAAAAAAAAAAATCAAATTATATACTTTCAAGCAACTTCACAAGGAATTTCAATCCTTGATAGCTGTGTTTTAGGTATAATCCAATGTAAGTTATGATAAAACGTTAAAAACAGTACGACAACAACAACACATAAATGAAGAAAAATAGTGATTTCCGGTTCCAAAATTGAGGCAAATACGTAAACAATATTTTTAAAAATTCCATCAATTTAACAAGTGATAACACTCTTTGTTACGTTTAAATGCCAAGTTTGTTTTGACAGACAGGTTGCTTATCTTATAATTATCTGAAAGTTGCCTAAACAAACCATACAAGAAAGGTCAGAACGGTTGCATTTACAGTTACCAACACAGCTAGATTTTTGCCTCCGCATTTCAAAAGTTCCTGACACGAGGATGCAACGGCAGTCACATAAGTCCATTTCGGTTACCAACTGTCATTGATTCCTCCCTTCATCAAACCCCAGTGTTCATGACTTGGTGCATGTACCTGTCGAATACATGAATCAGGCTGAGCCCAAACAACTTCTACTTGATTTCCTTCTCTTTTGATGTGCTCTGGAAAAGAACCTCTTGTAGACGGAATTGCATCACAATGCCGCTGCTTAGCTGGCAAACAATTCACATCGTGCCTCGCTTCATACTTAAGGCAACGAAAATGTCCTTTCCATCTGAAAAACCTTCCATTGTTAGCCAAGCTGACCTCTTTCCTTCCCTACGACAATTCGACAAAGTGTCACAGTCGCTGAATGCATGGACGAAAGGAAGAACAGCTAACCAAGAATCAAACAAATTTGATATGTCACGTACAGGAAGCCACCAAACGTCTTTATTCCTTCCATAACCTATCCACAATGTGTTCTACGTAGTTTTGCGATTGCATTTATTCTTGATACTATCACATCTGTCTCAGTACTACCTAAAATTACATTTCACAACACTTTTCATAATCATTCCGAACATGGACAAACATTCGTGTATCTGCTTCTTGATGATTACAAGGGGTAGATAAGAAGTATCCTGATTGAAATTGCAACGTATATTTTCACCATGAGTAACATACACATTTTTTATTAGTCTCTTAAGAAGCAACTTTGTCAGCAAGAAACTTGAACAATTTCGTTCCGTTGTCATCTTCACAGAGAAAATTACTTCCAAAAAGTAAAATCACAAAAATACTGAACTCAGAGGAAAATCAATTTGGAAAGTCCATAATCACATGGCAAAATCAAAAAACAAAACGCATCAAAAACGAATGGACAAGAACTGTCATATTCCTGACTTGGTACAGGCATTTTCAAATGTAGAAAATGGTGGATTAAACCTGGTTCTATAGCGCTAACCCTCTCACTTTAATAACAGTCTCATCAAATTCCGTTACATTTACATGATGCGTTAAATAAACAGTCACAATCAATAAATAGTCAAAATATGGGAACATCAGTCATCATCGTATAACAATTTAACAGGACACAACAACATCTACTATCTACGAACACATGGATTACAAACCATTGGAGTTCTACCAGAACCAAAACGTTTCCATCTGACACAAAAACTTTGCCTTTATCTTGTCACAGCCTTTAAATTTAGTCATGTTAGTAAACATCGAATACATCGAATACAATGTTTACTCTTGAATACTTATCAATGAATGATTTTATGTAAGGCAGTATGACATCATTTGCATAATCATCAAATATAGTTGCCCAACTTTGTGACCTAGAATTAACCATTGCTGCCCCACCAACGACAAAAAAGCGTCCGAATTTGGATCCCTTTAATACCACTATTTCAAGACACATCATGAGATAAAGAAAAAGGAGAAGTTTGTTTTTATGGATAAAGAAATATTCCAAGTGAAACTGTCTACTGTGGCAAGAAATGAAAAGTCTAGAAAAGATAATGCAGTCACTTTTAAGGTCTTTGACAAAGACGTTTCCAGTTTCATTTTGCGGCCAAAAAAAAGAAGTTGTTATTTCTAATTTGGTTATAAAAAGCAGGTTATCTTTCATTCGCATTTGCCTCAAAAGATCTTCGTATTGTTTGGACCAAATTTTTTCGTATTTATTTACATATCTTACATGTTCAACAATTTCCTAAATGGAGTACTAGTATGTTTTTTTACAAAGCTAACGACTCTTCTTGAAATGAATCTGCAAACTAGTTCATCATTTTACAAAGTCTTTAAAGCTGTTTAAAGAGATAGTTTTGTGTTTTCAAAGAGTCTTTATTAGGTCGTTCGCCTGTTATCGAATGACTCAAATAACAAGATCTTTCAAATTCATCTTTTAGTATACTGACCCCTGGTCCAGCTACCATCCATTTGTCTAAAGTGGATCTCCAGTTCATACTATGACACCAACATCGCCCTTCACAATTACATTATTCTGTTTTGTGCATGATCAATTGTTTTAATAGAAAGAAATGGGCTGGTCTCATGTACAGTGACATTATCATTTTCAAATTCCATTGACACGTGTGGGTAATGTTAGGGAAGTGAAGTCATATCTTGGTGATGGTCGGTAACGATCGAGCATAATGTACACGGTCAAGACCTAAAACAATACACTATCATGCTGTATATGGACTGTTTGTAAAGTACAAACTCTCACTCATGAAATGAGCATAATAAAAAAATCAGAAGACTTAGTTCTTAATTGATAACTGAGCGCCATGGAATGAAACTGTGATCGAGATGACTCTATGCACCAGTCTTTTAAATCATTGAACTTCACAGAGTCATGACATAATTATACATTTTCAGTTTAGCAGTCTTAATCCGAAATATGCAGTTGAAGCAAAATACACGCAGTTGTCTAATGCGCCTCTCTAGTCCTAGGAATATTTGAACATACATACAAAGAATCTGCTTGTGTTGCAATATTGGCTTCATTAAGACAACATTTCCATCCCCTATAACGCAATATATCACATAGAGTTTTATAACAAGTCATTCCAAGGTGCAATCTACCAAATATGACGATAAACTTATCTTTTTCGTAAAAATCAGGCCATTTCCATTGAATTTGCTTTGGCATTTCCAAAAGTGGCTGATCTGCAGTTACAGTTGATGTTTCTTCGGGATTCACCACATTTTCGCCTTATCCATTGAATACCTGATAATTGTCTGGTTGTGCTTACAAATCGCTCTTAATGTCTATAAATAATTCGACATGCACAAAAGTGTTGAACACATGCGTATCATAACCTTGAAAAATGTTATTAAACCAGTTCATAATATTATTAGATATCCAAAAACACTAAATAAATGGTAATTAGTTCAAATGTTTTTGAAAGAATTTTGTAACATTTTCCGGCATGCGCAAATACTGGATATGTCAAGTAATAATTTTTAATAAATATGTGATGTAAGGAAGGTAGCTGCTAAACCTGATTATTGGTTTTAACTAAAAGAAGTTCAAAAAAGTTTTCCAGAATTTTCTTTTTTTTCAAACAGAAGAAAACTGCCATTTCAGAAAATGGCCGTGGTCGTCTTGAAAAAAAACCAAGTTTTTTTAATGGCCAGCAGTTATTTCTTAAAGAGTATATAATGGTAATGCTTTGTGGTAATTTTCATGCTTGTATCATCATTTGCACATTTTCCTCGATTTTGCCTGCTAATATCTCTCACTAATTGACACTAGTGATCTATATATGTGTCTGTTCTAAGTCTGTGATTCAGTGGTTGTCGTTTGTTGTTGTGCTGCATATTTGTTTTTCGTTCTTTTTTGTACATAGTTTAGGCATTAAGTTTTCTTGTTTGAATTGTTTTACATTTGATATTCCGGGGTCCTTCATAACTGACTGCGGTATGGGCTGTGATCATTGTTGAAGGCCGTACGTTTTCCTATATAAAGGCAAAAGTAGTATACCGATGTTCAAAACTCATGAATGAATAGAAAAAAAATCCAGGTCACAAACCAAAACCGAGGGAAACGCATTAAATATAAGAGGAGAATGGCAAAACAACATTAAAATGTTACACACATAGAAACGAACTATAATATAACAATGACCATATTCCTGACTTGGTACAGGACATTTTTAAAAAGAAAAACAATGGTGGGTTGATAGTTGTTATTTTCTGTGTGTTACTGAGACTATTTATTTTTAGGATTTAACGTATCGCTAAAGCATTTTGTCGTTTGATATAAGATTTTGATCAACATTATTTTTGTCTAAACTAAACAATTATTTTTCTATATTTAAATCATATTCTGTGTTTAACCAGAATTTGAAATAAATTTTTTGGTGAAGAATACATAAAAAGATACACAAAAATAGAACAATGCAATTGCATTCATTACCGAAATCACCAAAGAGAAATTTACACAATTAATGGATAGAAACATAATCCATAGAATGTTTCTTTGATTGTAATTAATATTTGTGCAATACATTATATCACCAGCTAATTAATGACCTTGGTAATGAGTGGAATATAACAGGGTACAAGAAAAGCTTGGAGTCTGGACATAAGAATGTAACAAGCGTGTTTGAGTAATTATATATAATAAGTTGAAAACAAATTAAATTGGAACGAAATATACTTATTATACAATATATATAAACAGTGTATATAAAGTGCGAATCCAGCTAGTTCATTTTTACTGTTATATGCAGGTATGTCTATTGTAGAATAAAGGATCATGGGAGAACTGTATTTGTTTATGCTTTGAAAATATCAAGTTAAGTGATTTGAAGATAAGTTTTAACATATTTTCATTGTGATATGTCTTTATAATATACAAACATAGCAAACAAGTTCAAATAAGTGTTATAAAAGCATCATAATATAGCATATCGATTATTGAAAGCGATCCATTTTGACTATAGATGCGATGAATTATCACTGTTAGTGCAGTCATTATTAATGTAGAATTTTCAAAGATGCGAGGAATTTTTATTGTAGAATTTTGTGATAAATGCACTTGCAACAAACGAAAAAACTTAGGTTGATGACTTTAGAATTTATGATAAATGTATTTTCAAATTGAAATACAAACTCCTCATTCATTCTTCATCAAATATTTAGCTTTTCAAACTTGTAACAAAAACGATTCTCAAAAGGAAAAATTCTAGATCCGCGAATGGATACTACCGCAGAGGTAAAACCATACACATTTGGGTTATTGTATACGAAATGCATGCTACAATTATTTTTTGTTGATTTATACCCTTTGGAACTCTTTGTGGGCTATTTCAGCAACTAGGCAAAATTTCCCCAAACTAGATACACCGTTAGATTCAGCATATAAACGAATCCAAAATATCTATATTTTTTGTCTATTAATTTGGACCACACAAAATTGAAAAAGGGACCAACAATATAAAAAAAAATGCATGCATCGGATACATTTGTTATTGAAGGCATGACTGTAACAATAGGATGAATATACAAAAATATCTTATTCTGGGGGTCTCATTAGGGGGTTCTGATCCCGGATCCCGCTTACTGTTTTGTCAGATTCCCGTATTCCGCTTATTGTTTTGTCAGATTCACGTATCCCGCTTATACTATGCAGTTCTAATTTTTTGTAATTATCCGTGTCCTGCTAGACTTCATTTCTCGTTTTTCACGACACAATCATTTGACTTTCACCTGTCACGCTTGCAAAAAATCGGCAATCTGGCGTCACGCTTATACCACAATGCGACTCACTATTTTACTCGAGATATATTCTGACTGATATTAAGCCCATTATAAATATATTAAAAAAGTAGCGTGGATTTTTTTATCCCTTTTTATCCCGTCTCGTTTCGTTTTTGAGCCATATATAGATGTCGTATGTGACAATGAGACAACTCTTCATTTTAGTCACATTTTATAAAAGTAGACCATTATACGTCAAAATACAGTCTTCAACATAGAGGCTTGGCTCACACCGAACAGCAAGTTATTAAGTGGTCTAGTGTAAAACCTTTTAAACGGGAAAACAAAGGTTCAATCTATATCAAGATGTACGTGATTAGTGGTGAAGTGTCATGGAAATGGATAAAAAGAGTAAGGATAAAGATCCCTATACGTTTTATAAGAAACTAAATGGAATACATTTGAAATAAATGTTATGTCTATTGAATTTATTAGAGTGTTTTAAAACCAAACTTTCCTCCGTAAGTTAAATTTTATCAAATCTGTCTCTTACTTTATCTATTGTTTGAGCAAGTCGGCTAAATTAAGGCTTTACAGCTAATTTCCTAATGCATGTAGAGCAAAACTTTGGTTCGCTTGCTTGCTTTGTTTGTTTAATTGTTGATACAAACTTTGTAAATAAGATTGACATTTTTATACAATATGAATAGGCATAGTTTAAACTGTATTTTTGATATTTGAATTACATTGGGTGTTATCATAATGATTATCCAATAAAAGAAAAGCAAGCAAGTCAACTAGAAGCTTGCTCTACATGCTTAAAGAAATGAGCTGTAATAGATAAAAAAAAATTAATTAATTATACAGTGAAAATGCACCGCATATACAATACTAATGATTCGCTCCACAGTGAAAATGAAAGAATAGTATCATTATTCGACAGTAAACATGACTAGCATTACGAAATCATCATAGTGGAATTTAGTTAAATATGAAGAAATTGAATGACAAAACATATTATACGTTTTACAACTTTATTAATTGTATTAAAATTAATATTTTTTACTGCAACAACATCTCACTTGTTAGTTATAAAGCACCTGCACGATCTGTTCGTGAAATGTCATAAATATTCACCTATTTTTGTATATATGTCACAGCTGGATGGCTTTAGGCGCGATTAAACCCCGCTCGCATCTCTTACTTTGTTTTATTTGTATTATGTATTTCTCAACATATACATTTTAACTAATTTTCTTCATTTTCTTCAAATATTAAAAAAAGTTCGTCTGTTTATTTATCATTCTACATTAGACATTTATGGCATATACAGTAAAAATGATATTTTAGGATCCGCACTTTACATACACTGTATAAATATCATGTCCATCATGAATACACTTACCTCCGACATTTATCTGTACTGTGCCTGTTCCTGTGTCATAACCGTTATATGCAGAACAGCTATACGTCCCTTTGTCCGAAACCTGTACATCAACTATTTTCAATTGTGGATTCTGCAGTGAACCGGAATTTTGATATTTGGTGGTATCAGAAAAATTTATGGGTACGGTTTCTTTTTTCCATGTGATACGTTTGACATCCGGTTTTGAGGTAACTCTGACTTGTATGAATGCTTCACTACCAACTGCTAAGTCCTGATTTCCAGAAAAGGAAACAGAAGGTGTGTCTGAAAGCATAATAAGTAGTATATAAATAAATCTTCTCTCTGCATCGGAATATAAGAAAAAGAAAAACAAGAGGTGTGTCTAAAATAATAACTTTCCTGTATCTAACTGAAGTTTTCTCTGCAAAATATCCATATTATATTCTCATTGTCAAAGAGTTAATATGTTGAAAGAATAAAATATTATTATAATTGACATGTGTGTGATATGTTGTATTGTACCTTTCTTGGTAATCCGAATTGGAAACAAAAAGTCATCGTCGTCAAGTAAAACTTACTCCATGTGATTAGATTTATATCCACAGATGCTGATCCAACTCCATTGTATACTGTACATGTATATGTTCCATCATCAGTAGCACGCACGGTGTTTATTGTCAGACTTGGTATGCTAGAAGTACCACCATGGTATCTTGATCCAGATATGTGTAGTGAGCTTTTATACCAATACACAGACAAAGGTGCTGGAGTAGATGAAGTGATTGTAACTCCTAAGACAAACTTAGTCGATATCTTCGCACTAACGTTTTCGTTACTTTTAGTCAGCGTTGGTTTATCTATAAATATTCAATAATTACACTTTCACAAAATATAATACAGTCACATTTAAAAATTCTAAATAGCACGTCGATCGAAGTCATGCGTTTGATCTCTTGATTTCTAATAACTAGTTAAGTCTGTTTGATTGCTTGTAAAAATATTTTGGAAATAAATACAGCAGTCATTCAAATGAGACGTCATTTGAAGTTAAACGAGAAACATGTGTTCACTAACTTGGAGTTTTTTTGTTATTGGTTTTTGTAACAAATGCTTAAATTTCACAACTCTGTCATGAACAGCATTACATTTGTTAATGATAAACAATTGCACAGGAAAATGTAGATTTCAAACCTGCCACATGCACGAATAGAAAAAACATAAACCAATGAAAAATTTTGTTTAGAAATCTTATTTGGTTCTACAAAATTAAAGCTATGAATTAACCCAATTATAATTGTAATAATGAATTGTGAATGAATCAAAATTGTATCAATGAATCTACATTTTTTTGTTTTCAAATAAGAGGAAATATTTATTGAGGTTAAAATAAGTATTAAATGTTTAAAAAGTTTAGTTTGATTTTTTTAAATATCACATTATATGTTCTTGTTTGTAAGGTTTTGGAATACTAAGATGACGACCTTTGACAACTTATTAACAATGAGATCAACAATGTTTGACTTTTCTGACAAACAATTGAATTCTATCACAAAGTCAATGTTGTATTACATTTTCAGTTCTGTCTAACAAAACTCAATGTGGCTACCCAAAAAATAATTTTGATTACAAAATCACTGAATGCTAATTGCGTACACATTTAATTTTGTCTCACAAATTGACTTTTGTGTTTTTAAGTCAATTTTGTCAAAACATAAATGAACACAAAAATGAATTTTGTCATAACAAACATTAATTTTGTCATTACACAATTTAATTTTGACTTTTGTCATTACACAATTAAATTTTGACTTTTGTAACAAAAATGACTTTAACACAAAACTGACTTTGGTATTAATTTTTCACTTCTGTTTAACAAAACTCAATTTTGTCTACACAAAAATAAACATCACAATTTTGTATGCAAACTGATTCACGAAATCCAAACTGAACTGTTTCCATACATAATTGGATTTTGTCGGCCAATTTTCAAAATAGGTAAAAAAAAGAAGTAAGGTCAGTGTTACAAAAATGAACTTTTGTTAACTGAAAGTTAATTTTTTTATCACAAAATTTAAAATTGTAGTATGCTACAAATTTGGTTAAACTGAGCTCATTTTTGTTAAACAAAAAATCACTTTTGATCGTACGAAATTGAATTTCAAATACACTACCACAAGAGTCCCATGCGGCGCCCGTACTGTAATCAGCAGATTAAACATTTTTGTTTGAAAATGAAACAACTAATTATATAAAAAGACATGAAATGATTAAAATTGTCTCGCATGGTAAGTAATTCTCTTTTTGACATTTCTGTTGTACTTCAAATAATTGAACCAATACAATTTATTTTACTTTCCAATTTAAAGGGCGTAGGTAGCAGTAAAAGGGGAAAGGAGTTTAGTGCATTCATGGCCTTTTCCTGGACCCGTCCAGGGCCTTGGATGCAGAATAGGGAACTGAAACCTGCATAATGTGCTGGGGTAAACTAGTTTTGCCGAATACCACCTCCGCCCACTGCTCCCATAATTCATATTTATAATTAATGATGTAAAAAGGTTACGGTAGTAAACTCATTCTAAAAATCCACCCAAAAGCACAAAACCTACCCTGAAATAATAATATATTTTTGTTTGCAAATCAGGTCTAGGTGCTTTGTAAAGGATACTTCTTCTTGACTTCTTATGCAACACTACGAATATTTCTATTGCAACTAGACATCGAATTAACATATGCAGTTTTTTTTCCATTCTAATGGGTATTCATATTTGCTACAAAAAGGTGGGGGTAACTGCTTTTTGACCTGTATAATACAACTTTGTATATACGTTAAGTTTGGAGGTCTTGAGAAAGTCATCAAAAAGAGACACACAAATCAGGGAAAGTAACTCTTAACGCCATCATTTTGTATAATTGTATTTATGAAGAATGTCAGCTTCTGTAGAAATAAAGGGAAGTAACCATAGCATATTGTAAGAATAAAAAAAAGGCAAACAAAGAATTCAGTCGGGAATTAGTAAAAATACTAGAAGAGAAAAATAAGTTTAGCGATGCATTACCAGAGGAAGATGCATATTTAGATGATTTTTAAAAAAATTAGAACTTAAAATAGATAAGAATTTCAAAAAGAAAGCTAGAGGTGCACAGGTTAGGGCAAGCAAAGAATTGGTTGAATATGGGGAAAAAATAATTCATATTTTTTAGGTTTAAAAAAACAAAGACATGTAAAAACAGTCGATCAATTAACGAAGTGACGAGAATGGAAATATAACAACAGACCAGGACGATGTATTAACAAAAACTAACCATTACTATTAAAAACTGTACAGTTCTAAATGTAAAAATAAAGTTTAGTCGAAAATTATATTTGTGAAACTGAATTAGAAAATAATTCAAATCATATTGACAAATCAGTTTGTGACGGAGAAGTAACAATGGAAGAATTTATTTCAGCTATTAATGCAATGAAATTATAAAAAAACAACACCAGGCCTAGATGGTCTAACAGACGAACTTGATCAGATACTTTCTAGTCAAAGTGTTAAACACTGGAAATGAAAAAGGAAGTCTATCGCACTCATAGTGTACTAGTTATTTGACATTATTGTTTAAAAAGGGGGATCATTTATTTTTAGATAACTATAGGCAAGATTCCGTAGATTTAAAACTATTGTCATTTGTTATAGCGCAACGCTTAAAAAAAGATACTACCAACAATTATTAGTGAGGTTCAAACAGGATATATTAAAAACAGATTTATTGATTTTGATTTGAGACCAATTCAAGATTGTATTGACTATTCAGATGCATAATCAATTGAAGGGGCAATAGTTTTTGTAGATTTTACTAAAGCTTTTGATTCCTTTGAATGGGACCTTATGTTAATCACTTTGAAATGTTTTGGATTATATACTGGATTACAAACAAGTGTTATTAATAATGGAAGGATTTCAGAAATATTTCATCAATGAAAAGGAAAAAGGCAGAGATGTCCCTTATCAGTTCTTTTTTTTCGTCTTATCCGTGAAGATCATGGGTTTAAGACTTCGACAAAACAAAAGAATAGGATTCGTAGTTGAACTTGATATAACAAGAACTATCTTGAAAAAAGATATCCGACGTATTTAAATTTTAGTAAAATACTAAATACAAACTAAGGGCGATTGCAGAGCACTGAAAACATGCATAGTTTGACACAATCTGTCCTTGGTGGCAACGCCCGTTCACTGCCGTCATCTTGTGAACAATAATGCTCTTACTATCTAAAATCAATGAATTACCAACAAGAGAACGTTACAAATTGTTCTGTGAATATTCCGATTATATTTAAATAAGTGATTTACCATTTAAATAACGTTTTATCTGTTTGTGTTCAGTATTCTCGGTACTCGTATCTTTTTGTTTACATTCACCAAAACCCCGCGGAAATGTCACATGCGTTCTAAACGTCATGTACGTTCGACCAACAAAGTTAACATTCAAAATTATATAGCTGTCCCGAATATACAGCTGTCATGGATGCAAACGGCTATTGGAGAAACAATTATTTTAGTAAAAATATAAATCTTTGTAAGACCTAGTTCAAATATTTATAGTTTTCACTTGCTTTCCGTCACGATTTAATTAACGAGACGTATTTTCAAACACAACTAAATCACCCACCATGATAGCAATTTGTCAAATTACAGAGAGGATTTTTCGAGCATGCGTATTCTGTTGCGATAGTTAAGCGTCCTTAAGTTCAAAGGGCACAAACCATACCGAAACTATACCGACTACGTCGGAAAAACAATAGCATTAAAATTTACAATTAGTTGATGATACTACTTTATTTCTCAGAAAGAAGAAAGAAATTAAAGCTGCTATGAATGAAATATCATTTTCTGCGATAAATTTGAATGAAAATAAAATACAGGGTACATGGATGGGAAAACTGAAAAAAAGTAAAGATAAGGTAGCTGGGATTATGTATTAAAATGTTGTACAAATATATTTCAAGAAATTTATACATATTATTATATATAAATATATACCAGCAGCTGATTACTAACCAGTGTAATCAGTGAAAATAGAACAGGATGCATCAAGACAAGTTTGGTTTCGTGGTGTTCTAACGTAACAAGCATATTTGGTGAATAAATATATAATGTTGTTAAAAAAAAATAATGTCAACATCATTGCAAAAGTCTGACAAAAGAAGTCGTAGTTGAACCTAATTTGTCAAAGGAGTTTTATCATTCCATGTGTCAAATTGCTCTCATTGATGATCAAGTATGGATAATTTAATTTGGTAATGCATTATCAAGATCATTTAACCAAATACGACATGGTAGAATGTCTAACATAAAAAATAACTGGCGTAGTTGCCTATAAAATTCTCACAAATGTATTTCTTATATTTAGATCTATATCATTGTCGTGAATGTTGCAAATGATATTTTAAAAAACGAAACGCGCATCTGGCGTATTAAATTAGAATCCTGGTACATTTGATAACTATTAGCAAGTTTCAAAACTTAAAAAAAACCTCAATCATTTCCAGTTTCTATTCAAATACCAAACTAAAGAGCATGCAGTCTTGGATGTTCTTTGATTCATTAACCCTTGAGAAATTTGTGCAATATTTTCTCTGTTAATTTGTTATTTTGTATCTTGAATTATGCATCAAGTCTTACCGAAAATAACAAGTTAGTAAATAGCTGTAAACATTGGCATAAAAATCAGTGCATACCTTTTATCAATGAAGCAATGAGTAAATACATGTAATGTTAAATTTGATTAGTAATTGCAGGTATTCACTTAATTGTTTAGTGATTACGTGTAATTCCTTATTTCACGTACACATACATGTATACTGTAAAAAAGGCGACAGTAATCGCTGTTCAAAATTCATAAATCGATTGAGAAAAAAATACAAAAGGAGAACTACGACACAACAGAAACACAACACTAAAACAACACATACAGAAAGGAACTAATATATACCAATGGCCATTTTCCTGACTTGGTACAGTACATTTTTAAGAAATAAAATGGTGGGTTGAACCTGGTTTTGCGGCTAGCCAAACCTCGCACTTTAATTGCGATGTGAAATATAACATTTAAGTGACAACATTACATGACATAACTACAGTACAAACAAATGCACAAATAAAAGTTACAATAGGATATTTCGACATGATAGTAGGTATTATAGGTACCAGGTGTATAATTTAAAACCCCATACGACGTGCGTTTCGTGTACTAGTACTTTAGACTCACCAATGACGCTCAGATCAAAAGAGTAAAGAAAGTACAAAGTTGAAGATCATTGCAATTGGTGACCCAAAATTCTGAAGGTGGTGCCAAATACGACTTAGGTTATCTATGGGTGGGATAAGAAAATCCTTAGTTTTCAAAATAATTCTACTTTTGCAAACTTTAAATTAATATATAAAAAAAATATCGCATAATTGATGTTCATGTGAACCTCGAAGTGTCGACTTACCACAGGATAAAAACAAACACGTTAATTCAAAATAAAACAAAAGCACACAAAACAGTACAAAATAACCTTGCATTGTCATCTACAAAATAACGCTACGCTACAAAATGACGTGACAGGTAAAAGTGATGTCACGATAACATATATGAAATATGATTCTTACATCCAGATTGAACTGTTGTATTATTGCACATTGTTCCATATGTGTTTATACCACAACAGCTATAAACTCCATCGTCCGATGAATCGACGTTGTTTATCGTGAGGCGTGGATTGGGAAATGTTCCAACGCTATATTTGTCAGAAGTGGTGATAATAATGGTCGGTGCTGTTTTCATCCATTTTATACTGTCTGCATTGGATACTGAGCAGTCAATACCACCTGGTTTAAGTCGTTCGAGAAAATATTTATTACGCCAGATTGACACGGTTGGTAGGTCTGGAAAATAAAACCCCAATATATACGAAATTAACACATAGATTACAATGCATGCTAGATATTTATCATCTTTTATCAAGTCGGGACCACTACCTTATATGGAAATGCATAAATTAGCATTCTTATGTTCTCGCACATGTAATTGTTTATTTACATGTGACGCAATTTATTTGTGCCTATGTTTTTAAATAAGTCACAATGCATGACGGACTACTACGTGTTTACAATCAACCAAGAACACGTGTTACTTACTGAAATACAACAAATGTGTCCGTGCAATGCGGGATTCACAATTTCGCTTAGTTTTTCATTTTGTGTATCCTAATTTATAGTTCGTGATATAAAGTATTACTTCCATGCTCAGATTAACGAAGTGTTGTTTCAATGCGAAGAAAAAAGGGTTTGAATTACCCGATATATAGCCATTAACATGTTTGATGATGGCACAGAGATTTCATGTATTTGTCCACCAGACAGCAACTAAACAACAGCAAAAAAAAACACAATTACCCATGAGATTAACTTACTAGTGTAAAGTAAGCCGTCGAGAACAGCCGGTGCTGATATTTACGAGTACGGCAATTTTCGTATAGATAATTTAAGTCAAATGTGTGATCCCTGAATTTTGTATTCGTAAAATAAGCGAAGAAATATGTACATGGGAGTGTTAACAAAATCTATAAATATTTATTTTTGTCACATTTCAGTATATGGGACTTCCAAACTGTTCCCTCTGTTTGAAGGCAGTGAAGTCAGAAACTGTAGTTTCAGTTTGTTCGTTTTTTAACGGGATCGGACATTTGCCAAACTGAATTAAATCATTACAGCTTATTTCTTATACCTGAAAAGTAAACATTTGGTTGGCTTGCTTCCTTTGTTTGTATAGTTGTTAATACAAGCTTTGAAAATAAGACTGACATCTTTAAACAATATATTTATAGGCATAGTTTAACTTGTATATTTTATAGTTTGTACAATATGCAAACAAAGCAAGCAATGTTACCAAAGTTTTGCTCTACGTGCATTATGAAATAAGCTGTAATGATGTTATCCATATGTATGTGCGACAAGTCGGAAAATTTGATATGTTTTGTGAAAATTGCAGCGTTGGATCTATAATCAAAAGAAGATGTTATATGATTGCCAATGAGACAGCTGTCCACATGAGACCAAAATGACAAAGACATTACCATTTATAGATCACCGTACGGCTTCAACAATAAGCAAAGCCCATACTGCATAGTCAGCTATAAAAACTAACGGCCTTAATTATATATAAAATAAAGAATGAAAAACAAATATGTAACACATAAACCAACGACAACCACTGAAATACAGGCTCCTATACAATCTATATTTTTTTTTCTCTTTTATATTATTTAATCGGGCCGTTTATTTTGGATTTTATTTAAGGGGGGGGTGTTATTTTTGGATTGTTTTACACAAGTAATTTTTAGGTCATTTATAGCTTACTTTCCAGCATTGAACCTATGACTGCTTACTTTACTAAATTATGTCTTTGTTGGAAAGATGTCTCCTTTGGCACTCATACCTCATCTTCTTATTTATATATACAAAGCATGTTTTAGAAAAAAATTAATAGGTAATACGGCACCAACTATGATCCAGCGACTTTTAATGTTGGAGATATTTTACATATGTCAACAGGACAGCAGCTGAACGATAAAAAACCTCTGAGGTATATTTTGTGATAAAATTAGCAACAAACGGATATTATCGATGGATGAAACTATAACACATATATTGTGATATATACCGTACCCGCTCAGTGGCGGATCCAGGGGGCGGGGGTTCCGGGGGATGGACCTCCCTTTTTTTAACGATCAGTGCATTTGGATAGGGACAGTAGTTGAAACCCCTCCCCTTTTGTCAAGGGTTAGAACCCCCTTTTTTTAAATGGCTACATGTATATCTGCCCCTGCCGCTTTCATAACACTTATTTTTAGCATACTGAATATTATGATGTTCTTACTTTTAGTTCAGGTCCTGATAAAAAAAAATACACATTCAGTACAGAAAGAAGTGTTTCAATGAAAGTTTTCGTGTTTTTCTAGGCAGAAATGATTTTGGAATGACATTATACAGGTCTAAAAGAGCTCAAATGATTTTTCAACTGGACAGTGGTCACTACATTGGATATTTCGTGAAATTAATGCAGGTTCAATTCATAACAATGCACAAAACCGGTTCAACTACTTTTGCCAGGCGAAAAAGAAAGTCGAATCGTGAAGCCAGTAAACAATAACTTTTTGATCTGAGCATGCAAATTGACGATTACGTTGCAGAATAAAAACATTGGTATATGAGAGTCCCAGACAATATATCAGTTGACTGTTTTCCCACTAATTCCACATGTTTTAAGTCGTAGTATAGTCGTAGTAGCCCACAATGCATTGTAGTTCATTGAGTCGATTGGTCAGTTTTTAAGGCCATATTGGCTTTTTGTTTCGGAAATTACTATGCAAATATATTCTGACGTAAGAAAATCTAGAGTTCTCGACCTGTTTATCATTCATGACTGGCATCAAAAGCTGACTACCTAGGTATTATATCATGCATTATGTACCTTATTAAAACCCTTGATACATAAAGTAAAACAGGTAAATTTGACCACTTCTTGTTAAGGTTTGTTTATTTTTAGATATCAGAACGGAACAACGGTTTTAAAATTAGATATTAAGAGAAAGCAAATCATTAGGTGGATTGCAATATTACAAAAGTCTTATAATAATATTTATCCAATTAAGTCATTTTAACAAAAATAAGAAAAAAACAAGATACAAATACATGTTACAATTTCGATTTTAGTCATGGATGAAAACAATTTTAGGTGAAGCTATTATAATTGAAAATAGACTAGAATACGTTGTAATTTCCAAACAAAAATCAAGGACAAAGACGGATGAGTATTAACGTTTAAACATATGCACGGTGGGTATGGTTGTCCTGCGAATATATTTGAGAGGAACAAGATACCACAAGATACCAGAACTACATTCAAACTCATAAGTCGAAAATAAACCATAACGCTATATATAATAAGAATAGACAATGACTGTTGAGATCCTGTATGTGTGCGAGGCTAACAAATAGGTATCATGTGAGCTTCAGTGAGATGTTATTCCTGTTTCGAACAGAGAACGAATACAACTGATACTTAGAGACACTAAAATATTATTGTCTTAAGGTGGTACCCAACACTTTCACTAAAATTAATTTGGCTCTTTTAATTTTCATAAAAGTTTGCCAAAGTATTTACTTTGACCCTTTAACAAAAATATTAAAATATAAAAAAAATTGAACCAACCGTTTTGTCAGAAAAATTACACTGGTTATATAGCAATTTGACAAACACCAATTTTGATCATTGAGAAGCTTAATATTCCTTTTACAACACAACGTAATTAAAACGTTTAGCTGACTTTACAGAGTTATCCCCCTGTAGTGTTAGGTACCACCTTAATCCTGTAGTTGATTTTTTATATTGTTTGTGCTTTGAAAGATATAAAAACACTAACTCCATATATTTTTTACTTGAAATATATTTGTTTCTATCTATTTTACATTTGAGGCCTTGTTAACAATAAAAAAAGGATATCACACAATCAGGTGATGACTCGTACGCCAGTCAGAAGTCCTTAATAATTCATTGGTCAATGTTAATAATTATTTATCATATCATATTAACTTTTTTTAACAGAGAAAGAAACAACACAACTTTGTCTGATTTCAGGAAAAAGTGCATGATTACATGTAGTCCTACACTTTAGAATTTTAAAATAAACGTGACATTCACTTATATTTGCATTGCTGCATGTCAACCACATGTGCAGATTTAAGGTTAAAATTTAAAGATAGAAAATGAATTGAACATATTCATGTTTGTATGAAACCTTAAAACGGGTTTACGTTAAATTGCTCTAAAATGAAATGCGTGAAAACAAACAGAACCTAAATTAAACTATAGCTCACATAATATCAAATTGAAATAAGACTGCAATACACATTATGAGGTCACAACACTTGTCACAGCAATATATATCATATTTTCGCTCTTGTTTATATGATCCGTTCATCCTATATTGATTCTTAAAGTTCAGGAGTCTCTAAAAAATTTTATATCGCCTTCCAAATACCGTTTCGATCCCTAACATCACTGAAGAGACATGTATTGTCGAAATTAGGATCTGGTATACTAAAACAATATTGACACCTTATGTTTGTGACATAACATCGTGGTCACAAGTAAATTTGTTCTGTTTAGTATTAAATTTATATCAAAATCCATTCTGTTACACCTTGTGATCAATTTGATTTTGCAATCGCCAATGGCAGTAAGAAGGGTTAAAGAACATCAGTTTTTCCACCTGTTAGTTAAATGCGTTATGTTTAATTATACTTTTACACTTTTTTGGTAATTTGGAAAATGTTGTTTGTGATGTGTTTAAACCCTTCTACAACGAAATTTGTTTTACATGCACACGTATAAAAATTGTGGTTTTTATCCAACGCAATCATAGGTTTGAACGTAGTTTTCAATATAGACTCGATTATCTTCAGTAGCTATATACATGCATAAACGCCAAATCGAATTTGTATACGTTACAATGGTCAGACGTTTTTGTCATTGAAACGTCCCCTCAATTTTACCGGTAAACAGTAGGTGTCATTAGACGGTGTCAAAAACGTCTATTGATACGATGTTGCATGATACAACTATCCATAGAAGACACAATAAGTCCACGAGTCGTTAATGTACAATTTCTTAAAAACGTCTAAAAATACAAATTCTGTGCAAAGGGAATAATCGACGTCATACTTGCCGTTTGCAATGTTGTTTAACGCTAGAAAGAATATATTCCTTTTTAGATGAAATTAACGGCTCTAAAGAGCATGTGTCGCATATCAAACACAAAGGACACAGACAAAAATATGTGTTGGTAATGGTGATGTGTCCGTAGATCTTACTTTACTAAACATTCTTGCTGCTTACAATTATCTCTATCTTTGATGAACTTGACCCAGAAGTGACAGTGGTTACTATTTTATATTACAAAATCTATGAAAATTGTTAAAAATTGACTGTAAAGGACAATAACTCATTAACGGATCAATAAACTTATTTGTAGGTCTTACCTTGCTGTACAGTATTGCTAATAACAATTTATCACTCTCAATAAATTTATTATATTCAAGATAATAATAATAAGTTGGAAAATGTTCTTAAAATTACCAATTCAGGGTAGCAGCCCAACAACAAGTTGTATGATTGGTGTGAAAATTTTAGGGCAGATAGATCTTGACCTAAGAAACAATTTTATTCACAACATATTTCACTAAATGCTTTAGTTTCAGAGATATCAGCCAAAAACTGAATTTTACCCTATGCACTATTTATAGCCATGTCGGTCATCTTGTTTCCAGATCGGGGTCATCGGACACAGTTTTAAAACTTGATACCCTAATGATGATTGTTGACAAGTTTGATTAAATTTGTCTTAGTAGTTTCAGGTAATTTTGTAAAAGATTACAAAAATTACAAAATATTGTTAAAAATTTGCTATAAAGGGCAATTACTCCTTAAGGGATCAACTGACCATTTTATCCTATGGTAACTTATTTGTAGATCTTACTTTGCTGAATATTATTGCTGTTTACATCTATAATTGTATTCAAGATAATAACAAAAAACGGCAAAAATCTCCATAAAATTACAATTCAGGGTAGCAGCCCAACAACAAGTTGCTCGATTGGTCTGAAAACTTCAGGGCAGATATATCTTGAACTAATGAACAATTTTATTCACAGCAGATTTTTCTAAATGCTTTGGTTTTAGAGATATAAGATATTTTACCCTATGTACTATTCTTAGCCATGTCGGCCATCTTGGTTTCTGAGCGGGGTCATCGGACACTTTTTTTAAAACAAGATACCCTAATGATGGTTGTGGACGAGATTTGTTCAATTTGTTCTAGTAGCTTCAGAGGAGAAGATTTTTGTAAAGATTACAAAAATTTTAAAATATTGTTTAAACACTATAATGGGCAATTACTCCATAAGGGTTCAACTGACTATTTTGTTCATGTAGACTTATTTGTAGATCTTACTTTGCTGAATATAATGGATGTTTACAGTTTATATCTATCTACTTAAATAATCGAGATTATATCCAAAAAACGATAAAATGTACTTAAATTACCAATTTAGGGGCAGCAACCCAACAACGAGTTCTCCGATTGGTCTGAAAATTTCATGGCAAATACTTCTTGACCTGATAAACAATTTTATTCCAGATTTGCTCATAATGCTTTGGTTTCATAGATATCAGCCAACATCTACATTTTCCCCTATATTCTTTTTTAAGTCATGACGGCTATCTTAATTGGTTGGCCGGTTTAACGGACACATTTTAAACTAGATACCCTAATGATGAGTTTGGCCAAGTTTGGTTCAATTTGGACCATTAATTTCAGAGGAGAAGATTTTTGAAAAAGTTAACGACGACGGACAACGACGGCGGACGACGACAGACGACGGATGCAATGTGATGGCCAGGTGAGCTAATAAAAATCGGATTCAAATACCCTTATCAGTTTAATTTCAGAAAAATGGGTGTTTTAGAAACAAAAACATATAATTAAAAAAAAATATTCGTTATTTTAAGGTAAAATATTTAAATATACACATGGAAAAAAGTATTGCAACACCTTGATTTTTTAAAACTTGAAAAATCAGCCTATTTTTTGGATGAAATTTAATAAAATAGGTGTATAATATTATTGAAACATTGTTTATGCTATAATTGGCATTGAAACGAACAAAAAAGTTTGAAAAAAAAAGATTTATTTAACCACAATTTTAAGAACAAAATGAAGTTTTTTTTGTACAAAAAAATGCATTTTACTAGTTTTACTGTAGTCGAACTTTACAATGTCAGACATTTCAAAATTAATCTTCAGATGACTGTTCATATCATGATTGATCATTTACGCCAACTAATTAGTACTTTGTGCGCAGCCTCGATTCAAACGGATAACCGCATCTAAACGTCTTCTGAATCCTGCCATAAATCGACTTATTTGTTGCTAAGGTAGCAGCAACCATTTCTGATGAAGGACATTGTTTATTTCATGATGTGTTTGAACTGGGGTGTCCTTTTGCGCACCTTCCGTCCAATAGTGTCCCATATATGCTCGATATGGTTAAAATACGGGCTACGGACGGGCTAAGGAAGATGAACCGAATTCCATTTAAATACTTGATCCACGATGTTAA
Organism: Mytilus trossulus; assembly: GCF_036588685.1. Classification (NCBI taxonomy): domain Eukaryota; kingdom Metazoa; phylum Mollusca; class Bivalvia; order Mytilida; family Mytilidae; genus Mytilus; species Mytilus trossulus. The sequence continues at coordinate 26,624,801 of NC_086381.1, forward strand.
TTTGCAGTTAAGAGTTGTCGAGGACCCACTACAAGGTGTCAATCACATGACTTAAAAAACTTGGTAATTTAAACATCTGTTTTGCTGTTTACGGGTACAGTAGCTGCATGTGCAGATCAAAACTTATCGAGTCGATATTTATTGATTAAATAATGTTTAACTAGTTCTAGTTTACCAAATTATATCACAAAAAAATAAAGAGTGTTTTTTTAATTTCAATTTCAATTTGGTGTTGCAATACTTAATATGTGTATATTAGACAAACTATAAGTCTGTGACACTAAACTTGTTGTTCAGTTTATTAATTTTTAGCATCATTTTTTCCAAAATCACTAAAAATTTGTTCCGGGATCACCATCTTCTCTTAAGGCTTACACTCTGCCAGCTGCAATATTTATTCTATATATTGTAACAAAAGCCTTATATTCTTTTAACATGTATACCATAATGATTGTTTAATTTGACAACATTTAAATAAATTATTTCACCGAAGTTAGGGTTAAGCGGATCGGAAGAATCTAGAAGCCGGAATTACAAAATGAAATGTCGTCTCCGGTTATCGGTTACATAAGAATTTAGAATTTAAGACTAAGATACAACATTTTATGAGGACAAAGAATACCAAAATAAGTTAGAGGTTATATATTTGTATGACAAGCTGTTAAACAAAATACACTTACGTCCAGATTGGACATTACAGCTATCACAGGATTCACCATAGTTGTTTGTTCCACAGCATTCATATTCTCCATCGTCAGTATACCAAATGTTATATATCGTCAGGTTTGGAGATGCAAATGTTCCTCCGCTGTATTTATACGAAGCAAGATCTATAGGTTGTGATTGTTTTTGCCATCTAACGCTGTCCGAATTACCTATGTAACAGGATATTTCTAGTGTTTTCGTGCGCGTAGGGTAGTAATCGAGTTGCGGGATCAACACAACTGGTAAATCTGAAATATAAGTTTATCCTGGAATTTTTGCGAATAACATTAAATTTTAAATAAGGATTTATTTGTAAACATTTTTGAAGACTAATATCAAATAATATAAAACCAGGTTCAATCCACCATTTTTAACATTTGAAAATGCCTGTACCAAGTCAGGAATATGACAGTTGTTGTCCATTCGTTTGATGTGTTTTGTCATTTGGTTTTGCCATTTGATTACGGACTTTACGATTGAATTTTATTCGGAGTTGAGTTTTTTAGTGATTTTACTTTTTCAAGTTTTTAAGTAAAAGACAATATAAGTAGATCCGCAACTTTCGATTTCTTTTGTCGTCTTTGATTTTTGAAATTTTTTATCTGCTGTTTTCTAGAACTTTGTTCAAAGATTTAAACAAAACCTGGTTTCAATCCATATTTTCTATTTTCCGCCATTTTTGTTGGCTGGTTGGTTCATTGCACATATTTTCCAACTAATATCCAATTTATTCTGACAAAGAAATTGGAACAGCTCACTTTGTTCCTATGGGCTACAAGTACGATTTGAGCTTAGTTTATGATAAATCACAAGATACTTATACATAATTATCCTTTAAGGAAGCTGGCTTGTCATGTTTTGGATTTTTTGTCAGATTTTCGGAATCCTCTGGTTTTATCCTTTTAAATGCCTTGAAAAAATTTGACTGGTGACTCCCATTTTTCTTTTTGAAATTTTTTAACATGTTTAATGATAAGCCATCTGACAAAGTCTTATAAAATTTTAATTACTTTTTGACAGTTTTTGAGAGCTTTAACTTGTCAATGATAAAGCTATGAAAAGTCAAGAGAGAATATTTTCCCGCCAAAATTTCAATGGCTTATATCTCGAAAATAAGCACGGTAACCTATATATTTGTTTTGCGTTTTGGATTCCTTTATTAATCCCTTATCAATATAAACTAGTGATTTGAAAAGTTAATTACTTTGAAACTGAGAAGCAAGCTCCCTTCAGATATAAATCCAGTTTGGTCAAAATAATGCCAAAAACACTCATGTTATTAAATTGTTTTAATAATGTAAAAGTGTGAAAATAAGAGGATTTGATATATATTCAACATGAAACCCCTCTCCGCAAAAAACAAATGATTCAGAAATTAACAACCACAACTCACTGTCCGACCGGCCTTTCACAATGCAAAATTTTGTTATGTCTTTTCACAAAGATATAGGTTTAATGTGGCTTAACTAGTTATTGTGCTAAAAGATGCAAGTACAGTTCATTACATATTTGTAAACTGCGAAGTTCACCATCATGTGTAATGTTTCTTTTGGATATTTCAATGTACACACTACGTTAAAGCAAACAAAATTAGATCGATAGAATAATAATTGACTTTTGATTGTATTTATACTCAAATAAAGTACCCAAATATTTTTTTTATCTTTTTTTATTCCTATTGATTTTTTTTCAGGTTATTTTTCTATAAAACATGTGACTTAATATAAACAATCTTAACCCAAATTTATTTAGAAGGTTTGAATATGTCTCTTACATGTATATGTTTTCTGTAGTGTTTTGATACACATTTTATGAGATCATCCTCAGAAGAGGTTGCAAGTCAAACTAAGTCATGTAAGTTTTAATTTGTCAGGTGTTTTTTTCTGAGAGAATACATCAAAAGCAGTTTACAATGTAATAAAATTGAGAATGGAAATGGGGAATGTGTCAAAGAGACAACAACCCGACCAAAATAAAAAAACACAACAGCAGAAGGTCACCAACAGGTCTTCAATGTAGCGAGAAATTCCCGCGCCCGGAGGCGTCCTTCAGCTGGCCCCTAAACAAATATATACTAGTTCAGTGATAATGAACGCCATACTAATTTCCAAATTGTACACAAGAAACTAAAATTTAAATAATACAAGACTAACAAAGGCCAGAGGCTCCTGACTTGGGACAGGCGCAAAAATGCGGCGGGGTTAAACATGTTTGTGAGATCTAAACCCTCCCCCTATACCTCTAACCAGTGTAGAAAAGTAAAAGGACTTTAAACATACGACAGATGGAAAAAAAATTAATTGATGGTAACATGCCTACAATAAATTTCCCAGTAGGTCATGTTAAAATAGAACATTACACAAAATGATTGTGAGTGCAGTGTATCCCAAACACAAAATGTTAGATATAAATGTTTAGATTTTAGTAAAAAAAAGGTAAATTTGCTTTTCGGTCACAAAAACCCAAAAACAATTTAACACACACTATTAGTAATTTAGTTACTTTTTAATTTCACACATGTACTGATGCTTTTTATTTATTACAAACTAACGCAGTTTTAACATAACAATGTTTAAAATTAATATCTAAGCATATTTTCGATTTAAATTGACCAGTAGATCCTTGTTCTAAAAGACCAAAACTAAAGCTGTGCTTGCGTTTCGATAATAATAAGTGGTACGACATAAGATTAATGAAAATGAGATAAAACTGCAGGATAAAAAAAAATAATATTCTAATCAGGGATGCAATACAGAAATTCAAACAAACCTCCAACATCTAACTCTGTGTCAGAAAATCCTTCTCCTCGGTTGTTTTGAAGAAGACATCTATATGTTCCACCATCTGCATCTTCCAGATTCTTTATTGTAAGAGATGGGTCTGCTACTGTGCCACCGCTGTATTTAGTATTTCCATACTGGATACTACTAAAAGAGGATACCCATTTTGTTTTCTTCTGCCACGATACATTAGTTATTGTTGGACTTGTTTTAGTATGTGTATAACATCGCAATTTTACTTGTGAGTTCCGCAGAACCTTATATGACGGCTCTGTATGAACAACAGGAATACCTTGAACAAAATTGTCATATTGTTAATAATACTCACATCCTAATTAGAACGTTAATGGGTTGGTAAGGTTTGGATGTTTAGTTGCTAACATTTGCGACATGTGTTATAAGTTTGATAGTTGTCACATGTATCTGTTTAATTACATTTGTTCAAAGCGTTCTAGACTAAAAGCGTATCATCAATGTATACATGTATAAATCACATATAGTTTTTATGTTTCATTGAAAAAAAATTGAGCCATGAATGAATTCAATGGAACGCACGATGCGCCATCGAGTTATCTTGAATTACAAAAAGTCAAGTTCTCTTCTAAAAAAATGAAAAACTAAAATGAACAGAAAACACATCTTAGTCCGGCGGCTTGGTGAAAAATTGTGCACATCCTGCCACAAGCATGAAATTTGGCATAGACCTTCCTCAACTATTACTCTTTCAATTCAGATAGGGAGGCATTTGAAATAAATGTTTTACTTCCGGTTAAATTCAAAATGGCGGACATCGTACTTAAATCAGTCCAATATTGAAGGCTGGCATGTGAATAGGTGTTATTATCATTCTACTATCATAACATTTGTTTTTTACTACTTTTGAATATATTATTTATATTAGTGGCCAAAAAAAAAAAGGCAACAGTAGTATACCGCTGTTCAAAACTCATAAATCCATGGACAAAAAACAAAATCGGGGTAACAAACTAAAACCGAGGGAAACGCATTAAATATAAGAGGAGAACAACGACACAACACCGAAACGGACCAAACATCAGACAAAACACCACGAGAATAACAAATATAACATAAAAACCAAATACATGAATTTGGGATAGACAAGTACCGTGCCACGTCTTATCTCAATATCTCAAAAAATAAGAGAAAACACAAACGACTCAACGTTTAAATGCAACACACACAGAAACGAACAATAATATAACAATGGCCATCTTCCTGACTTGGTACAGGACACTTTTAAAGGGGAATAAAAGTGGTGGGTTGAACCTGGTTTTGTGGCATGCCAAACCTCGCACTTTAATGGCAAAGTTAAATATAACATTGAAATGACAACATAATATTACAGGACTACAATACAAATAAATAGGAGAACATATTAGACAAAGAAAAACATGATTAATAGATATCAAAAAGCATCAGGTTTAAAATTCAATACGCCAAAAACGCGCCTTGTCCACACAAGATTCACCAGTGACGCCCAGATATAAAAGATCGAAAGTGAAAAAGGTACAAGGTGGTACAGCACTGAAGATCAATTGTTGAAAAGGTTTTGCCAAATACGGCATTGTTTTTATGCACGGGATAAGAACATCCTTATTATATAGAACACTTAATGATATTGCAAACAGTAAATTTTAACAAATGAATATGAAAATAACCCTACTGCCGGTAAAATACAAAATGGCGGACATTGTACTAAAATAAGCTTATTTTTTTAGGGAGGGTAATTGAAATGTGTTTTAACGTATGGCTACTATCATAACATTGTGAAGGAACCTTTCTTTGGTGCTTCTCGTGGTTACAATGTATAAAACATATGTCTTTGAAACTCTTACTTCCGGTATTAATAAAAACGGCGGACATTGAAATATCAGTTTCTTATTTTAACATTCAATTTTTTCAAAATGTACAGAAAATGTTGTTTTTTTGTGCTGGTCATGACAGTTTTGACTTTAGGTTATCCCCAAAACCACTAATTCTATTATGTTGTAAAGGGTAAAAAAAAAACTTAACACTTCCGGTAAAAAAACAATATGGCGTAAATTGCAAAGATGAGTCCTCAATCCATATCTCCCATAAAGAGTTTTGGATAGACCGATTAAAACAATATATAATAACTTAAGTACTAAAACATTTTTAAAATTACTACTATTTGGCCAAAAATACATGTTAATTCGCGGTTCTCCACATGCACAGAAGGCAGTGCACAAGAGACTAGACTTCTGGACTAGACTGAGTCGTGGGAATAGTCTCAGTAAGGCTTTTCTCTTCCAAAAACGAAAGTTTTCCTGCTTGATTAACCCCACCTGATTAGTTTTTTCGATCTTAAAACAAAACCACGTACCGTTTTATCAATGACATTATCAAATCCATAGCTGATGTTGTTTGCTGATCAATCATCATTCTGAATGCTAAAGTCACATCTCCAGACGCCATCCATGTGACCAACGCAGTTCCTTTTCCGGCAAACGTGTAATCTCTCAATGCCTAGTGCATTTGAAAGGTCATGGATAGATATATGTCTAAAGCTTTTGCCACTTGCAAATGCAAACCAAAGTTCGTCTGCCCTATGTCACAGTATAGCGAAACATCAATGACATCAGCATAGACTGTTCGAGTCATGACTCAGTTAAGTCTGTGTTTCCCTGCATCAGAGACATTCATATTGATTCTAGTGTCAGTCTCTTCGTGTAAACATGGTGATCAACTTGAAACATCATCATGCATATGGTGGATAACACTGAACATCCTCAGTATTTGTTGCTACAACTACCATACTCATCCAAGACTTTGTCCACCTTTGTTACAGTTTCAAGGTCTTTTATTAATTTTTATGTATGTACAGTGTTATCCACAACGTGATGTATTTCAAGTTTAGCATCATGTTCACATTAAGAAGCTGACACAAGAATCATGATGCATGTGTCTGATGCAGTGAAACACAGACTTAACTGAGTCATGACTCGAACAGTCGTTACTGTTTCTATAGTCCGTGATATGGGGGTAGACGAACTATGGATTAGGCTTAGGAGGACAATTAACTTTGGATTAATATCAATGGCTTTAAATTCACTAGGCAATGAGTGATCTCACACACTTATTGTAATCAATGCCCCTTACCGGTGGTGATACGGTTCTCTCTTTACTTGAAAAGGGAAAAGGACTTGGGAGAGCTGTGGTGTAGTGGTTAGTGCATCGGACTACTAACAAAAAGGTTCATGGTTCGATTCCCGTTCGGGATAAAAATTTCAGGAACTCAGTTTTCGGCTCTTCCTTACCACCATTTGCGAATATGTATTGGTCTTAAGGAAACAATGATACTAGTAGTCCGTTGAAAGGGGACGATAAATTGCTGACCCGTGTTAAGAGAGAGCCATATCTCTTGCACGTTAAAGACACCCTTGTAGATTTCGAAAAAGAGTAGGCTTATGCCTCTACATGGCAGCACTCGCACCCGCAAAGTGGAAAGGGATTAATATAAGTTGCAAAAATGTTTCACAATCCACTATAAATAAAAATGCTTAAACTAAACTGCTTGGGAGACATTGATGGCATTTGAAAATGTGACTTTAACATGAAGAATGATGATTAATCAGCCTAAATCACCGGGGTTTTTACTGTACGATCGCACAAATTTATCAAATGGAGCTAACATGGTTATCGAAGCAAGAAAATAACTATTTGCACAATGTGCAGGGCTTATTGAGGCTATTCCCTCAACTTGGTATAGTCTTTTCCGACATGTAAAACGTGCAATAAACTAAGGCGGGTGTTAAGGGGGACGAGCGTGGGATTGGCTCTTATGCTACCCAGCCCAGACGTAAATGGATGGAGAAAAGACAAAGAGGAACCCTTTTAAAAAACTCGTTCTCATCATTTTGTCAGAAGCTGGTACATTGTGGATGAAAAAAGGATGCCGTGGTCGTTGTTAATGTGGAAAATCGGGTCTCTCGTGCACTACTTTGTGTGCATGTTGTGGTGACCGTGATTAAAAATGTATTTTTGGCCAAGTAGTAGTAATTTTATAAATGTGAATCGGAATTCCAATGGGGACTAACTGGGCACCACTTATTGCGGACCTCTTTTTGTATTGTTATGAGTTACAATTTATGACAAAAATAAGCAAAGACCCATCAAAACAACATCTGATAAACAAATTTAATAATACTTTTAGATATTTGGATGATATTTTGGCTCTCAATAATGACGACTTCAGTATGTATATTAATGAAATTTATCCTGCTGAACTTACTTTGAATAAAGCTAATACTAATAATGACCACTGCCCTTTCCTCGATCTTGATATCTATATCACTAACGGAAAGCTGAATACTAAAATTTATGATAAAAGGGATGATTTTTCATTTCCTATCGTTAATTATCCGTTTTTAGATGGTGACGTTCCCTTGTCACCATTTTACGGTGTTTATATATCTCAACTTGTACGATTCGCTCGTGTTTGTAACAATATTTTAGATTTTAACGAGAGGAAATTTATGTATTACTGAAAAATTATTACACCAGGGTTTTCGATATCACAAACTAGTCAAAACTTTTACTAAATTTTATCATCTGTATAAAGACATCATTCGTAAATATAGCTCAACATGCAGACTTTTTATACGTTCAGGTATTTCACATCCAATTTTTTATGGAAATATTCTTTATAAAGCACAAAGGTGTCAGTATTCACCTCAGAAACTTACAAAACCTTTAAATAGACTGATTAAGAAGGGATATAATTACTATACTGTTGTCAAGTCATTAAAGATTGCATATTTTGGCGTTAATATTGAGTCACTGATAAGGTCTTTGCGTCGGAACTAAAGACATTTATTCTAAAAACAGTTGTTGGCATGACACGGGTTATGTTCTTCTCATATATGTTATGATGGTATGATACTAAACCCCTAACGGGAAGGATTGTGCCTGATGTTCATATGATGAAATCATAATCTTTCAGTCAGTTTAATTTAAGTCTGGAGCTGGCATGTCAGTTAACTGCTAGTAGTCTGTTGTTATTTATGTATTATTGTCATTTTGTTTGTTTTCTTTAGTTACATCTTCTGACATCAGACTCGGACTTCTCTTGAACTGAATTTTAATGTGCGTATTGTTATGCGTTTATTTTTCTACATTGGTTAGAGGTATAGGGGGAGGGTTGAGATCTCACAAACATGTTTAACCCCGCCGCATTTTTGCGCCTGTCCCAAGTCAGGAGCCTCTGGCCTTTGTTAGTCTTGTATTATTTTTATATTAGTTTCTTGTGTACAATTTGGGAATTAGTATGGCGTTCATTATCACTGAACTAGTATATATTTGTTTAGGGGCCAGCTGAAGGACGCCTCCGGGTGCGGGAATTTCTCGCTACATTGAAGACCTGTTGGTGACCTTCTGCTGTTGTTTTTTATTTGGTTGGGTTGTTGTCTCTTTGACACATTCCCCATTTCCATTCTCAATTTTAGTACTATAGTGATTTTATTTTGTTTAAATCAATCTATCCAAGACTATATATCGAAGAAATGGATTGAGGACTCATCTTTGAAATTTATGCCATATTTTTACCGGGAATATCATATTTGTATTTAAACATTTACAACAGAATAAAATTAGTGGTTTTGGGGATAACGTAAAGCCATAAGTTGAATGACCAGCATTAAGAACAATCTAAAAAAAAGTTAAATATTTCAATAGTAAATTGATATTTCTTTGTCCGCCATTTTGGTTATTACCGGAAGTAAGGGTATTAAAGACATATGTCTTATACATTGCATCAATGAGAAGCACCAAAGAAAGGCTCTTGCACAATGTAATGATAATAGCAATACGTTAAAACACATTTCAGTTACCCTCCCTAAAAAAAAGCTTATTTTAGTACAATGTCCGCCATGTTTGATTTTACCGGAAGTAGGGGTTTTTAAGACCACTAATCTATATAATATATCCAAAAGTAGTAAAAAACAAAGGTTTGTACCAAATATAATGATAGTAGGATGATAACACCTATTCACATGCTAGCCTTCAATATTGGGCTGATTTAAGTACGATGTCCGCCATTTTGAATTCAACCGGGAATGAAACATTTTTTTTCAAATGCCTCCCTATCTGAAATGAAAGTGTTATAGTTGAGGAAGGCCTATGCCGAATTTCATGCTTGTAGCTGATTGTGCACAATTCGTCTGTAATATGCTTGTAGCCGCCGGACTATAAATAAAAGTCGGCTACTGGTAAAAAACGAAAATACAGATGGACCTGAGTCTGAAAAATATAATGAATACACGAGGTATCATAATTTCAAAACAGACATTTTTAAAGTTTCATTAGTAGCTAACAAATCTTTTATGGCTTCTATTGATTTAAGAAATATTTACTATAACAATATTTGTTTATGTTTCAATATAATGGAAAACTGAGAGTTCTTAAGCAGGACGTTCCCGAGCGGTATAGCCTTTTTTGATTTTCAACGTGGTACCGCATTAGAGTAAATCTGTATGGGCATAGACCGACGTGAAACAGAGCTGTTGGGCAATCACGATGAGACTAGTCCTCAAGGTATGTAGGCACCCGAACTACCCAGAAAGATTTTGTGAAACTATAATATATTTGGCCGAAATAAAATATCATAGCCCAAAACGAAATATGCAACGTTATGTTGCCTGTCTAAGTTGCATATTGAGTAACCCCAAAGTTTAAAGATGTTGTGCCTGATGAAGCCTGGTTTTAGTTAAAATTAAAGTTGATCTAGAGAAAAATTACTGTTTTTAGCTGGCTTATAAAATAGTTCCGGAAAAAAGGTTTTCCGATTTCTTCAACGAAAAATGAATTATTGTGCTTTGCGTTTAGTTTTTGTCTTACACCCATCAGCTGGAATCAATACTATTAAACGAGAAGACCCCATTTTGTGTGTCGCTTCTCTTCCTTCCACGATAAATAAACCATCATGCCTCTATGTTATATAGGTAACATGCGTAGTTGCATTTGTCATACATTCTTACGACTATTCAGATTGTGTTATTTTTGGAGAAAAACGAAAAAAACGGAGTCCGGATATTGATTACGTCATAAGCCTAATTTTTAGTCATAGACAAGACTTCCGGTTTGAAACATGCACAAGTACAACTAATCGTATGATAGATAACACATATGAAAAAAAGACGGAAAAACGAACAAACGAACGAACGCACAGATGCACATACTAGAGAACATAATGCCCATAAGCATACACATTTTTTGTTGAAAGTCAAAGTAGTGTTTTGGCAAAAATGAAAGTAGGTAGAGATTAGAGGGAGGCAGGACCTTTTTTGGGACGTCGGGATCGTGTGTTTTTAAGCTCGGGATTTTGGGATTTAACCTTATTGGATCCGGAAATATATTTTTCGATTGCGGGATCTCTGGATAAGAATCTCTCTAAATTCTGCATTTCGGAATTTCATGTTTTTAAACCCGGGATTTCGGGATCAGGACCCCTTCTTCTACCCCTTAGTTGGTCTTAGTCATCTATACAAGATTCATATCCTACCATTGACTTGTTTATAAGGGTCTCAAAGAAAAAACACTGATGAACTTTCCTAGAAGCATATTTTATTAGATTAATAATGGTCTGTATATAAACAGTTACATTTATTTCATATTTGTAAGCGGCGCAAATTTTTTAATTTAATTTGACTTTTACCACAAGATGCATTGTAGCAAAGGAAAAGAATAATTATGGTCTTAGGCCAGTAACACGAAAAATAATTGAATTTAACAGAAAGGAAACAAATATCGGACTTTGGAAAAAGAGAGAGGACTTTTGATACCTTTTATGAAACTCTCCATACATAATATCTTTTACAAAATTTTATCCTACAACAGTTGATATTAACGCTGAATATGCCCGCGATTTCGGGTGTGTTTTAGTAGTAATTTAAACGGTCAAATGACTCCATCAATCTTAAACAAGGAAATTATAATACCTTGTCGGAATATATCTGTCTTTGTACCTTTTAAATTAACAGTGACTTCTTTTAACACTTTTTTTAAACAAAATTTATGTCAGAAACGCATAAATTTGAATCTGGATAAAAAATAGTTCCACATTTATACTCATTGCATCCCAGGAAACCATAAAATACCAGAACACACGCTATTTGAAATGCTAAATCCATATAATCGTGATTGAATAATTCAAACACGCTACTATTTACCGTAAACTTTTAAACGTTGTTGGTAATTTGTGTCGCAAAGGCTTACTCTCAGAATTTTAATATAAAAAAGAAGATGTGGTATGATTACAAATGAGACAACTATCCATAAAAGACCAAAATGACACAGACATTATCAGCTATAGGTCACCGTACGGCCTTCAACAATAAGCAAAGCCCATACCGCATAGTAAATAGCAATAAAAGGTCCCGATAAAACAATGTTAAACAATAGACATCTTTCGAGTTCGATGCATTTCCGTCAAAAACTCTGGTTTTAGTGAACGTCATTTGTGCGTTTAGGGGCGTCATCACTTCCATTCCAATGTTGAGCGAGATGTTGGAATACTATAATTCTATATTGTACGAATTATTCGGCAAATTGAATTCTCAAAATTGACAATCAACACTGCTGTTATTAGGGAATTATCAGTAAGTACCTCACAGACCAACCAATATTTCTAGTTTATCCTGCCAATGACGATCACAAAGACGCTTTATGAACGTAAATAGTGCTGGGATACAGACGACCTCCTTTATCTGGTAAATGACGTTATAAAGGTGTGCATAATTGACGAGTTTTTGCAGGTGACGGACGAACTCGAAGGTGGTCTATTCAAACGAGAAAACTAACGGCCTAATTTATGTAAAAAATGAACGAAAAACAAATAATAACATATAAAAAAACGACAACCACTGAATTACAGGCTCCTGGCTTGGGACAGGCACATACATATATAATGTGGCGGGGTAAAACATGTTAGCCGGATACCAACCCTCCCCTCACCTGGGACATTGGTATAACAGTACAACATAAGAATGAACTATAAAAATCAGTTGAAAAAGGCTTAACTTATCAGATGGACAAAAATAAGTGGACATGGCCGGGTAACTCCATTTAACACATTTTGCAAGCGTTGGTATGTATGACCAAATTTATTGCAAATGAGTTCCGAATATTGGCGCAATTGATACATTTGGAAAACAAAATTTGGCGCAAATGATACCCCTGAAAAACGGTAGTAGGCGCAAAAGGACTGCTGCCCGAGATATTATTTGATTGTTGAATATTTCATTTTTAGTACTGATTGGCAATGGGCCACAAAATAGATCAATAAGTCTTCTGACATATTGAATGCAGTATTATGATCGCCACAAAATTTAATAAATCATTTATATTCTGTTTGATCCACATTGCAGGTATTCAAATTGCTTCTTTTATTCCGAAAGCTGTTACCTGCTTGGTCTAACTCCCCAGAATTTCTGAATGAGGAGGGCATGTGCATGGAGTATGCGCAACGTCTGAAGCCAATTGTCGAAACGAGGAAGAGCATCTGCTACACTGTATGTTACTTTTCTTACCTTGTACATGTACAGCCTGTACAACAAAATCAAATTTAGCCGCACACCAAGTTAAAAGTCGTACGAGATTTATTTTTACACTACACTTAAGCTTTGAACGACCCTTATTAATAATGTGCATACCAGACATATTATCACAATGAAAAAGAATGCGTTTAGTAGACCATACATGCCCCATAAAATAGCAGAAATAAGAACTGGATACCATTCTAAGTAAGCCATTGAGAAAGGCTTCTCATCGGGCCGAATAAAAGCATCGGGACAAATGACTTGAAATAACATTTTCCTAAATTAATCTCCGTATCCGGTTGTTGATGAAGCATCCGTTAATAAATGAAAATCAGACGCATTAATTACGTTACTGCTGAAAAAATGATAAACCATTCCATTTAACCCATATTGCCATGTCATCTCCACATCCCTAAACGGAGTAACATAATGTCAATAAGTACGACACAAACGATTTCTTGACATAATCAATTCAAATTTGATTATGACTGCAAACTTTATAATACAATAAAGTAATGAATGAAACTGATGTTTGTATTCTTATTCAATGGTGTTGTGTTTTTAAATTCGGTCAGTATACTTGTTAAAATAAAAAAGCCATGCATATTTCGAAAACAAATCAAGGAGTATTTGTCTATCACCATGTTTGTTTTGTACAATGTATATCTTACCATAAAATTGAGAATGGAAATGGGGAATGTGTCAAAGAGACAACAACCCGACCAAATAAAAAACAACAGCAGAAGGTCACCAACAGGTCTTCAATGTAGCGAGAAATTCCAGAAATTGAGGGCATGCTATTTTATCTTCTTGGAGCAAACAAGCGTGTATAGGACAATTCATTCTATGTTATACTAATATCAGTTTGTACTTCAAGTAATATAAATTATTAAATATTTAAAGAAAAAGATTGAGTATAACTTTACTTGAGTGTATATATATAACGATACAGCTTCTTAAATACAAACAATAAACATGCACTTACCATTTACTGTTAATTCCTGTTTCAGACCTGTTTCCTGGGTTGTAGTTGCAGTGCATCGGTAGTAATCACTGTCATCAAAAGTCAGGTAATTTATCTTCAAATGTTTATTCTGTAGCATTTCATACTTATTATCATCTATACTCAAATATTTATAAAAGCCATCTTTGGAATTCGCCCTTTGCCAGAAGTACCTAGATCGTGATTTATTTAGAAAACACTGCAATGTAATACTTCCACCAACATTACCACTCGCTACAATGAATAATTAAAAATTGAATGCTTCTTTTTGTAAATTCATTGGGGGTGTTAAAGCGTTGACCAAAGTACATTTAGTATGAAGCACGGATTTTATAACTTTTTTTTTCAATTCACCAGTGCACTTTATTGTGGGACCATGTGTTATCATGAATGAAAAGTGTTATTGACTGATGCAATTGCTTGAGGAATAACATGTGATGTGCAATTAGCCAATCAGAATAAAGTATTATAATGAAACATACATCTAATGTAATTATTGAAATAAAATAAACAAAAACAAAATCATTTGGCTTGAACTTAATATTACTTGCATACATGTATATAAAACAGATTAGCTAGCTTGTCCAGTTAAAATAGTGAGACGAATATGTTAGTATTCGTAGCATGTAGTTAATCGGACTACCGAAAAATATGATTACTGTATCAGCAAAACAAACAAACCGACTCTGCGTCTTAAACAGCAATACATTTTGTATGCTCAACATTTAGATTTTGCCTAATATCAATATGTAAACAAACATAAGAATTTTAGATGCAAACCAAGACTTTATAGTATTAGACCTACATGTAGTAACATTTCGTACTCAAGGCTTGCGTTTCGTCTACAAAAGACTGATAAGTGATGCCCTTATAAAACAGTTTAGAGGCCACATATACAAAGACGAAGAGCATTAAAGACCTATTCATTTACATTTTATTTATAATATTAAACTGTTATTGAGGGCTATGTACTTTTTTAAGGATTATTTTGATCGAACATGTATTTAGTAAAACTTGGCGTCGAAAGATATGCGGATCCCAAACGATCAGATAGGTCTCCCTCCGTAAAACATTCAGTATGCCTTCAGAATATACAAATATTGTCAAGAATTTCAATAACGGCCGGGAAACAGACTAGGTCTCGATTGACCTATATTGAGAAAAAAGTTATTTCACGTGTTGAATACTATTATAAGTTTAAGTTCATATTATTTCACGTGTAGCGAGTATTGCAAGTATATATTTTTCGAATCACATGACTGAGTATTTGGGACCAGAATGTATTTATTTTCATAAGTGATCAGGCAAAAATATTTATATTCAAAATCTGCCATCCACTCCCCCGCCCCGAATCAAATGATTGTCCCCTTATTTCCCTTATGTGTATTTCTTTGTATTAATCAGAGTGCTTTGTTTGAACAAAGTAAGTTGTATGAATTTCTTAAAACTACGTGAGCAATTATTTAAAAAAAAATAAATAAAGTTTCTTTCAAGCTGATTTTCATTTAGAATGGGGAATACAAGTGCAAAGGGTAGACACATCGAAATTTTAACACGGGTGAAAAATAAAAGAGACAGGTTGTATAAACTCTAAAAGTTCTTATTTGTTTAGTAGTAACAGTGACATCGGGTAGGATTTTTACATAATAGATTACGGTCAGAGACGTGGACAGAAAAGCAACAACAAAGCTACCTTTATTCATATGTTGGCCATACATGATAAAATATTAAATGTAAGTTTTCATCAAGAAAAGAAGAAAGGTGTGACCCAATAGTAATTCGTATATTTTAACTAATTCTTTTAGGTCAATATATCCTTTTATTGACCTCATGCAAAGGCTATGCTTATAATAATACATTGTCTTTGTATATTTATAAATTATCGTTGATCATCTCAACGGGATTGATTTTCTCTTATTTTTGTACTATTTTCACATTTCCTGACCAGTGTGAGAAAAATATTTCTCCTCACTAATGAAAAATCTGTTCTCGGCAAATGATTGGTTGAAATTTTATTATGACATTAAATTTTCTTGTTTTCTTCTGAATTTTCTTATTGTGGTGTTATGAAAAAAAGGCGATCATGCCTGATGACGTCACATCAAAAGTAGCCTACACAATATTCCTCAAATCTTTGAAAAGGAAGGATAAAAATCTCTAGAGAAATACATTCCACCACTGTAACTCGTGTATTACAATACGTCTCCACTCTCAACAGTTAAATTTTAATTATTTAAAAAGTCCGGCAAGCCTCGCGCTTTAAATATCAAAATTGAACTGTCTCGAGAGGAAAATTTCGTAATACCCTTGACTGTGTGTTACAGTTGTTGAATCTATATTTCTACTCACTAGTGAAAAATCTGTTCTCGACAAATGATTGGTTCAAAAATTGGGACGAAAGATACCAAAGGAACAGTCAAACTCATAAATCTGAAACAAACTGACAACACCATGGCTAAAAATGAAAAAGACAAACAGAAAAACAATAGTACACATGAGACAACATAGAAAACTAAAGAATAAACAACACGAACCCCACCAAAAACTAGGGGTGATCTCATGTGCTCCGGAAGGGTAGGCAGATCCTGCTCCACATGTGGCACCCGTCGTGTTGCTTACATGTATGTGATTACAAATCCGGTAAATAGTCTAATTCGGTAGGTCACATTCATGAAAGGGAAGGGGATTGTAGTTACGACGTAAGGAACATATCCGATATCATTTGTGAAACGGTTATTCCATAACGGTCAACCAACTTGTGATGGCGTCCGTAAAATTTACGAAGGGATGATTTCAACTTCATCATTTGGAACTCTTGGTTTAATAGCTTCCTTGTGAGCAGTAACCCTCTATCAGGAAAATCATGATAGGAAATGCAAGCACGGGAATATCGTATCAATTAGGAGATATATACCCCATATGCAGGTGCTGCTGGAATGTGCTACTTAGAAATGGAAAGTTCACAATTGGAAAGCTGAAATTATCTTTTTTGTCGTAAAGTTTTGTTTTCAACCGAGCCTCAATGTCAATTTCTAGATGATTCAAATTGAATCAAATTTTCTTGTTTTCTTCTGAATTTTCTTATTGTGATGTTATGAAAAAAGGCGATCATGCCTGATGACGTTACATCAAAAGTAGCCTACACAATATATTCCTCAAAACTTTGAAAAGGAAGGATACAAATCATTAGAGAAACATATTCCACGATATTTCTTCACTGTAAACAAATTAATTTTAACTATTGAAAAAGCGCGACAAGCCTCAAGTTTTAGATATTAAAATTTAACTGTCTAGTGGAGAAATATCGTACTACACTTATTGCAGTTGTGGAATCTATATTTCTCGCTTGAGCCGGTACCGCGAAAACGAGTAAAAGCTATCGAGTTGAGATGACCAATGATAATCTGTTTATCGCTATTTCACTTCTTACGACGTTGTAAATGTTATGTCAAATTCAGTAGCAACGCCAGGTGCCTCATTATATTCTAGTGATAATTTTCCATTTCTAGCGAGTAGCATGATATGGAAAATTATCACAAAAAAAAAAGATCAAAGGAAAAATGCACAAAATAGCGATAATTACATTTATTACCATTTTGTGTCGTAGTACGAAAGAAAATATATTTCTTAAACGCGGTATTTGACATATACATAGATTTTGTTTTGCTCAAGCTGATAAACATATCTAAGTACAATACCTTACCAGTAAATGTATATGTATAAACGATGATTATATTAACCAAATACACGTTAGCCTCTGTAGCAAAACTAATTCATTTACATTGAACATGCAGTACATATAAATCCAGATAAATGCCGAATGAAACTCATTTCAGAATAATTACTTATTAAAATAGAAAAGTTTTTTGTAAAAATTCAAAATGTCATATTAACAAACAAAACTATTTATTTGTACAATATAAAACAGAAGATATGGAATTATTGCCAATGAGACCACTCCCCACAAAAAACCAAAATAACACAAACATTAACAATTATAGGTCACCGTACGGCCTTTAACAATGAGCAAAGCACATACCGCATAGTCAGCTATAAAAGGCCCCGAAATGACAATGGAAAACAGTTCCAACGAGAAAAATAACGGCCATTGAATTATCAGCTCCTGACTTGGGACAGGCATATACACACACAATGTGGCGGGGTTATACATGTTAGAGGGACCCCCCTTTTTAGCCAGACACAGTGGTATAACAGTACACCAAAGTTGTATTTTTCATCATGCAAACAATTAATTTAACATACCTGCAGCAGAAATGTAGAATTTTAGACACAGTAAGAAAATTATCCCCAACATTTTTTTTCTTTCATTTCTGTGAAGTGAACAAGGAAGTAGATATAAAGTCCGTCACTAAATGTTTTGTTTGTGTAGTAGACCATACTATAAAGTTTACATTTTAAAAGCTTAAAGTCATTCAGTAACAATAAACACGCAATATATATTTAACTCTTTCTAAACGAGCACATTTTGATGTTGATAAGAAGAATTTTTCGCTTTCGTTCCTATTTCAAACTTAGGGAAATGAATATGAGTAATCCTTTTCAATGGCCTATCCATACCGGATATAAATACATTTCATCCAAGATGTTATTAGATCAAAATTATACATGTGTTGATAATTACAAGTGAAGTGGGCTGTTTATATATGTAAGTACATGTATGAAAGATGACATGTAATATCGACAAGTTTTAAGAGACTTTTTACAATTCAAGATCAGGATGGCAAGAATCTAAAACAAGTTTTTTTTTATTTTAACTGTCAAACGAATATCTAAACATTGGTTTGTGAGTTTAAATATAAAAAAAGAAGATGTGGTATGAATGTCAATGCGACAACTCTCCACAAGAGACCAAAACAACACAGACATTAACACATATAGGTCATCGTACGGCCTTCAAGAATGAACATAGCCCATACCGTATAGTCAGCTATAAAAGGCCCCGAAATGACAAATTAATGTAATATAATTCAAACGAGAAAACTAACGGCTTAAAATGAGATTTTCGTTTTTTCTGACATAATTATTCCGAATAAAAATTCCGTTTAAATGTAATTGTTGGTTGCAAATAAAAAGAATTATAACATTAGCCGCTTTTTACAATTTTTGTTACATATTCGTACAGTATGTATAGTACATTTGGCCCTTAGCAATATCAACAAGGATTCATTTGATAAAACCGTTTTCATTTGCTTTTAGATGTTGAAGATATAAAAAATAGTAGTATTTATCTTTACTTTACATATAATTTATTCAAGTGGGTAAACGGTAAGTAAATGATAGTAAATAAGTTTAAACGTTACATTGGAATGTTATGGATCCACAAGTTAACTTAACGACATACATTTTCCCTCATATCGTTTTATAAAGATACGTCCATGTAATATAGAGGGTCCTGATGGGTTATTTTCGTTCTTCGTGAACGGCGCATTTTCGCTTTCGTGATCCGTTCTTCTACATTTCTTTTTTTTTTTATATATATATTTGCGTGATCCATGATCATGGAAATTTATTCTCTTTGAATCGGGATTGACAAAATAAATCAATTCGTGAATCGTGATGCCCCCCCCCCCCCCCCCAAAAAAAAAAAATCAAGCCCCTCAATATACAGTAACTGAACAAAATAAAAGGATATTATCATTTTTGTATTTTCTTGAGGAGCTAAGCTCCTGTTTGAAATTTGCATTATTAGAAAGGAACATAAGGATATATATTATGTAAATCACAGCAAAAGTGAAAGAACTTCAAGGTTAAATATCAAGGTCAAAACATTTTAAGAGCGCATTTCTACATTTCATTATACAACAAAGATGTGCATGGGATAAGGTTTTACCGGGAAATCTTTCGGGGATTATCTTTCGGACATGTCCCCTTTTTTCCCTTATCTCCGAACAGTCCCTTTTCACTACAAACTCAGATCACTGCGTACAACTAACGAACTGTATATGTAATTGGCATACCAGAAACATACTATCAAATAGGAAAATATGTGTAACAATAAGACAGCCAATAAATATCCAACAAAACTAGATTCAACATACTTGATAGAAAAAACAAGTAGATTATACAACTCGGATGTCGGAAAAGGAAAAGATCTTGAATTAAACATAATGTATATAAAATGCATATTCAAACTTCCTGTCAGTTGTTGACATACATCTTTAATGTGTATATGTACTTTAACTTTAACGGTAATGTTGGTGATTCTAAATGTATTTCATCCCCTCAGATTTGAAGAAATCTTAACATATTTGGAAGTTTACACAATTGATCAAATAGAATAAAGCAGGTGCACATGATTCCTCATATTTACGATTTTGAATTTAACATCATTCTAACTCAATATGAAAACATACTTCATGAAATAAATATACCATGCATACATAATCATAAAAATAATTTAAAGACAACTTAATTATGAAAGTAGGATATAATATATACAATGCATATTGATTGAGAATACGAATGGTAAACGGATCTTTTTATTGATAACAACCCTAATAACAACAATTATATATATTAGTTCTTTTAAAAATAAACCACATTTTGACGTATCCTTTTTAAAAATTTTCCTCATTTTACAATAGAAAGGAAAATATTGTACATGTTGTTCGGATGAATAATCATTTATATAATCAAATGTACAAAAGTGTATACATGTAATAATTGAGCGGGAAATATGCATATGCATGTAGTTTACACTCTCTACCCATCACTGGTACAGTCAAGTTTCTTTACAATTTTTCATATCGTTTCTTTTTTTTAGGTTTTTTTATTCATTTTATATCCAGAGCTGGTAGTTTATTATGATTTTATGATATTTGTACATGTTTTGCTCATGCACAAACCGTTGTTTGCGGATGGTACAGATACACATTATACACGATACAATAATTTTATGCATCCCTTCAGATACGTACTTTCGGGCATAGGATTGTGAACACAGGGTACCGATATTTTGTCGATTTTTTCTTGCCGGCGGGATCGTCAACAAAGAAAAATCTTTTATATATTGTTAGAACTTAATTTCAATTATTTATTATTGATGGACGCGAATCTCAGAATTCTATTGATTTGCATGCTATTAATTCAGACACACTTTGCTTATAATTTTAGTTCTTGTTCTCAATAAGAGCACACTATAATGTTTAATCAGTTTTTGTTCCACACATTCAAAGTACTATTTGCATAATTTGGTGGCAAAAGTTGTAACTGTTCGTAATCTTTGAAATATTAATGAAGCTGTAACTGTATATCATAAGAAGAAGAACTGTTCAAGAATAAATTTATTGGTAGAAATTCAGTATGCGACAACATACTAGTCAATGAAGTGTGATGATCTTGTATCTAATACATTGGTTACAAATCGGCAGAAGCCTTATTTTATATATTATATTATATTTTAAGAAACGTATAAAAGAATTGGATGTTTCGCGGGTAAACTTTGGGTCAGGTCAAATGTGAAGGGGTGTTCCAAAGGAAATTGTCTAAACGAGTAACGAGACACTTTGGAAGAACTCCCCTCCTTCAAGAATGGTACAGTTGCCTTCGGGGTATATAAGCAGGAGCGATTCCTAGCGCAGGTTCGATTGTCATAAGTCTAAGAGCCATAACGTCGCTGGGCTTCTAAAATGTTGTAAATTACAATTTTTTCAAGAAAAAAATATCTCACAAACAGACTTTGACATTTTTACAAAGGCATGCTTCCAAAACGTCGAATGTGAACTTTATCATTTTTGTAAATAGCAGTGAAATAAAAACTTTGACATTTCTGGATTATATAAGAACTTTAATCATTTGCACAGAAATAAAGAAATTATGATTATTATATTCCCAAAGGTATTATACAACAATTTTCAAGTTTCGTACATTTTGGAAGTAAACTTTACAAGAAACTGACATTAGCAATTTTGTAATATATCTTATTTTAAACGTTTTGATTGGTATAACTGTATGCTATTTTGTAATACCAAAGATTTCCTCCCGCCCAGACCATTGGTGTCAAAAAGTATTTTTAGGCAAAAAAGTCATAATTATACAACATTTTGGAAGCCCAGTGACGATAATTAAAAACAAGGTACAGTACGTTTATATTCGAGATCGCTGTCTATTATATATAAGATATAGAGTTATTATTACACTTAAGTAATAAATACCAAGTTGGTGCCTGTTACAAATACAGACTTGCACATTTTCAAACTGAACCGTATTGTACCGTATAGGACAAGTGTAAGTCTGCGTGACATAATTGTGCCAACGGAACAAAGACAAGTGTATAAACTTGTAGGGTATATTATTGTTCCAGGAGAACAAGTTTGTTCCTGACCCAAGGACAAATTTGTACCAGTTTTATATATTAGAAGTAGAATAATTGTAGATAGTTTATCAGAACGCAAAGATATTTTGGTTCATTGACTTTAATATATGAATACAGATTATTGGTTAAATATTTTGTAAATACAACATTTTGGGTCCAGTATCAAACTGGTAACGAACTAATTCTGAAATAGAAATAGACACGCTTTCCTTGCTGTCAAGGATAAACACAGAGGATACAAATGTTTATAAGAAATCTTCATTTACTTGTTTTTCATATACTCTTGACAAGCAAAATATTCTGATTTTAATTTGTTATGGACGTGTAATATCGGAAATGACACAGCGCAAGTGTGAGGAAAAACAAATGACAAATGAAAAGATGCACAAAAGGTGTCCGATGATTCTGAAAAATATATTACAACAAATTATTTATGTAACAACTGTTATCATAAAGTTTAAACGTTGTCTTCTCTTACCTATGTATATATTTTATTGAGAATAAAGATATATAAGGTAAAAATTAACTAACCGAAAATGCATCGGAAAAAAAATAAACTTCGCTCTTTCGCAGGCTTATCGTATCACTTATTTTGCAATTGGTCTATGATTCTGTGCTGATGGTTAAGTACAGTAAAGTTTGGTCATCTTCGGCGATAAAACTCGAAAAGTAATTCAGGCCAAGTTTTCACTGAAAGAATTTGTGTTGATTATATGTTATGGATTCGTGATAAATGCAAAAAATCATGCATAGCAGACTTATCGTTATCTATATACACATGCATTGAAGGAATAATTTCCTTTTGATCATAATTTAAAAAAATCCCGATTTTTATGACTTTTATCAAGGATGTTATATCTAATATATAACCTCCTTTAGATATAACTTCCTTGCTTTTATCTAATACTATTAGATACATACGAATCAATTTGTTTTTAGTTGATCAGCCCGTAAGCGATTACGACTTTTCTTCGTATTTGTACACTTGCAAAGTTAGTGACAACCTTGCAAGAAACCCCAACGTTTATTTGTAATAGTTTAACCAAATTGTCTGTGTACAGTAAATACAATTATTCTGATTGACGATACATTAAATAACCATTTGAAATTTTATAAATGGAGATACAGAGCAGTTTAACATAAGTCTATGTAATTATGTCATACATGTAATTATATTTTTAAATTCGGTATACATCTGCTGAAGGTTTTGATCGGATTTAAAATAATCGAGAAACTGATGAGAAACAGAACGACTACTGAATCAGATTAAAACAAACCTCAAGACATGAACCTTGATTAGATACATTAGTATATAAAACACCCTAAAATGGTTGTTTGTTAAAATCAATACGTACATCATTCATTACGGAAGTATCAAATTTACAAAATAAGGACATTTTTTAACTCTCTATTGTTATCTTAACTTAAATTGTTTGACAATTGATAAACAGAGAAAAAAACATTTTCCTGTTAATCAATAAGATCGCAAAAACCACTACTTACAGAATAATGTTATGACACTGACAAACCTGAACAATTAAAAAGGGATCAATCTCAAAAAAGCTATTGTCCAAGTAGAAACCCAAATATATTCATTATCTCTATTTCGGGCATTTTAAATGACTGCACAATCGCTTGCAAGTTTCCTGTACTTGGGACTGTCCTGAACAATTGCTTGGCCATATGCACTTCATTAGATATAAGTAGTATCATCTTGTTAAGTAAATATGACGCCGTCAGGAGTTTATTATTTTTTCTATTGACGAACAAAGTAGGATCAGAAAAGTGTAGAAGAAAAATGCGAATTTCCCCCATACATGTATATTCAATACATTTTTTAATAAGTCTATGTTCGTTTTTAAATATTGTTATTTCTTGAAAACAAAGTCGGTGAAAAATACTTTTTTACACATTTTTTTTTATGTGAATTTTCAATAACTGTACTTAATAACAAACGAAAAATATATCTTTTCAAAATGTTCTGTAGATAATTATACTAAATGGAGTCCTTAAAGTTTGCTTATACATGTTATAAAAAAAGTGTTCTGTCCAAATTCCATAAAAATCTATAAAGGTTTTACTATTGTCTAAAAATACTGTTACCTAATATAAGACTAAACCAAAATGCTTACGACGACGAAGGTATATAAGATAGCTGTGTCTCACATTTGCTAATTTAATGGCGCAGGCTCGACAAAAAATCAAAAGACTTGGACATGAATTTAAAAAAAATCAATACGCTTTCAATCAAATCCCAATAAGGTTACAGGGGAATGGATGAGTGGAAATAATAGGAAACAAAGCAACAATACTTTATGAATTTTTGGAAAATGACGATTGGGAGTCGATTATTGCCTCCGCCTACCGCACTTGGTTTCATATTTACTATTTTACAAACTAACTGGTATCTGCTTGTATTCCGCTACACTTGAACAAAGTGTTTTAGTCGGACGGGAACCAGTTTACATACTTTATTTTATTTAGTGCAACAAAAATGTTGACCTGTCCATAGGAAGGCTTGTATAGTCCGCGCTTTTATTCTCAATAATTGGACCTTCCAGTGGGGATGCGCACTAAATAGTACAATTAGCAAGATGGGAACAAGTTCAATATTCGCGGCAAGGTGGTTTGTTTACATTCCGCCATCTTTGTTATTGATATAGTAGAGGGCGCTCTCATGATTTTTCAAACTAATTATTTTAACTCGTCCATATCTATTAAGTTATTTCTATTTAATATCAAATTAAAAGTGATAAATATAAAAACTAAACCTTTCATTACAAATTTCTCCTTTCTGTTCAATGCATTTAGAATTTGTAAACTACAAAACGTAATCGGTTATTGTTCATTCCGTTTTGGTGTTTCATACCGACTTAAAATTGGTTTGTATAAGCTTAGACCCTTCAAACATTAATGTGATAGGTATATTAAAGACTGTTTTACAAAAGGATGGAACTTTTTTATTTTCAAAGTCGTATTATAGTGATATCTGTCATGTACGGATTTCGACCTTCACCGGCTAATTTCTTCTTTTACACGTGCGTTTTATTCCTTTCAAAACATCGCAAAGTTTCAAAATTGTTTTTTAAGTGAATTAAACTTATTTCAACAATCATGAAGCGTTCTAGAATACTTTTAAAACAGTTTCTATTTCTGTTTGATGATCGAAAACAGGGTTTCTCAAGAAAATACCACAAACGATCGCAGAGGATTTGAAATGTTCAACTCAAATCGGCACCTGGTTAAATCGGCATATAGTCAAATCGGCACCTATTTGAAGTCAATTTGGCATCCAATAATATTTGTTATAATATTTTGAAATTTCTATTCAATCAACTAATAACTTTTACAAAGTACATAGTTAATATGTTGTTTTGTGTATAAAGGGAAACAACGAAGCCCTTACCCAAGCTGTTGTTACTTCCTTAACAATGAAACAATTAGAAAAATAAAATGGAAAACTATGAGTCCTTTTCAATAAATCTAACTTTCATGCCAAATAATAGCTGATTTAAGGTGGTTTTTTTCAGGAAAGTTTAAACAACATCAAACCAACAATCCTGTAAAATGCTCAACTGGTTAAAAAATGCATAAAAAATAAATATCAAATACCTTTAATTCCTAAATATACCTCATATATATTGAACAGATATATCATGTCATGGAGGGGTATTTGCGAAAAATACAAGTCGAGGGACTTAAATTTCCCGAGCCGCTAGGCAAAACTTATTACACCAGGGTTTTCGATATCACAAACTAGTCAAAACATTTACTAAATTTTATCATCGGTATAAAGACATCATTCGTAAATATAGCTCAACATGCAGACTTCTTATACGTTCAGGTATTTCACATCCAATTTTTTATGGAAATATTCTTTATAAAGCACGAAGGTGTCAGTATTCACCTCAGAAACTTAGAAAACCTTTGAATATACTTATTGAGAAGGGATATAATTACGATACTGTTGTCAAGTCATTAAAAATTGCATATTTTGGCGTTAATATTGAGTCACTGATAAGGTCTTTGCATCGGAACTAAACACATTTATTTTAAAAACACGGGTTATGTTCTTCTCAAAGATGTCATGATGGTATGATCCTAACCCCTAACGGGAAGGATTGTGCCTGATGTTCATATGATGAAATCATAATCTTTCAGTCAGTGTAATTGAAGTCTGGAGCTGGCATGTCAGTTAACTGCTAGTAGTCTGTTGTTATTTATGTATTATTGTCAGTTTGTTTATTTTCTTCTGGCCTTTGTATGTCTTGTATTATTTTAATTTTAGTTTCTTGTGTACAATTTGGAAATTAGTATGGCGTTCACTATCACTGAACTAGTATATATTTGTTTAGGGGCCAGCTAAAGGACGCCTCCGGGTGCGGGAATTTCTCGCTACATTGAAGACCTGTTGGTGACCTTCTGCTGACCTTCTGCTGTTGTTTTTATTTGGTCGGGTTGTTGTCTCTTTGACACATTCCCCATTTCTTTTCTCAATTTTATAGTCAAGTTATTGTGTACTATTTTATCGAGTTTGACTGTCCCTTTGGTATCTTTCGTCCCTCTTTTATCAAAATTAATCATTATCCCCTGCAAAAAATTTAAGATTCAAGATTTTATTCACACACCCGTAACCTCAGATAGGTACTTGTGTACAAGAGGACAATATATACAAACATATTAAGATAATACAAAGCGAGACAGAACAAACGAAACAAAAATACATAGTATATTATAAAAGACAATTGGTATAATTAGATTAATTAAATAAGTATTTTGTAAAAGTTTTTCTTCATGCAATGAATCATTTTAGTCCAAACTAATATATATATATTGTATACATACATAGTATAAAAGTTTGGTTTTACCTAGCCTTTTTCAAAAGTATTGTGAAACATATTTCGGCGAGCGGAGCGAGGCAAATTTTTTTTGAAGGGTTTTGGAACCGCTGAAAGCCCAAGAAGCTATAGACCTGCTGAGTTATTTATTTTCAATACATTGCAAGTCAGATAATTTATTTTCAAACTACCAAAGAACAAACCAATTATTTTTGTGATTATCAAGGCTGAGTTATTTATTTTCTCCTGCCCCCCCCCCCCCCCCCCCCTCGAATATCAAATGGTCGTCCCCTTAGTGTTGTTTGTTCAAGAAAAAACCAGAATAGTCCTACGTCAGGAACCTGATATTTAGTGTTGTCGTATGTAGATTTGGTTGATAAATGTTTCTCGTTTCTGTTTTTATATTGTTTAGACCGTTGGTTTTCCTGTTCAAATGGTTTAACACTTGTCACTTTTGGGGCCCTTTATAGCTTGCTGTAAGGTGTGAGCCAAGGCTCAGTGCTGAAGACCTTACTGTGCCTTAGATGCATGCTATTTTTATTAATTGTTAGAGGCTTTGGGATAGCTGTCAGTTAACTGCGAGTACTTTCAGATCTGTAACTAGTGTCTTTTTGTTATTGGGATGTACAAGTACATGTACCATTCACGTCCATTTGTATTTTTATCCATTTGATGAGTTAAGCCTTTTTCATCTGATTTCTATAGTTCGTTCTTATGTTGTACTATTATACCACTGTCCCAGGTTAGAGGAGGGTTGGGAGGCCGACAACATGTTTAACCCCGCCGCATTATATATGTATGTGGCTGTTCCAAGTCAGGAGCCTTTAAATAAGTGGTTGTAGTTTGTTATGTGTTTCATATTTGTTTTCGTTCTGTTTGTTGTACTTAAATTAGGCCGGTGGTTTTCTTGTATGAATTGTTTTACATTGTCATTTAAGGCCTTTCATATCTGACTATGCGGTGTGGACTTTGCTACTTGTTGAAGGCCGCACTATGACCCTACAGTTAATAAATTTCTGTGTCATTTGGTCTCTTGTGGAGAGTTGTTTCATTGGCAATCAAACCACATTGTTTTGTTATATTTGACCTATAATGGTTAACCTATCACATATTGGGACTTGGAAGGAGAGTAGGCACTCATACCACATCTATTTATATCTAATTAGTCAGGATGATAAAGACCAATTGACGTTTACTGGTGTTTAAATTGATTATGTTTGTTTTATGCTAAATCAATTCATTTTCAATATGTTGATGGAATGAGCCGTGCAGATTAAATGATATATATGAACTGCTTGGTCAAGAACTATAACTTACTCACAGAAAGCTAGTTTACATTTAAACCTTAGTAATTATTAATTACTGACATTAAAAAATAGGAACAGAGAAAAAAAAATATTACACGAAAAAAGCTTGGCCTTTAATGATTGAAAATGCTAAGAACAGCATTACTGTTAGATATAATTTGTTTTAGTGACAGAGTTTATTTGATTATGTTAAAATACGTATGGAATATCAACTAAAATGATTCTATTTTCGTGTATGTTATTTCTCGTTTATGTAATATTTGTGTGGGTTTCACTTGTTTTGTTAGAAGTTTTCTATTTATATAACGTGGACGAACTGTCAATGTCTGATATCTTGTATTTTTTATTGATTTATGATGCATTGAGTTACATGTTTTGTTTAAAATTGTATTAAGCTCCTTACAATGAACACAAATCTATACCAAAACAAAATTATATCAAGACGGTATCTTTTTAATTAAAAGCACTTTGTAAAATTATAAAAATAACAAAAAAAAATAGCAAAATCAAAATAATATATACACTACATGACACAACAGTTATTGCATACTATTGTAACTAGAGGCTCTCAATAGCCTGTATCGCTAACCTGATTCTACTTGGGTTTTTGAAATCATATAAAAAGATAAAATGTGGTTACAAAGTAACAACACTTGGCCAGCACCTCATTAAGAAAGAAACATTTATGCTATGTTTGCTTTCATTCAATTCAGTGGTTCTCGAAAAGAATAAATTTGTATGTATTTACCAAAGGGTCCTATGTTAAATCAAGTCCCCTGCTGGACGCCACCTTGGTTGATTGATTGGCTACAAAGTAACAACACTTGGTCAGCATGTCATAAGGAACATTCATGCTATGTTTGACTTCATTCCATTCAGTGGTTCTCTAAAAGAAGACATTTGTATGTATTTCCAATAGGGTCCTATGTTAAAATAAGTCCTCCGCTGGCAGCCATCTTGGATGATGGTTAGTCTACAAAATTAACAACACTTGGTCAGCACCTCATAGCGAACAATCATGCTATTTTTGGTTTTATTCCATTCCGTGGTTCTTTAAAAGAAGTCATTTGTATGCATTTCCCATATGGGCCTATGTTAAACTAAATTCCCCGCTGGCGGCCATCTTTGATGATGGATTGGCTTCATAGTAACAGCACTTGGTCAGCACCTTATAAGGAACATTCATGCCATGTTTGGTTTAATTCCATTCAGTGGTTCTCGTAAAGAAATCATTTGTATGCATTTCCCATTGGGTCCTATGTTAAACTAAGTCCCCCGCTGGCGGCCATCTTGGAAGATGGATGGCCTACAAAGTAAAAACACTTGGTCAGCACCTTATAAGGAACATTCATGCCATGTTTGGTTTCATTCCATTTAGTGGTTCTCTAAAAGAAGTCATTTGTATGCATTCCTATTGGGTCCTATGTTAAACTGAGTCCCCTGCTGGCGGCCATCTTGGATGATGAATCGACTACAAAGTAACAACATTTCGTCAGCACCTTATAAGGAACATTCATGCCCTGTTTGGTTTCATTCCATTCAGTGGTTCTCTAAAAGAAGTCATTGTATCGTTTCCTATTGGGTCCAATGTTAAACTAAGTCCCCCGCTGGCGGCCATCTTGGATGATGAATCGCCTACAAAGTAACAACACTTGATCAGCACCTTATAAGGAACATTCATGCCATGTTTGGTTTTATTCTAGTTATGGTTCTCTAAAAGAAGTCATTTGTATGCATTTCCCTTAGGGTCCTATGTTAAACTAAGTTCCCCGCTGGCGGCTATCTTGGGTGATGGATCGGCTACAAAGTAACAACACTTGGTCAGCACTTCAAAAGGAACATTCATGCCATGTTTGGTTTTGTTCCATTCAGTGGTTCTCTAGGAGAAGTTCAAAATGTAAAAAGTTAACGACGACAACGGACGACGTCGGACGACAGACGACGAACGCCAAGTGATGAGAAAGGCTTACTTGGCCCTTCACGACTGTACATTAAGTGGCATTAAAACATTTTTAATTAAACATTAGTTTTTTTTTAAATAACTTCAAGTTATAGAAAAGAAACATAACATTAAAACGGGTTTGACATATCACATTCATCGATTTAGTTTGTTACTTCAAAACAAGATTACCCTTCTTCACATGTTAAGGTCATCATATACGACCGTCACAGCTGGCTAAACATACAATGTAAAAAATCTCTTGGTGTAATACCACCATTGATTTTCCCTTATTAGTCTTTATTAAATTTCTACTTTTAAACACATTGTTAAGAGTTTATATTTAATTTAAATAAAAAAATACTTGGTATGAGTAATTTTTTATCCTGTCCAGTACTGTAGACAACTTTCAAATAATGTTGCATTGCATATACAAATATAACCATCACTGAAAGTTCACCAATCAAATGTTCACATCTTTAGTAACCATGCAAACTTAAGTTATCAAAATATGCTATAGAAACACCAAATAAAACAATAATGGTGCTTCGGAAACCTCCCAGATATATGTTAATGACCCATAATATTTTCTACTAAAATAAAATGTAGGATTAATTTCTTACACCTATCACTTACTATGATTTAGTGGTATTACTCCTCTAGGTCGTATGGAATTTTGATATGTTGAATACAAATGATAATTGTGAGGCATACATTAACATATTGTTTAAAAAAATAACCTTTTATCATAATTAAACGTAATCATATGACAATGTTCATTTGACCATCCATGCAATGTACGACAAACTCTAGGTCGTATGGGCCTATACTAATTTGGAAAGAAAACAGTGGTAAATATGAAGCGTTATTTTGTGATTAACTTAAATAACAAAAACCACATCAAAAACTAGATAACTATTTACACATAAGAAGGTCATCATGATACCAGGTACATTTTGGAAGGTCAACAATGAACGAAAAATTTCTTGTTGTATTGAGTTTTGAAAATTTGATAAAAACCAAATGTGAAGCAAGAATTCGTGTTTTACCTTAACAATAGTTAAATATATCTAGCTATGTCCAAAGACGAGAAGAATTGTTTTGTCTTTAAAAAAAATTTGTAAAGTTACAGCTGCTATTTTTGCTAAAAGTATGCAATTTAGGTGCTCCGTGCAATTTGAGTATGGTGACATAAAAGGTAATATAAAGACCATATGTATGTGTTAGGGCACACAATGAACTACATAATCTAGGTAGTACGAACTTTTGAGAAGTGAAAAAGGGATAAATGAGAAGCATAAAATCAAATATTTACACACTTAAAGTTCATTGTACGAGCATGTACATTTGGCAAAGCATACACTATAAAATAAACATTTACATAAATATCAACTCTTAATAAAAATTAAAATATGAAGAGTTGACATTTTAACTGATGATATGCATATTCAAAATGCACACTCTGTGTTCCAAATTATCCAAAATAATCGAATTAAAGTTAAATAAAGGCAACAGAAGTATACCGCTGTTCAAAATTCATAAATCGATTGAGAAAAAACAAATCCGGGTGAAAAACTAAAACTGAGGGAAACACATCAAACATAACAGAAAGACAACATTAAAATGTAACACACACAGAAACGAACTATAATAGAACAATGGTTATTTTCATGTCTTAGCTTGATACATGATATTTTAATAAACAAATGGTGGGTTGAACCTGGTTTTGCGGCTAGCCAGACTTCCCGCTTTTTTTGGAATGTTCAATATAACATTAAAATGACAACATTTAATAACAGGACCACAATACAAATAAATGGGTGAACATATAGGACATAAAACACCCGATAACAGTCAACTACACTAGTCTTGTACTGTAAAAATAACATACCTGCTAATCGATAATTCTATTGAAAGAATAAATATTTCTAGGGTAATCTAAATGAGGAATTGTGCATGTTGTGGTTCAACTGTTAATGAGACAATTTTTCATAAAAGAGAGATCAAGGATACTACCAACTAAAGGTTATTGTATGACCTTCAAAAAGGAAAAAATAATATCACATGCTAATGTTTCAAATTCTTTTTTAAAATTGTGCTAGTGAAAAGCTTTCCAAACGAGAAAGATTCCGCCCTGATCGTAGCTTATGACACTGAACGAAGATTGTCGAAAACCAGTGACAACCACATACCTAAAAATATTGTTATCTGGACAGACACAAGTAAATAAAGCTTGGGTATAGCAATTATAGTTTTGTCAGTAATTGAGAGTAAAGTAACAAAAATACAGATAAAATTAAACAAATGAATGAATCTATGCAATGATAACAAAAAGAAGCATAATACAAAGTCCAATAAGTAAAGTAACAATAAACTTAAAAACAAACTTAACCAACTTTTTAGTTTTATCTTAAACGAGTCAGGACATTTCACAAAAACGCCAATTTATTATCGCATCAAATTGATAATTGTCATCTGCTTGAAATGATTTGAGAATGAATCAAATATTTTCGTATACTTTGGAGGACACCAGATAGTGGTTCAATGCTTCATAACAAAGACAGTACTCCTCCTACAATAAACGAAAAGAATTATTAAATATACTGAATTGTTTAAAGGCGTAAACAATAAGGAGGTATATTGGGATGGAGTAAAGGAATGCCGGAGAAATTGTCATGACTTTTATAAAGATATACAAAGAATTTCTTTGTTCGTCAAAAACTATAAAATTTTAAATTTTAAATTTAAAATACACAAATAAAATAATTAACAAATGATCAAAAAACTTTGCTTTTTTAAAATCACAATAGTCTGTTACTACGAAAAAATGTAAATAACCCAACATATTATCATCTTTGTTTTAACGCCATTGACTTATGTTTGACGAAGCAAATACCTGTCACTTGTCTTCAAATCCATGCATGTATTGTATGTATGTACGTATTTATTTATCTGTTACTAAATAAAATATTGTTTACAGTTAGCTAATACTATAGTGCCTAACAAGATTTTGTGAGATAGACGAAATTGACTTTAAAACGATCGTATTGACTTTTGATGTGCAGTATTTCTGACATATTTTGACTTTATTTACTTACTTCTTAAGTTTGGAATTAATCATAATCAACATATTCCAATTAGACTGAGAAATGTTTTATTTTTATTATAATAAATAATAATTTTACCTGCCGTAGTCGTGCGTAAAATATATTTCGACATTTCTCTTGCGAAAATGACTTGTTTAATGGAACAAAACGTATTATTTGTAAACTTTCTCTTTAATCTTCACACTAGGCTTTTAAAAAATAACCTTTCAACAGTATATTCCGAAAATTTCGTGAAAATAGAAGAAGAGGCAATTCTTACCTTTCATACCTTAACTTTCATTGATAAAACATAATATTGACTCGTCCAGTGTCCAGTCTGAAGGTCATTTTAGTTACCGTACACATTCATGCACGTTTTAATTAATCAATAGTCATGTATGAAAAGTATACACAAGTTTGAAGGTAAACTAATAACAACTTAAGGTGGCTCGGCCCTTTAACAATGCGCATATTTTAACGCATGTTTCTTACGACGATGTGCCTTGTATTGGAAACGGTCGCTTTCAGGGGTCTTCTCAAAAATAGCGTTGACGACCTTGGAACGCGGGCGTGTATGAAAGCACCCTTGACGATGTAAACAAGTGATGCAAAACGTTCTTCAAAACAGAAAATACGAACGGTCAGACATTCAGAGTGCTTTCTTCATTTTTCGTATAAAAGACTAAAAGGAGAGAAATATACGTGATTGAAGCATATTAACATTAAAATATATATATATAAATACTGACAAAGTCAAATGTATGACTGCGTCGACGGTGCCGCTTCGCTCCAAAAACGCATTCTCACCTTACACGGTCCATTTCGTACCATATTTTGAATTAAATATCGGTTGAATATTAAATGATGTCTTGGAGATTTATTTTAAAAAATGTTTTGCCCATGACGCAATGATTAACTTTGAACAAATAATAGCGATGTAAACAATTGCATGTCATCGTACAGCTTTCAAAAACAGGTAAAACGTGGGTATATAAAACCCGTATAGTATGCTTTAAAGGCATCGGGGCGGGTACTTATCAAGCTATCCGTTTGGCGTTTTATAACAGTTTGTTTCTGTCATAAATCTCTTTAATATCTTTATTTCCAGTTATTTTTATGGGTTTAATTATTCCCCATTATGCGATATATTTTTACACTGCAAAATTTTGTTATTTATAGTTTTATATTTTTTATTTTCCCCAAAGCAAATTTGAACATTTTCATTTAAAGATTTGTTTACCTTATCAATAAATGAGCACGAACATCATCTGATACACTTTCTCGTCTCACAATTCCATAATTTCCTGAACACTAGACTAAGTCCTATAATGTAAGACCTCGGGGCCAATGTTTTCTATTTTATGATTTTTGTCTATTACTTAATTTGCTTATTGTTATTTTGATGATTTGCAATATTCTGTTGTATCTATCAATATGTCAATCGAGTTCAAATTAAATAAAAAGAAACATCATTAAGTGAATCAGAGCAAGTGTTATTATTATAATAGACTAATGGATCCAGCAACTTATTTCACAAAAATGATTATTGGTTTTCCTGCAGAAATAAAAGGACACTTCAATAATTGGCTGTTTTCCGCCTTTTCATGAAGATGAAAATTGATTAATTGGGGCGGATCCAACCATTTTAAAAGGGGGTTCCCAATCCAGGACAAAAAGGGGGTGTTCCAACTATATTTTCCCATTCAAAAGCATTGATCGTCCAAAAATGGGGGTCCACCCCCGAAACCCTCCCCTGGATCCATCGCTGTCAAAAGTAACCGGGACTGGCCTAGTATTCCGACCTATGATATAATTCCTCAATACTGCATGCTTTGCGGAGGACCGCAAAATTTTTGGTTACTATGTCGGGATTGTTCTAGGAACATCCACAGCGTGTCGGGCAGTCACAAACACTACTAAAGACTTTATATATATAAATCTATACTACTACTAGGTTCAGGAAAAGTTTGGATGGTAATTTTTAAACTCCGCCCAGTACACAGGAACGCTATATTAGCCGGGCAAATTTTAACTTCTATCTTAATTTTTGACATGCTTTTTTAAAAGGTAAGATAATAAGGAAAGTTCTTGATGATGAAAATAATTATAGTGGGGTAATGGCATTGCGGCAAAAAAATGTGAATGACAATTTTGTTTGTGAACACGGATTTAATGGTCTTTGATCTTACCGTGGCAAAGAAATGTATAACTAATCTATGCGTGATGATAGAAGGAGATGATGTTTTTTTATTTATTATATTGAATTTCAAATTTGAACTTTGGTGGATAGTTGTTTCATTGGCAATAATACTACATCTGCTTATTTTCAAATCTTATGTTTAGCATAGAAATATGGTATCGGGACCGTTCGCCCTAGTAACATGTTCGCCCTGGGTCCGTTTGCCCTGAGTTCGTTCGCCCTTAGAGTCCGTTCGCCCTACTAAAAAATATTAATATTCAGGGCATTGAAGTTGAATAAACTTAATCAGATATATTTCTATGGTATATATTCTTGAAATTTATGGAAACATGGAAATATCTGAAAGTTTATGGCTTGTTAAGGATCATTAATTTAATGTTTTATGACAAAATAATTCGGATCACTGCTAATTGTGATACCTGTCTTTTGATGGATTTATTATAAAAAAAAAAAAATTCTTTTGATAATATATTCAGCTTGAAATTAATTCAAAAACAAATGTACGAACTGTAAAACGGATTTACAAGTTCATTCATTAAAATACTCTGAGACTAGTCTAAGTTATACTGCATACATTAGTGAATGACTGAATACAATTATTTTGTTAACAAATATCAACAAAGATAAATACATTGTATTCCAGTATTCTACTGCAATCAACGGG
The DNA here is from genome assembly GCF_036588685.1 of Mytilus trossulus. Classification (NCBI taxonomy): domain Eukaryota; kingdom Metazoa; phylum Mollusca; class Bivalvia; order Mytilida; family Mytilidae; genus Mytilus; species Mytilus trossulus. Next base: position 26,661,233 of record NC_086381.1, read on the forward strand.
AAAATGATGAAATTGATTGCGGCAATATCAATATTCGGTGATTTTTTCAACAAACTTCAAATACTTAAAATTATGCCACTAGACAACAATTAGTAAAAAATAAAAATCAGGGCGAATGGACCCTGGGCGAACAGGTATCAGGGCGAACAGGTACTAGGGCGAACGTGAATTAGGGCGTACGGACCCGGAGTCTAGAAATATGACTAATCTAACAGATGATCCCTTGATTATACAGGGTGCTCAAACAGCTGGATGTATACATACGAAGCCTCGTAAGGTCAAAAGGGGGAATTTTGCCTATACATGCACCAAGCATAATTGTTCACTCATTCTTACCAGCACAACAACAACAATATGGCAGTCCATGTATCTAGCTCGTCTTACTTTGCATAACTTACATAATTGATACTTTTCTATATGTTCTCATCCGTATTATGTTTGAAATATTTGCCAGTGACGATTCAGTATGAACAAATTAAATATTCATTATGTGCAATAAATACAAAAAAGTAATTTCTTGGACTTTTATTTGTTTGACTATGTGGTATATGGTTTTATTGGTAATCGTAAGAGGACATAATTGTTATCTTCTATGTAAATTGGTTTTCGGTGTAGAGTTGCCTCATAAACAATGATACTCTATGACCTATTTTTATACACAACAAAACGGAGTTGCAAAGGGTATAATGTTTTTGACCCGTCTGTCAGTCTTGTTTCTTGTCATCACAACTCTCAAACAGAATTTCATGAAACATTTTTAGATAATAAGGACGTACTATGTAGATGTGCATGTCAACAGGAAATTACGATTCATTTTTTTTCTTATACCATTTGTTTTCTTATTTTATTCCTCCAGTGACAATGTGGGAACTGACTGCCAAAGCGGGACCGGCTACAGTTATTCGCAATGTTATCAACCAATGAGCCCGCACCCTATGTCAGACTCTCTAACAATCATCCCATCAACCAAATAATTTGAAACATATTTAGAATTAAGAAATAGACAAATCCATGAAATTAGGTTAAGTTCAGATAAACCCTGCAAGACAGACATTTTTGTTTTTTATTCATTATTTTATACATAAATCACCCATTAGTTTTCTCATTTGAATCGTTTTAAATTGTTCATTTGTCATTTTGAGGCCTTTAAAACCAACTATGCAGAATAGGTTTTACTCATTGTTGAAGTCTGTATGGTGACCTAAATGTATAGTTAATTCTGTGTTGTTTGGTCTCTTGTGTCTCATTTAAAATCATATCACATCCTCTTATTTGATATTTTAATTTGTTATAATACATTTAATACACCAAATATACATGATTGATTGATAGTTGGTTGCTTAACGTCCACCAAATATACATGAAGATGACCTATTGATTACACAATATAGCATATGAAAAAAGAGGACTTACTGTTGATCAATGAACCATACAAATGATTATGTGGTCCATGATACATTGTAATTGACAGAATTGTAAACTACATGTATGGCACACAAATAGTTTATCTACTACATGTACCTTTTAGTATTTATTAAATGAGTATATGCCGACCATGTTGACGACTGACAGTCAATGGTATACCATTTTACCTCCTGAAAACAGGCGTAAAAAAAGGCTCAACTAAATCAAATTTTTGAAACGTTATTGATTTTATTCCTCAGATGTCTCTGAGATCAAATTTATAAAACATGTATTACAAATGTAATATTGTTAATTTAAATGTTCTAGTATAAATGAAAGCATTGTTGCCATTTATACGTCATGTACATGTACAATCATAAGCTGATCAGCTCTATATCTTCATAATTTTTATTCTCCTTCACTGTTTTTTTTATGAGACTCAATATATATATATGATCTTTATTCATCATTGGGACAGGTAGGTGAAGCAGGTCCTTTTGATTGCATTTTTTAAGGATTTTGACAGCACTAAGGCATATACATGTAGTTCCAATTTATAGTTGACCTCTGCTCCTCAATTGGATTGTGGCAACACATATTGCATATCCATGTAGAATGTTGTTCTTAAGTTTCAGCACTTTACACATAGTTTCCGGTTGCAAGACTAGAGGATACTGGCTTCTCATAAAATTCTGTCAGTACTGTGCCAATAAGTCCAAGTAAAGTTGAACATTCCAAGATCACTCCTTCCATTTGCATGTACATGTACAAATGTACTTGCAGCCTGAAATTAAATATCAGAGTAATTCTGTCAGAAAATCAACAATTATTGACATTCAAAAGCATACAGATGAGACTAATTCATAATGGAGACACAGATGAGCAGCCGCTTGCATGTAAAGAATGAAAAGAGTGACACCACCCAAATTTTTACTTTATCTGAGTTGTGTTGTAGTTATTATTGCATATAAGTATCACAATATTTGGATAAAGCAAACTTGTGTTAAAGAAAGGAACAAAACTTTAGCTATTTTAAAATTTGTAAAGGGGCATAACTCTAGAAAAGTAAAAGCAACCCCACCAAAAATTCAAACTTCATGTGTGTTTGTTGGTAACAAGAATAATATATATGCATTAATTGTGAATTTTATTTAGTTTAATAATATTGGTAGAGGCAAACTGAAGTTAGAGAACAGAAAACAAATTTCGGACGAACATGCAAGTTTGATAAGACTGACAATGCAAAGATAATTTAACTTAATGCCCCTGCCACTATGGTGTAAAAATAATGAAGAATTTGTTGTGATCAATAACGAGCAAACAAAATATAATTACATGCACAACAAGTGTAAATAGTGATTTTGTTTCTATAGGTTGAATAAAGGCTTCTTGCTGTTCGGCTGCCTTCAATTTTGAAAATGTAGCTCATGCAGTCCTCATGAATAAATTATGCTGAGGCTTTTTGTACCCTATTTGGAATATAGGATACACAAATTTTGTATTTATTAAAAATTACTATTCACAAAGCAACACTTATTTTCAACTCAAAATACAGTACCTGGCCAAAAGTAGTTGTCACCTGCATTTTTTTGCTACATGTATAGCATGTAAATATTTTAAATAAAAACACATTACTTCAAAAAAATATTTTGAGGGCATTTAAAAATGTATGGTTGGATTTAACTTATATCTACGAGAGCTTAAAAGAAGTAGAATGGTCTATATTAATATGTGTTTATTTGATAATAGGTTTGTTTTAAGTGTTTTTGTTTTTCCTTGAGAACGCATAAAATATTTTTCAATAATTTAATTTGATTGATTATATTTATATATATATAGCAAATTTCTTAACAGAAAATAATGAAAATGAGACTAAAAAAGAATAAAACCACAATATACAAACCTATGACAATACTGCTTCTATTGGTACCAGGTTGCTTAAAATCAATCCAAAATGACCCCAAAATATTTTTTTTTAATGTTGTTTTAAATACAATATATATATATATGTTTAAAAGATGTACAGATGTATTGCCTCCTACTGTAAAGGTTATCACTTACAAATTAGGCCAATTATGTCATATTCTCAAAAAAAAAAACCCAAGTCAATCAAACCCCTTGAGAACCTTAATTGATTATTATTAGAGGGGGTGGACAGGGGTAAGGAGACAGGGGAATGAGGGATCAGAGAAAAGGGTTATCTTGGAAATACATGTTGTTATTTTTATTTTGTCTTGGAACAAGGAGATGGAAGTATTGAAGTAAGAGGAGAAAATTTTAGGGTGAAAGGGAAGGGAAATATAGTTGGGACAAGGGAGTAGAAACTGTGCATGCCCTAGGGAAGTTATGGGGTACCCCACATACATATGACCCTAACTCTATGTAACTTGGCTACGAAATAAGATTTACCAAATGATGATTAAAAAGGCTAATTCATTGACACTAACAGTAGCGTAAAAATGACAGTTGTGGTGGTTCATAGTAGCTAGATGTCATCCCCTCCTCTTCGTCCGTTTGCACACGGATATCTCTCAAAACGGGCCAGACATGTTTACAAATTGCCAGTAAGGTGAAAATACTAAGATAAACAAATAAATAAGATACCAGCTATAACAATTAAACATGGAACAGAAATTGAGCTCGTACAAGGTCTCAGTCGCAGTGCTTTTCAACAGTAGCGAGTATTTTGAGACAGCCCCCAAGTTTGTATTTTTCGTGATACTGGTAACATTTGGCTGCCTAAAATATCGAAATATATGTTTTCTTATGCAATAACTCTACATTCATCGTTGTATATTCACCACAATGTCTGTTATGTATGTAAATGGTCGTATTCATCAATGTAGTATGCTGCTCGGCGTGGCGACCTTGAAATTCCTCTGGTCCGATAATGGCGCCAAATTAGAGGGAAGCAACTCGCGCCAGACAAAATTACCGTATTTCACCTAAATAATCAAAGTTTCGCTTCTTGATAACAAACAGTCATACGATAACCACATTTATATTCAGCCATCGTTTATTAATATAATTTCAAACATTATTTTATTTAAGCCACCAATAAAGAATTCACAATTAAGTAATTAATGGACTGCATTGAAATCAGACCTTATGGGGTAGAGGGGTTAAACAAAAGCTCGCAACTTTTTTAAAAGCCTGGTGACCCCCATTTTATTTGACCTTAAAATGCTTGAAAAGTTCATAGCTTTGACATATCTGTTTTTAAAAAAAATCTACCGGGAAAATTTTAAGAAAAATCGATTCAATCAATATTTTTTGCCTTAAACTGAAATTAGAAAATGCAAAATTTAGACATAAATCTGAAAATAAAAGGATTTTTAAGTCAAAAACAACAACGGGAAAGGTTTACATTTCAAATTCTAATGTTTTTTCACATAAAAATCATACTGACTTGGTTTTAAAACTCTTTGAATTTGATGTAACCGTTATTGTTGTAAGGGTGGACATGTTTGGAAAAAGGGTCAAAATCGCACATTTCGCTTCAATTTGAGGGGAAAACGAGCCTGGTGACCCCCTTTTTTCTTTGCATTTTTGGATTCAGCATAAAAAAATCTACAGAATAAGTGAAAATAAAAAAAATCTACCGGGGGTCACTATTGGGGTGAGCCACCTTAATCCAATCAAATTGCCTACGATTCAATAACAATGACCAGTCTACATCATAAAAATGTATAGGGGTAAACTGGGTAGGGAGAAAATGTCAGATATTTTAAGTTCATTATTTTGCAATAACGAATAAAAAGTTGTTTACCATTAGATTTGTTATAATTTCATAAACATGTCGTTATGTATTGGTATAGTTTTTGGATCTTTCATTAGCGTATTTAAGGCTGTAGAAAGTTTGGCCTTCAAAAGTCAACATAATTATTGACTTTATACAGAAAATTCGCCTTTTTAAAACATTGAATGTATCACAAATAATACGGGACAACAAAGCAAAATCATTTCTTAAAACACTGCAAAAAAATAATTCTGATTGATGCAGCGGTATTGTCATAAATTGCACTGGAGTGAACAGTGGTAAAGTAAACGTCAAATTCCCTCACACAATGTTATCACACACTATAGTATTTTCTTAATCCTCGTATCATTCAAAACTCATTTATCTGTTCACTTCTTAATTACGTATAAGGATCGTTAACCATAATAATCAATATGGTAATACGTACAAAATCAGCAAAGAACTCTGGTCTCCTCAACTGCAACAGCCTGGCTAGTTGAAATATGTTTGCATTTTTATCAATTGTCATACTGGAAACAGCGTTGACAAACGCACAGAAAAGCCCACAATTCTTGGCTCCATCCCTAAAATGTTAACAAAATCCCACGGTAAAGGTTTTCCTTTTGTCACGAGAAATGTTGTCAGATTACCGAAGTTGATTCGTGTTGAACCTTACTTTCGGTTCTCTTTTGCTATTTCTTGGTGGTTTGATGAAGCAAGAGAACCCGGAAAGGACAATTAGCTATCTTACGAAGGATGCGATAATCCTTCCAATTAGTCGTAGTTTTGTTCACTTTCTCCCAAATATATTTACCAACTAAGTAGAAAGTAACTCGTTTTGCATTTAAGCTTGCTGTAATAAACCTGTTGCTTACAATCAGGGTTTCTTTTTTGTTCTAATCAATAAAAGGCACCATATAGTATCTTATATTAACAAAGACCGGTACTTACGGACATTGATTATATGTTTATAAATAGAAGTGCACTGATATTTAATGTGTATGTTTTAGTTTTGTATATCCAATAAACATCTACTTGCACAATAGTAATTCATAATTCAAGTTACATTTTAAAAAGTAATATACCAAAAATACCGAATTCAAAACGGAAATTTCTTCATACTTTGATCTAAAAAGGAACGAACTAAATCGGCGTTAAACGTTAAGAAACTATAACATGTTAGTTTATACAATATGCTTGTCAAAATAAAAACATACTGGACATGCTAGAACATTTGTAGTTTGTTCTTGAAAAGAATAACAATGTTTCATATCAAACGTGCGTATCATTTATAACTTTAGATGTATTTATTTGATACTTACCCGCTGACAACGGTCACTGGATCATCTGACCTGCTAACACGAGTTAATATAGTACGATTAACAAGTTTGCACAGAACCTGTGGATCAGGAAGGCCCTTGGTCACTGCAAGATACATGGCTATTTCTCTCGATTGGTCACCCTTAAATATATGAAATACTGGAAATAAATTCATGTTTTACAAATTTTTTCCATAATTAATTCAAATATATTGATAAAGGTTTTTGTAAAAGACATTGTAAATTTGGACATTTAAACAACATTCACCAGATATCTTAATATTTTGTTGAGATAAGCATTTCCCGTCCACTTGTATTTTTGTCCACCTGATGAGTTAAGCCTTTTTCAAATGTTTTTTTTTTATAGTTTGTTCTTATGTTGACATGTTATACAACTGTCCCAGGTTTGGGGAGGGTTGGAATCCCGCTTACATGTTTAACCCTGCCACATTCTGTATGTATGTGTCTGTCCCAAGTCAGGAGCCTATAATTCAGTGGTTGTCTTGTTTATGTGTTACATTTTGTTTTTGTTCAACTTTTGTACATAAATTAGGCCGTTAGTTTTCACGTTTGAATTGTTTACATTTTCATTTCAGAGCCTTTTATAGGCGACTTTGCGGTAGGGGATTTGCTAATTGTTGAAGGCCGTACGGTGACACATAGTTGTTAATTTCTGTGTTATTTTGGTCTCTTGTGGAAAGCTGTCTCATTGAAAATCATACCACATCTCTTTTTTTTATATTTCAGTTTAAAACTATAAATCTACAATAAACCAAACCATTTAACATCTTGGTTAGTATGGTATAAATTATGAAAAAAAATATTTTAAGTAGTATATCACGTACATGCATCAGCTATTTTTAACAAATACCTTCTTGGATAGAATAACTGTAAAACTTATAACACCAAGATCTTGTTGTTCTTTACTTTTTATTTTCAAAGTATATTTCCCATATACATAGGGGTCTTTTGAAGTGGAGTAATCTAATTCAGCCTGAATAAATATATCATATAATCAAACTTACATACTCCCGAAGAAAAGTTACGCCAAAAACAGATGCACGTGTTCTACACGTTTTGTACTTAATTGAGGGACGTGTTTATGCTTAAAAAAAACCCGTGTAACCCCACCAGATGCTGTTACTGTCGAAAAGCCTGTAATTTTGTGTTGGTATTTTTTTTCTCTATGCCTTTGTTGATTTCAATTTATCTTTAAATCAGTAAGTTAAACGGTTATCGGTTCTATGTAGCGTACTACACTTTTCCCTCCAGTTCAAAATGTGGTAAAGTTGATCGTGTTTATTTAGTAGATACTTGTATTTATATCCCCTTATTCTCATGATATCTCTTGCAACAACAAACAGAACATCTGGAGTTGTGCTCAATTTTGTCATCAGTTCTCGATAGGTGTTACAAGAATAGTATGGTATGCATGTTTGGTACTAATAGATGATTTAAAATTACGTAACATTGAAGAAAAAAGTCGATTTAATATTATTATTACATAGCTTTTTTATAGCGCCTATCTAATAAACCTAATACTCTAAGCGCTTAACATATAAAATTGAAGGAAAATATATATCACAATGCATACAATAATAGCAATTATATATATATGAACATAAGAATAAAACAGAAATTAAATAGAATAATAATGATGGAAATTAAGAGCATTGACAGGGGAAATATATATCCCAGTGAATACCATAAAACATATTAAATATAACAGTCAATAAAAGAATAATGATGAAAATTATAAGTATTTACATTCCAGTAAAACACAAAAATATGATTTGTTTAAGAATTTTAGTCCCATCGACCAATTTAGGCATCTTTAATAGATATTCTAGGAATAATAGCTGAAGGAAAAAAATATGAATTAAAAACCAATTGTTCAAAGAACCATTGATGGTCTTTCCACCAGTAAGGATTTTTATATGAAAAAATTAAAATTTGGTTTCAAATGTCAGTTGTAGCGTCAAATGACAGCTTGTTGAACGCTTATTCCAAAAATATATGGTTTCTATGGAAAAAAATATAGATAAGGAAGATCATTGTTTACTTCCAATTCAAATGATGTTATTTCCGGTATAATAGTTTGATAGATTAATTAACACTGATTCCAATAATATATGGTTCTATACTTTAACATTAATTTAGAACAAAAAATAGCTACTTCCGGTTAACAAAAGGTCACTTCCGTTTGGCTTTTACAAGTTCACATTGCTTGCAACCTATTGCAAAAAGTCCCATGTCTTTATAATGTATACATATGAGATAAAGGCAAAGGTCAAAATCTAGAACGCGCATTTTGTCTATGACCTTGAGCTCAATTTCAAGGTCAACAACCAAGGACCTAAAATCAAAAGACCCCAGGCCTCTACTTTATATTGTTAATGAGTTATATTACCATACAACTAATATAAGATATAAAAGGGGGGAAAAGTCGCGTCAAATGTTTACGTACCCTTTTAACTAAAATTTACGTGTTACGGCATGTCGCAACACACATCTTTGAAAATATTTTGTCGATATCTTATATGATTTTTGAAAATAAGAGATAACAAGCCAAAATCATATTTTAGAACATGACCTTGACCTTTGACCTTGACCTCATTTTCATTTTTTTGGACCAAGGACCTCAAATCAGAAGACCCTAGGCCTCTATCACTAATGGTTTTCCAGTAACAAATTTATTTCATTTATTTCAATACAAAAGGGGAAATAACTCTCATATGGAGTCTTCGTAAAGCTTCGGTGAAAACTAAACGTAACATTCTGAGGATATAACGAGCAATTAGGAAAAATTAATTTGTCGCTTTCTTTTACGGTTGCGGAGGAGATCTGATAACAAGAAAAACAGTGTTTGGGGAGATAACTATTACAAAGAAAAGTGTTCGGTTAAACAGGGTCAGTTTCAAAAGCGTATAGACTGTATGATATCATATACAAAAAAAAATAAGCGACATCTTTTGAAACATTTTTACACCGCAAGAAAAAAATTTAGGCGGAAGAAAAAAAATAAAATAATAAGAACAAATTCAAAAGGTCTTTCCACAAGAAAGGTGGAAATACCTAATAAAATTAGCAATATATACCTCAGCTGGGTTATTTAGAAACACGACAATTGTAGACGAATTGTGATCCCCAACCATAGTCCAAAAGTCAACCATTGTGTCAGGTAGAGGTAGCTGTGTTGTCAAATATCCAACGAACTTTGTATATGACTACATATGAAAAACATAATAGGTTAAGGTTAAGTTAATAAAAATAGAACCTTCATAATAAAAAAAATAAAAAAAATGTTGATCTACAAATGTAAGTGAAAGGCGAAAAGTATCAAAGGGACATCAACATTTACTATCTATTTGTAAATCTTTGGTGAAAAGTAATAACATAGCATTACTGAAATAAATGACATTTCCACACGTGTTTTTTTTTGTAGGAGTTCCAGAGAATACGCAAATCCAACATATAAAACAAACGGTAATGAATTGATGTACTTCAAATAACTAAAAGAAAAACCAAGTTTGGACCAAGTAATCAGAGTTTGAATGAGGAAAATACGTTCCTTTAGTTTAAAGTGTTTATTACTTTACAGTCGCAAATTTCAATAAAACATGTCCGCTTGTTCTTACTAGCGCGACGTACTTCGGTCGTATAATAGAGATTTCCAATAAAATGACTTTACTCGACATAACCGACCTAACTCAGCGTATTTAGTCCTACTACATTGAAGCGTGACGGAGGGGAGCATACACTGCATGCATATTTTGCTATTTGAACACGCATTGTTGCTGGAATATGCCTTCAGTAAAATTCAACCACAACTGGTTTTTTTTTACTCTTTAAATATTTTGTCATTAAACTTTGAATGATTTATTGACATAAATACTATAATAGACAAAGTCAATTAGCAACTTGTAATCAAACACACCCACCATTTTTTGTCATTTCACTTGACCCATATTTTAGTTCTCCTCACATTCTGAATTTTAAAAATTACCGAGACGACATTTAGCATACAAATATTTAAATAACAAATTCCGAAGCGAGAAGGTTGTCTTTTTATTGTTTTTAAAAGATTTAACGTTTAGCACACCCGAATGTAAAAGGTGTACTCGACTTTTAAAACAAAATAATATTTTTCTATAATTTAATTGAAGATAATTTGATGTGGGCAGCAATTCATATCAATTATCTATTTTTCAAAAGAACTTTTTCGTTTTTACCTTTACCAAATTATGGGGCGAGGTTTTTGTTTAAGTATACCTAAACTCATTGGCATTGTCAAAACCATGAAAGACAACTCCTATGAATCGTATGATAGGTACAGATATGTATATATACGTGGTCTTATGACAGTGAAGTTTAGGCGGGAATCTCAATAATCACGTGATATATACAAATCATGATTTCTTTCGTTTTTCATCATCTTAAAAATATTTAATATTGATAAAATTTATTATGAATGGATGTCATAGTTAAGGAATACTTAGTTAAAACTTGAGTAACGCATTTAACAAAATTAATTGGTTAGCAACAACCGGTCCCGTTACGTGCGTACGTCGAGTTAGGTACGTATGTCATTTTATTGGAAATCTCTAATAAGAGTATAAACTGCTTATACAGCGATATATCTATACATACTGGTGCTTGAACAGCGTTGATATAATCAGTTCGTCCTTTATTGTGGGAAACAAGAAACAGTCTGTTTTTGTCCGCTACAAAAATAAATGTCATTATTTGTTTGTAGGTACAGTTAAACATTAATGTTGAGTGCTCGAGTATACTTCCGGTTTTTGAATGGGATCTTGTTCCACACATTGATGCGTTATGGTTAAAGGAAAAGCAACCTAATTACAATGTTTAAGTATGTTTAGAATATAATGCTTACGATATAACATGTATAAAGAATGTAAGAAGGCCATACACATGATACATATCAATAAATATTTAAAACAAATTCGCCGCAAAAAACAGATTCCATATTACTTGAACTTGTAACGTTACTACTACCATTGTTTTCCCCAATTGGATATGAGTAGGAACACAACTCGCATGTTCATCAGTTGAATAAAAACAAATTTAATGGCGAAAGATCAAAATCAGTATTGAACGTTGATCACTGGAAGTTAACCAAGTAAACTTCGTTTTTCCTGTTTACAAGCTTAAGTAACCATTTTACCCTAATTTTCCAATTTTTTTTTTAAACACACCAAATAATCAAGGAATGATGCTTTAGAACCCAAACGGTATATGTTTATGATAATGATAAGCAGGGTTAAATTCCTTTAACTGTAAAATCGGAGGATATTTTTTTTTTCGACTATTTTCCGCTTGAAACTTGGAATGACGTACCCTTTTTTGGTTGTATTACACCTTATTAAATGTTGAAAAAAGGCTTCGGTCAGATATTCTCGAAACACTACTTTACTATCTATTACATAAGTGTAATCATCAAAATCGGAAGTAAGAATAACTATGAACTAAAGGAACATATACTTTAATTGTGTCATCGGTTCTGCATGATGTGCAACATTAGAAAACGAAGGATATGGAGTATCTATCCATGATACATGAACAGTACATGCACAACAACAAAAAACCCCACACAACACTTTTCTTAAATGGTCCGTTTATAAGTTTTAAAATAATAAGTCATTACGGTTTCAACTCCTACAGGCAAAGTTGAAGTTGGATAAAAAAAAAATCGGGTTTCTGTTGGGTCGTAAAGCAGCTCACGGGTTTCTGTTTATGTACATAATCGGTTTTCAAATATTTAGTTTTGAGTCTTCTTGATGACTTTTATGCAGAAACAAATCAAAATAGCAATACATCATATTGACAAATGCAACAACTTTGAAGAATCAAACTTAGTTTGCAGCTTACAAGGAACAATACTCTCATTTCTGTTTTTTCCTAAATTTTCTGGGCTTTTAGCAGCAACATATTCAACTTGATCTTGCTCAGCTTTCTTAGCTTTAAGCATCTACAATATAGCAGTATAAATTATATGCTTACATTAATGTATGTGTAGTACATTGTATGCAATATAACATTTGAAATTGAAATATTCAGAATTACATATGCATACAATTTGCATTTTAAAACGAAACATGAAATTAAAGTACCTAGTTTTGATGAAGGCTGACTGAAGATGAAAACATGACGTCCTTAAAATTAAACGTAATACATGAATGTAAAGAAGTGCTGACACTTTGCAATCTAAACAAGCATTGTTGTTTTCAAACGTAGGGAAGACTCTCTTTAACGCAGTCCAACAACTAATCTACATATACAATGTATGTAAAATTTAAAAAAAACAAAATATCCACATATTACTTTACCTCAAACTCTTCATGCAGTCGTCGTCTGTTTACAGGACCTTTATCTTCTGAAATTTCCCGCCAGATATTTTCAAATTCCTTCTTTCCAACATTTGTATCCTTCATTGTGAAAGCCTCGAGTAAGGCATAATGAAGACAAACATATTGCCCCTAAAATATGAACAGATTCATTTTGTATTAAATTATCGAATTAAAATAACATTAAATATATTTCGTGTGTCCCTGGCGCCTTTTCGGATTTACCTTCAGCAGAAACACTGTGAAAGCTAAAAACTTTTGAGAAAATCATAAACAGGTAGATGGTGCATATTGTCTTATTTCATAAGGTACTTCTCATCTGTTGATTTTATACAATGAATGCAAATGGTAAGGTAGATTAATTAAATAAAAAAAAACGATATGGTATGATAACCACAAAAGAAGTGAATGTAAGCAACTACAGGGAAGCGTATGGCGTTCAACAATTAGAAAAAACTCATACCTTATAGTCGGATATACAAGGCCACGATAGGAAAAGTATACAATAATACAACTAAGTAAACGGGAACGGTATTACGTATTGCAAAACAATTTTCTACCTACATGACCCAGGGACAATCACTTACCTACAAGCTCCTGATATTTAACAGACACGTAAAGAATGCCGAAGAAATGTAGGTAACATGTTTGTGTGCGCTTAATTTATCTAATGACTTTTTATTGCATGTTGTTAACCTTTTAGGAAGCGTTTCAGTTTATTTTCGATCTATGAAATTGAATGTTCCTCTGGTATCTTTCGCCTTTCTTTTAGGAACCTTTGATAATTTTATATTTGACTTTCCAGTGTTAAAAACGTATAATCTAACTTACTGGTGTTTGAACCATGTTCATCCTGCTCAACCTCATTTTCTCTACAAACTTAAAGACATCCACGAACCCAGTATCACGTCCTTCTTCATATAAAGCATCAAGTCCGATATATGTCCCAGTTCTGCCTATCCCAGCACTATAAGAAAAAAATAACATCACTGTAAATTTACTTAGGACACTGTCTATTGTGTTTTAGTTTAAATTAGTAATTAGTTTTACTCCTTAATGATTTAACAAAATTCTTTGAATGCATACTGCAAACACACAGACACTAATCGTAATTCGTGAGGGTAAATCAAATGAACTTACAATTTAATTTGATACAGATTTCAGGTAATATCATTTTTTTTCTTGTAAGCAACATTTAAATACTACTAACCGTCAATTTGTTAAACGACCTTCAATTTTAACTAGATCTGTATAGACAATTTATAAAATGTTGCTGTTTTAAATGCATGTACATTTATTTGAATTAGAACAGGATGTCATGAATTGTCATTCTTCAAACACAAACACTGGGTAACAAATCCAAATTTAATTTTTCAAATTTTAATATTACCAATGTTATTTCAACTGATCGGGCGGAGCTTACGTTTTAGTTTGCATAAGGACAGTCTATTTGAAGATGTGTGTGATAAGGATGATTCCCGTTATAATTATAACTGATTTCTAATCACCTATCAGTGTCATCAAAGGAATTTACAAAAAAATGACTGGACACTTCATTGAGTTTATTCTAAAACACCTATCTAAAAATGGACTGGTTTATTATCAGCGAACCGGTCAAACTCCGCCCAGTCAAGTGAAATAAATTGAGTAATACCTGCAATGAACAAGAAGCGGTCCATTATTGTCAGTACTTGTATGATCAGATATGACATGCCTATGAAACAATACAAGATACAGAGGATCTGGTGTTCCATGATCAGGCCAGGCAGTGAAATGGTACTGGATAATACATCTCTTCTCTTTTGTCTGTTATTGTCATATTGAAAAATTGAAATAAAATACAAAACAAGGCATAGCGTACATAGGCTTACAATTATTTGTTTTTAATAAAAACAAACATAAACACATCAAAACTGTTTTGACAGTAAAAGTGTTTTACACACATTTGTATATTCAGTTATTTGAAATGAACCGTTGATATTTAGTAAATCAAAGTAAATGGAGATATTTCTCCTGATCTTACTATTGTATGTTACCAAATATAGATTTACAAAGTGAAATAACAACATTTGCAACCTCAAATGTATTTTTTCTATACATTTATCGATTGTTCAGCAGCTCTAATCATATGTAACCATATATCTAAATAAAACATTAATATTCACGGTACCAATTTTGCTGCACCTGATGCGCTTTTCGACAAATAATGTATATTGATCAATGATTTAATTAGAAGGCCCCGAAATGTAAAAATCCAAAGCAATACTGCATTTTGGGGCAACATCCGGAAACTAACTTGAACAATACACTGACGGACTAAGTGACGGTCATAAAAATATACATCCACTTTTCGTATCCAGTTGCTTTACTAATATTTTTTTTAAATAATGTTGATGCGAAATATAACGTTTTATGTATTTCATTTCGTATACATTTGGGTTTAATCCGTTTGCTATTTGTTGTAAGTGTATATAGATATCAACTAGTGTTACAAGTTCTGTTCCTAGTTCTGCAATGAAGCGTTCTATTGATAAAGTTTGATATTAGGTGCAAAAAGCACGATAAAATTTTTGGCGGTTTCTTGGGGTGAAGTGTTATGTACTATCTAAAGTTATAAATGTATTAGCATCATAGATGCTATAAGATACGTCGAATCGAATTAAGTCACATTAGTATATGCACTGTTAACGTTGCTGTTATGTTTATTACATGTAGTTATATATGTTTTTGAACCAAAGTAATCTGTATAATAAAGTGATATTATATAGATAACACATAGCTGAGAGGGTGATAGAGCAGATTGGTACCCCGAGAAAACATTGTCAACCGCGGCGAAGCCAAGGTTGACAATGCCTTTTCGAGGGTTTCCAATCTGCTCTATCACCCTCTCAGCTATGTGTTATTTAATTTATTATACTGAATGTTCTGTTATTACTGTCGATTTTTTTAAATTCAAAGTAATAAACTGTGACATATTGTACATAACCATCCGTATTTAATAAAGCGCACACTTGATCAAACGTCTCCGTGAAGGGTAATAGAGTATTTGCCATAGGATAGTGTCGTATTTTATAAAGCGCACACTTGATCAAGCGTCTCTGTGAAGGGTGATAGAGTATTTGTCATAGGATAGAGTCGTATTTAATAAAGCGTTCACTTGATCAAGCGTCTACATGAAGGGTAATAGAGTAAATTGACACCCTCGTATTAGCCAATCAAAATCTGGCATTTTGACATGAAGTATAATAAAATATATTGTATCTCAAGCGAAAATAGTGCAAGCAAGTAAACCGATTTCTATGTTTGTCCTCTTTATAGCCTTTTGAATTTAGAGTAGAAATACTTTTAATTCGGACGAGCAGGGCGAGGTAAAATTTAAGATGAATTAGTTTTGTTGTATCATATATTAATAATATTTATTTATATCTATACAAATATAATACAAGTAATGATGATACCACACAATACATATGTTTTTTTTTTTTATCCAAAACAATACTGAAATATTTTTGTAAATTATAGAACATTTTAATTCCTCCATTATTGTATGCCATACCGTTTTATCTTCCACTTCGATCTCCCTCGTGATGTATGCAGCCCTTTCCTTTTCTGATTGTAAGGTGAGAACAAGGTTACCACAAGTCATTGGCTTTCCTCCTTCTGGCCAGTATCGATCACATTTCCTCTAAAACGTGTAAAAAGTATGTTTATGCATCAGCCTCTTTATTGAGTTTATAAACTTGTTTCACTTACATTATTATCCTGAAGATTATGAATAAAAGTGATAGCAGGGCCTTTAGTGTATTAAAAATAATGGGATTCGGTCATTGTTGAAGTTCATTCGGATATCTTAAGTTACTTACATCTATATATCTTTATATGTAAGCAATAAGAACTCATATTGATGAATGCATCATTAGCAGTCATACCGCATGTCTTCATTTTGATTTTGAAAGCTATAAGTATGATTGATCTCAAACTAATTCACAAAACACAATTGCGTCTTTACAACATTTACTTTTATATGTTGTGTCTATTTTTTTCTTATATTAAGCTACACATGTTCAATGTGTAAAAAACATTCATATAGTATCGCTCAAAATTGAATCTAGGTGAATAGTTTTCTTCAAATTTGATATAAAATGTAATCTAACTTGGGGCAAACAGGATAGTTAAAATCAGCGCTTGAGTAAATTTTCGTTTTATTCATAGTACAAGGCATAAACAAAATGTAGATAGCAATGCGGGTAACAATTCATTACTCACAAGAAAAAGTGCTGATGTTAGTTAGGATGAAGCAGATTTGAATTTACATAAATAATAAGATATAGTACCAGATTATCCACCAAATTTGTGATGGAGTTTGAATTTCTAAATTTGTAGTGTTCTGTGTTGTCTTTTGTTGTGTTGTGATTTGTTGTGTTTCTGTTTTTGTTTTATACATTTGACTGCAATTGGATTACTATCTCGTATATATCTATATACTTAACTAGATGTGCTGAAAGAGAACTATGATATTTACCTTTGGGCCTTCCACCAGATTTGTCAGCATTATCATCTTTCTTGTATTATTTTGCAAAATCATTCTCCAGTGGTCATTGATAGTATTCTTTAGTGGTCCTGGAACATGTGCATACATGTTAAATGTGTTTGTCATACATTTATGACGCACGACCATAGCATATCGCAAAGAAATTAAACTTATGAATATGAGTATATTGTGTAGGATAACGATGGCGTATTATTCATCTGTGTAAACGACTTTTTAAAGATATTTTTTTGTTTTGTTTTTCAATTTTGTCGTTTTATAGTTTTTACGGGTGCTGTAGCCTTCCTTACATCAAAACTTGTACAGAAAGAAATGAAGATGCCGAATGCATTCTTTGCTATAGGCGTCGGAATATATGCTGTAAATAAAATACCGGGAACATAATTATAAATAGTGGACTAGGAATTTGGTACATGTATATATATTGTTTTATCGTAACCTGACATATATTGAAACATGAAGTAATATGACGTATAACTATCATACCTTGAGAGGCTATATAACACTTTTCCTTTTTGAAACCCTGCAATTAAAAGATGTTAATATTAATAAGTTTCCACAAAATATATTTGATAAGAAATAATATATGGTTGTATAATGACAAATGTGATAACTATAAACGAATAGTCGAAATAATATGGATTTATTATATATTTAGTAGTTAATTACACCTTATATAAGAATGCCAGCTTTTGATTGGCTGATAGCCAGTGTATTTTTCGCATATTCTAACATTTTTTCCTCATTTCAAACGAACCTGCCTGTTTTTCACCACTGCCGGTGAATATGCCTCAAGCCTCAAATACCATGGTATTTGCCATTTTGTATATTCCTTTTTTACCCTCGCGAGCATCTTCCCGTCTTTTTTCGGATATGACGTTACATAAAGACGTCGCGAACGCGTATACGTACCTGTATAGTTCCCGCGGTATATTTTATGACAGTACTTGTCCTCAAATAGAAATAAATATTTCATTTTCCTAGTACAGAGACTGTACCCGTAAACAATAAAACAGATGCTGCTATCATCATTGTTTTCAACACTTTAAATATTAACCAAGTTCCATGAACTGGTTCCAACAGAACACGGGAATGATCGTCTACAAGAGAATTGTGATTACTTACGTCTACATAGTTAGCATTGATATAATCTGAGGACATTCCATGACATGGTGCCAACACAACCCGTGTATGATCGTCTACAAGAGAATCGTGATTACTTACGTCTACATAGTTAGCATTGATATAATCTGTGGACATTCCATGGCCTGGTGCCAACACAACCCGTGTATGATCGTCTACAAGAAAATCGTGATTACTTACGTCTACATAGTTAGCAATGATATAATCTGTGGACATTCCATGGCCTGGTGCCAACACAACCCGTGTATGATCGTCTACAAGAGAATCGTGATTACTTACGTCTACATAGTTAGCATTGATATAATCTGTGGACATTCCATGGCCTGGTGCCAACACAACCCGTGTATGATCGTCTACAAGAGCATCGTGATTACTTACGTCTACATAGTTAGCATTGATATAATCTGTGGACATTCCATGGCCTGGTGCCAACACAACCCGTGTATGATCGTCTACAAGAGAATCGTGATTACTTACGTCTACATAGTTAGCATTGATATAATCTGAGGACATTCCATGGCCTGGTGCCAACACAACCCGTGTATGATCGTCTACAAGAAAATCGTGATTACTTACGTCTACATAGTTAGCATTGATATAATCTGAGGACATTCCATGGCCTGGTGCCAACACAACCCGTGTATGATCGTCTACAAGAAAATCGTGATTACTTACGTCTACATAGTTAGCATTGATATAATCTGAGGACATTCCATGGCCTGGTGCCAACACAACTCGGGAATGATCGTCTACAAGAGAATCGTGATTACTTACGTCTACATAGTTAGCATTGATATAATCTGTGGACATTCCATGGCCTGGTGCCAACACAACCCGTGTATGATCGTCTACAAGAAAATCGTGATTACTTACGTCTACATAGTTAGCATTGATATAATCTGAGGACATTCCATGGCCTGGTGCCAACACAACTCGGGAATGATCGTCTACAAGAGAATCGTGATTACTTACGTCTACATAGTTAGCATTGATATAATCTGAGGACATTCCATGGCCTGGTGCCAACACAACCCGTGTATGATCGTCTACAAGAAAATAGTGATTACTTACGTCTACATAGTTAGCATTGATATAATCTGAGGACATTCCATGGCCTGGTTCCAACACAACCCGGGAATGATCGTCTACAAGAGAATTGTGATTACTTACGTCTACATAGTTAGCATTGATATAATCTGAGGACATTCCATGGCCTGGTGCCAACACAACTCGTGTATGATCGTCTACAAGAAAATCGTGATTACTTACGTCTACATAGTTAGCATTGATATAATCTGAGGACATTCCATGGCCTGGTGCCAACACAACTCGGGAATGATCGTCTACAAGAGAATCGTGATTACTTACGTCTACATAGTTAGCATTGATATAATCTGTGGACATTCCATGGCCTGGTGCCAACACAACTCGGGAATGATCGTCTACAAGAAAATCGTGATTACTTACGTCTACATAGTTAGCATTGATATAATCTGTGGACATTCCATGGCCTGGTGCCAACACAACCCGTGTATGATCGTCTACAAGAGAATCGTGATTACTTACGTCTACATAGTTAGCATTGATATAATCTGTGGACATTCCATGGCCTGGTGCCAACACAACCCGTGTATGATCGTCTACAAGAGCATCGTGATTACTTACGTCTACATAGTTAGCATTGATATAATCTGAGGACATTCCATGGCCTGGTGCCAACACAACCCGTGTATGATCGTCTACAAGAAAATCGTGATTACTTACGTCTACATAGTTAGCATTGATATAATCTGAGGACATTCCATGGCCTGGTGCCAACACAACCCGGGAATGATCGTCTACAAGAAAATAGTGATTACTTACGTCTACATAGTTAGCATTGATATAATCTGTGGACATTCCATGGCCTGGTGCCAACACAACCCGGGAATGATCGTCTACAAGAAAATCGTGATTACTTACGTCTACATAGTTAGCATTGATATAATCTGTGGACATTCCATGACATGGTGCCAACACAACTCGGGAATGATCGTCTACAAGAGAATCGTGATTACTTACGTCTACATAGTTAGCATTGATATAATCTGAGGACATTCCATGGCCTGGTTCCAACACAACCCGGGAATGATCGTCTACAAGAAAATCGTGATTACTTACGTCTACATAGTTAGCATTGATATAATCTGTGGACATTCCATGGCCTGGTGCCAACACAACCCGTGTATGATCGTCTACAAGAAAATCGTGATTACTTACGTCTACATAGTTAGCATTGATATAATCTGTGGACATTCCATGGCCTGGTGCCAACACAACCCGTGTATGATCGTCTACAAGAAAATCGTGATTACTTACGTCTACATAGTTAGCAATGATATAATCTGTGGACATTCTATGGCCTGGTGCCAACACAACCCGTGTATGATCGTCTACAAGAGCATCGTGATTACTTACGTCTACATAGTTAGCAATGATATAATCTGTGGACATTCCATGGCCTGGTGCCAACACAACCCGTGTATGATCGTCTACAAGAAAATCGTGATTACTTACGTCTACATAGTTAGCATTGATATAATCTGTGGACATTCCATGGCCTGGTGCCAACACAACCCGTGTATGATCGTCTACAAGAGAATCGTGATTACTTACGTCTACATAGTTAGCATTGATTTAATCTGAGGACGTTCCATGGCCTGGTGCCAACACAACCCGGGAATGATCGTCTACAAGAGAATCGTGATTACTTACGTCTACATAGTTAGCATTGATATAATCTGTGGACATTCCATGGCCTGGTTCCAACAAAACCCGTGTATGATTGTCTACAAGAGAATCGTGATTACTTACGTCTACATAGTTAGCATTGATATAATCTGAGGACATTCCATGGCCTGGTGCCAACACAACCCGGGAATGATCGTCTACAAGAGAATCGTGATTACTTACGTCTACATAGTTAGCATTGATATAGTCTGAGGACATTTCATGGCCTGGTTCCAACACAACCCGGGAATGATCGTCTACAAGAGAATTGTGATTGTTACATTATATTCATGTTAAAACTTTGTACGAATACGATGTTATTATTGTTATCATTTTTAAATGGACGTCCGAAAATCATCTGTAAACACTTTATTAACAAGTTTACATAAGATATGAAAACTATGAAATATGAATTCATTAAAACGTACGTAACTAAAAGTTTATAAGCAAAGCAAATAATTGTTCAATGAAGATCTCTCAAATACTCACATGGAAATATTTCTTTAAATCTGTTCTTTGGTATATTTTCCTTTCGCTGAGACATTGTAAAGGGATGAAGAACACCATTCTTTATATTCTAAGATGTAAATATTAAACGGATATTACGGCTTGCTACGATTGTCGTATAAATAATAATTAACACATCAAACACAGCAACTTATATATCATAATTTAGTAGTACATATTTGGTAAATATATATTAAGGCAAACATATAATTTTGAACGTGATACATCCAATTAATTGATCTGATTATAGATACCAGTATTGATATTTTTATTTTTGCGCCAGAAATGCGATTTGTCTACAAAATAATCGTCAATGACGCTCGAATAAAAAAAATGTTAGAAATGCACTCAAAAATACGATTTTGAAGACCATTGAGAACCAACATTCCTAAAAGTGTGGTCAAAACAAACAGCTCCTTACCTTAAAGTGATATTCTAATGTGCCATTCTGTTGTTTTTTTAAAATATATTCTTTTAGATCAGGGACGTTTATACTGATAGGGTCATCTTTTGGAGGGTTCGGATTCATCAGTACTGAAGATGAGGCTTCATCCGTATCAGAACCTGTAGAGGAAAACGGCATTTGTCTTTGTACATTAGTTCTTGTTTATTCGTTTGCAAACAAACATTTCTATGTACATGCATTCCAATTATAAAATGTAAAATTACAAAAACGGAAAAAAGAAGTTACCATCAGAAATTAAAATTTTAAATCTGCAGAAAATTGTTCTAATTACAGTAACAATAAGCATTTTATAAATCACAGACATCTATTTGACATTTTTCGAAGCTTAAAACATAGGATACATGTAACGTATATGATGGTATCTGGTATGTTAATGTCTAAAAAGAATATGCTGTCTTATCGAAGAAAATTTTATCTGGTCGTGCTTGATGACGAAACAATAGAACATCTACATATTATAAGCGGTAAATTGTTGCCACGACGAAAATGTTTGTAATTGTAATATAGTTGTGATAGTAAAACAATGCTTTTTCTTATGAAAGTAAAAAAGTAAGGGAGAAAGAGATATTCAATGTCTAAAATCTGTTTTTGTGATATCGATAACATGCGGGCTCAATGGATGAATAGAATAACATACACAAAAAGTTTAGCAGGTTTAATGACAATAAACTAAACATACCTAGTCTAAACTGAACGGCCTCTGCACCGGTTCTATAGTTTGTGGTCACTAGCTGTCTTTTAGGTTGGTATTTTCGTTGTCTAATGAATAAAAAAATATAATAGAAATTGAGTAAACAAAACATGCAGTGCTGGATATAGCTAAATGATAAGTATATGTAGTGGAGATTATTTGTATGATAGTTTGTATATAAAATATTAATAAAAAAATAATCATCAAATTACATATCAACTGACTAAAAGGACTAGCCGAAGAAGGGTTCGGGCGTATACTTTTTTCTAATTTATTCAATACATGATGTATTAAAAGAAATTACCGTCGGAATACAACACAAATTATTACAACAAGTAGAACTATTGCTGCTAATGCTCCTATACCACTTCCAATAATTGGTACTAAATCACCACGTGTCTCATCTAAGTCTATAAAGGATAAACAATAAATAATTAAAAGAGGCCTAAAGTATGATTTAGACACAACTTTAAAATATGACTTGTTTTAGTTCCAAAACGTACTGAAGCTTCTTCAAAGATAAAAAAAATAATAGAACATGTATTCTGTTATTAGCAGTCAGATTGCATTAAATTGCTGATGTATTATTGGTAACCTTATTTGTTTATATTCCATGTGACCTACAATTTGAGCCTTATCTTAAGGATTACGAATATACAC
The DNA here is from genome assembly GCF_036588685.1 of Mytilus trossulus. NCBI lineage: Eukaryota > Metazoa > Mollusca > Bivalvia > Mytilida > Mytilidae > Mytilus > Mytilus trossulus. The sequence goes on from NC_086381.1 coordinate 26,684,848, forward strand.
CATCGGCATTTGTCGTTCATATAGATTTTTAATACGATATGGCATCTAGTCTGAAATACAAGAAATGGTCATACGTTATAGAAAATTGATGCATTGTTATTTGTTCCTCCAGGACTCTTTGTATTGTACATGTTCCTAATCAAGTAATAGATTATGAGTCATATAGGTGAACATACGGAACATGTCCCTTCAACGCTTGGAATATACACGTAGATAGTCAAATTAAGACATTGGTGTTTTATTTCGTGGTCAATGTATAGCATGACAGATGGTAGTACATGATAATTCTTCAAGAACCTCTCAAAATATGTTGCGATTAAAATCCTGGCCTCTTGTCGAATTCTCGTTTATTTCGGAAGACACTGGGCTATTCATCATACGATTTCAGTTGTCTATTAGTCTTTTGTGTCGTTGATAAGCCTTATTATTATTGTGCATTGTTTTGAAGTGTATCTCCCTAAATGTATACAAAATATATGATAACATGCGCGAAAGATTAAGTAAATGAATAACCTTTAATCTTTAATAGTTTACCTTTTATTATAAGTAGGATGTTGTTGCTGTACCCGGTTTCTATATCATTGGTGACGGCACAAATATAAATGCCTGCATCGAATTGATCAGTGTTAACAATGGTTAGAGATGGATCAATTATGGTACTTCCGTTATATTTTGAAACTGACCCATTCAGCTTTTCACCATCTTTTATCCAAAATACAGCGGAGGGTTTAGGGTAGGACTCATAGACGCATTTCAATTGGACAGTATCACCAGTAGAAGCTTGGATACTATCTGATGATTGATATACGAGTGGAGTGTCTGTAGAAAAAGCAACACGAATGTGTATCACTTATCTATAAATGCATATATAGTACCCTACATTGATTTTATTTACATACATGGACTCCAATTCCAGATACAAAACAACTATCATCATTCAATTCTTAATTATTTATTGTTATCATTTAATGTTGAATGCATATAAAGATAACGAACAAAAGAGGATGAAAATATCCTATGTGATGAAAATTTGTTATTTAAGGTCAAGGAACAGTAAATGGGCTATGTCGCAGATTTTGCTCAAATTTTGCATACAATCTTGGCTCGGTGAACTACAACTGACAAACGAAAAAATAATGCATTTGTCTCTTTTATTATCTGAAATATTGCAGATTGATTTCTTTTAATATGGGTGAATATTTGTATAGAATTCGCGAAAGCACATACAATCGACGAAAAAACATACAAAAATTGTCTTAAAATCGCCAAATCTTTTATTTTACTCCATAGATTTTTCTTTAAAATCTGTATGTTGTTGACACATAAAATTCCGTTATAATGATGCAAAATAAAGATAGGGTCACCGACTTCGTTTGTTGTCTAAATATCATTTTGTCACCTTGTTGGTAGTGAAAAACGTCAAAAATCAACGTTTTCCGGCCTGCAACACGGCGACGTTACGATAATTTCGACGTTTTATAGGATTTTTTCACAAAGAACACAACATTGAATGCTGTGTACCGAAAAAACGAAGTCGGTGACCCTATCTTTATTTTACATCATTATAACGGTAATTTATGTATCAACAACATATAGTTTTTTAAGAAAAATCTGTGGAGTAGAATAAGAGATTTGGCGATTTTAAGTCAAATTTTAGAAGGTTTTATGCCGATTTTATGTGCTTTCTATACAAATGCTAACCAATTTTGTAATAATTCAATCAGTAATAATTTAAATGATAAATGAGATAAATGCATTATTTTTTCGATTTTTATTTGGAGTTCATCGAGCCAGAGTTGTATGCAAAATTTTACTTAAATCTGTGACATAGCCCATTTACTGTAACTTGACCTTAATCAGTTAGAATGAAAACATTATTTGTAAAGACGCACTATATTACCTTTGACAAAGAGTTGAATTGCTTTCTTGCTGGTCACTTTAACAAGATCGTAAGATGTTTCACATGTGTAGTTCCCCTTGTGGTACCTGGTTACATTTGCAATGGTTAGTGATGGAGTGTTCACAGTACCTCCACTGTACCCTACACTGCTGGCCGTATCAATGATCTGATTGTTTCGCCGCCATGCTACACTATTGCCACCAGTGATAACACATTGTAACGTTACAGTATTATTTGCCCTAATAATCAACTTTCCTTTGTCATCAACATGTGCAGCTGAAATATATAACAAGAACTTATCACCATTTAGTATTTTTTTTAAAAACCGAAAAATAACGTGATAAATGACAACATGGTTCACACACTGCATGCACGTGTGTAGGTTGTTAGAAAACTCAATACATAGAAGTTTGCTTATTAAAATCTTTAAATATTTTTAAAATCAAAAATAATTTTTATCACGTTTTCCCACATTCCTAAAACATTTTATCATACGAAAATTGTTTCGTTATCACAACGTATAGCAATACATTACAACTCTTTTAATCTGAGTTTACGAATTACAAAATAACTCAAATTCTTACTCGGAAATTTGATTCTTCCTAACTTCCTAACCATAGTGAATATGAAATATCATGACAGTTCGGTCTGTATCAGTCAGGAACATAATTAATATTCAAATGTGAATTTACTCATAACTTTAACAAAGAAAATCAAGAGCTTGATATAATACATTGATGTTTGTCTATTTATCTAATGTGGTTTCCTGGACAGCATGTAAAAGCTGTTGTACTTATCCAGTCCTCCCTCAAAAATATAACGGACAAATAAACAAACGTGATGCCTTACATTGATTTACACTTGTCATTGAATAATGGATATACCACCTCAATCATGTGGTTTTTTTTTTAATGAGTTTTGGTCATTTTTTCTTCCGTATCCCCTGGCTATTTTATACTACTTACATTTTATAACTTCAAACTATACCCAAAGTTCATGTAAATAACATGAACGTTTACTGGTTAAATATAATCTATAACAAAAGTACCTTAAACAAATAGCAAAAAGATGAGTTTATTTACAACCACTGGGTCGATGCCACTGCTGGTCATGCTGGTGGAGATTTTTTTTCACGAGGGTATCACTAACCCAGTAGTCTGCACCTATTGTGCTGACATGAACTACATTGATATGGTTACATTTATAAATTAACTGTTTAAAAATATTGAATTTTTGAAATACTAAGGCTTTTCTACCTCAGGCATGATAGATCACCTTAGCTGAATTTGGGAAAACTTTAAGAAATTTTGGTCCTCGATGCTCTTCAACTTTGTACTTTATTAGACCATTTTAACTTTTTTGGATCGAACGTCACTTATGAGTCTTTTGTAGACGAAACGCGCGTTTTGGTGTATATACAAACGTTAGTCCTGGTATCTATGATGAGTTTATTTACAACCACTGGGTCGATGCAACTGCTGGTGGAGATTTATTTCCCCAAGGGTATCACCAGCCTAGAAGTCTGCACCTTAAGTGCTGACATGATTTTGCATTGATATGGTTACATTTATAAATTAACTGGTAACAAAATATTGAAAGTTTGAAATACTAAGGCTTTTCTACCTTAGGCATATATCACCTTAGCTGAATGTGGCTAAATTTTTAGAAATTTTACTTTATTTGGCCTTTTTAACTTTTTTGGATTCGATCGTAACTGATGAGTCTTTTATAGACGAAACGCGCGCCTGGTGTATATACAAAATTTAGTCCCGGTATCTATAATGAGTTTCTTTTCATGTAAGGTCAACTCTGCCTGAGGGAGTTGAAAACTTAGTTTCTTTATAATTTTAAACTTTAGAGACGGACAATTTTAGAAAAAAATCGTAATCAATCATGACAGTACCGACGTACTGATTACTGAGCTGATGATGCCATCAGGGACTGATAATCAACCAACAAAGGTATCAACACAATGATTTAAAAAAATGAAAACAACACGTTTAATCATTTCATGCCTTCGGTGCGCTTTTCTGGGTTTATCTTCTTCAGAACCTCCAAAGCCAAACATTTGAAATCCGAGGGAAACATAAGTACCGAAACAGTTGAAGAGCTATATCACAAAAGTACTGAAACAGTTGAAGAGCTATATGAAAAGAGTACCTAAAACAAATAGCCATATTCATTAAAGTAAACAATTTAAGTCTGCCAATTGATATTTTATCGTATGTTTTTCTATGTTGTGATGTTATGCTATTGTTTCAGAAAAAGGGAGAAGGTTTGGGCCCATTAAAACGTTTAATCCCGCTGCAAATGTTTGCACCTGTCCTAAGTCAGGAATCTGATGTACAGTAGTTGTCGTTTGTTTATGTAATATATACGTGTTTCTCGTTTCTCGTTTTGTTTATATAGATTAGACCGTTGGTTTTCCCGTTTGAATGGTTTTACACTAGTAATTTTGGGGCCCTTTATAGCTTGTTGTTCGGTGTGAGCCAAGGCTCCGTGTTGAAGGCCTTACTTTAACCTATAATGGTTTAATTTTTAAATTGTTATTTGGATGGAGAGTTGTCTCATTGGCACTCACACCACATCTTCCTATATCTAATTATTCATAATGTCTACTTACACAGAACTTTCAATTCAACAACGTCTTCAGAAGTTCCAAACTGATTTTCCAATTTACATGTGTAATTACCGGCATCATAGTTGTCAACATTCTTGACAGTCAGTGACGGTTCACTTAGTGTTCCACCACTATATTTACTGCTCACATACGGCCTGATATCATCTCCATTTTTCAGCCAGTATAGCTTCTTATTTGACGAGTCAGTCTTTATCAGACATTCCATAGTTATCTCTTGATCATTTATGGCGACATAATAGTCTTTTGATATGGTTGTTCGAGTTATATCTACAAAGATGTTTAATAATTGTAGATACATCAGATAGTTTTAAATGTTCCTTAATTATGATTAAAGAACAGGTTGTTTTTCGAGAAAAAATACATGAGGTCAAACTGATTTACCCTTGTTTCTTACATTGTACCAATAATCTGTTTTATTCAAACTATTAAACCTATATATCTGTTAACACCAGTTTAGAGTACAACATGTACATTAACATGGTAAGAGGTTGTTCTCTTTTGTCTTACAGTTAGCCTTTTCCCGACTACTATACACAGACATTAATCATTTCTTTTCAAAACTGTTAAGCAGGATTTTTTTAATAATAAACGATATGACATGGAATGCGTGTGGAGCCTTTGATACTGATTTTTCAATTATATGTGAATTGTATTGTTCTATCTTCATTTTCTCATACAATCAATAACACTTTATAAGTGTGCTACATTGTACGTCATAAAAACTTTTCTATAGACTCAAAGTTTTAGAGCCATTGTGTATATAGGATCTTTAATACGCGATGAGTCATTTGACCAACATGTACCACAATTCTTTGCCTAAGGGAGTGGAAACCTCTTTTTCTTGTCAGAGTCTTTATATATCGACAGGAATTGAAAAAAAGTATGATACTAATCATGTCAGTAATAATCACTCTGTACTGAAAAGATGATCATGATACCGCCCACGGCCGTTAATACCGTTGCTAGAAAACGAAATCAAGACACCAAAGTCAAATTTAACTTAATAGGTCAATACTAAACTAAAAATGTCATGACTAAAACTTGAGAATTAGCAACACGAAAGCCACCAAAACTAGGGGTGATATTATGTCCTGTGGAAAAGTAGGTAGACCCTGCCTCACATATGGCACCAGTTGTGTTACCATTTTTTTTACAAATCCATTGATAAGTATAATCATGTAGATCAAATTTAAGGAATAGAAAATGGGATTGGTTTACGACAATTAGACAAGATTCGTCGCCATGTATGAAAAATATATTTTATAAAGGTCAACCAACTCTTTTTTCTGAAGGTATGGTTTACAATTCACCACTTGAAACTGTTGATTTGATAGAAGAATCGAATAACACTGTATATATTTGCTATGTATGAATCGCGTTTCTTGATTTACCATAAAAAAAAACAAAAAAAACCCAACAACCATGGAATATAATTTTGCAGATATTTGACAGAATACCAATGACTAGAACATATATTCAACGGTCAATACAACTAAAGATAAGGAACTGATATTTTTTTTAAATTTTAGCTTATACATTTTCGTTCATTGTTTGTACTTTGCTTTTCTCATTTGAACTATTTTTTGTCTATCTGCTGAGTTAAGCCTTTTCAACTGATTTTTATAGTTCGTTCTTATGTTGTACTGTTATACCACTGTCCCAGGTTAGGGGAGGGTTGGGATCCCGCTAACATGTTTAACCCCGCCACATTATTTATGTATGTGCCTGTCCCAAGTAAGGAGCCTGTAAATCAGTGGTTGTCGTTTGTTTATGTGTTACATATTTATTTTTCGTTAATTTTTTTTACATAAATAAGGCCGTTAGTTTTCTCGTGTTTGAATTGTTTTACATTGCCTTATCGGGGCCTTTTATAGCTGACTATGCGGTATGGGCTTTGATCATTGTTGAAGGCCGTACGGTGACCTACAGTTGTTAATGTTTGTGTCATTTTGGTCTTTTGTGGATAGTTGTCTCATTGGCAATCATACCACATCTTCTTTTTTATATTTTACATTTATCTTTTTTTGTTTATTTTTATAGTTGACTTTGCAAATTGGGTTTTGCTCATTGATGAAGGCTGTACTGTGACATACTGTTGTCAATTTCTATGGTATTTAGTCTATTGAGGAGATTTGTCCCATTAGTCATCATATCACATCTTCTTATTTTTATATTGTATTAAGGTCTGCAATATTTATTGATTTTGTATGTTCTGTGTAAAAGAGGGGCGACAGGTTCTAGAGGGAAATTCAAACTCATAGATAGTAAACTAAACTGACACGCCATGGCTAAAATGAAAGAAAAAGATAAACAAACAAATACAATTACATAACTCACATCATAGAAAACTAAAGAATAAGTAACACGAACCCCACTAAAAACTGTGGGAGATTTCAGATAGGGTAAGGGTAAGCAAATCCTGCCCCACATACAGCACTCGTAGTATTATTCATGTTATTACAAACTCCGTAAAAGGTCTACTTCCGTATGTCATATTCGTGAAAAGGGAAGGGGATTGTAGTTACGACCATATAAATATATTCGTTATCATATGTGAAACAGATATTCCATAACGGCCAACCATCTCGTGATGGCGTCCACAAAATTAAGAAAGGGATGATTTCAACTTCACCACTAATGACTCTTGGTTCAATAGCGTCCATGTTAGCATCAACACTTTATCAATGAGGTCAGTCTAATAATAATACAGGAACAAGTCGACAAGAAGAGGGGCACATTTGGTTCTAATGGAAATGTCAATAGTTAGTGCTCTAAACGTAACAAATATGTTGTCTAGCAAGAAATCAAGTACCTTGATAATATCTGTTTCCGGAAATGTTTTGTGTGTAGGAGAGTGATTCTTTACAAAGAAAGATTAATTCCTCCTGAAGACAAGATACTTGTATCTACGTTACCCATTCTATATTATGAAACAAACGGTAAATACATATTCTTTCTACTTGACTTTCAGTTTGGAATAGGGAATACTAGTGTAAAAGAAGAGAGGTGATAGACACCAGAGGAACAGTCAAACTAATAAATCGGAAAAACATAGAAAGCTAAAGACTGCGCAACACGACCCAAACAAAAAACTTGGGGTTTCCTGCTCCAAATGTAAGTGTAGAAAAGTCAAATGTTCTTATAGTATTGTAAGATGCAAGAGTGTTATATTGCATGGACTCTTCAAGATCTTTGGGTTTTTTAGTATTAACGTATGATTCACGCCACTTTTAGAAAAGGCAATTTAACAATAACTTTGAAGCCCAGCTTTGATTGTTGTTAAAATTGAACTAAGACAGAGCTTTCGATGCCTAAGCAGTATACCATTCTTTGTGAGGACACTATATAAGTAGTTTCGGTATCCAATACAGTGATGGAAAATATAGTTCTTAAACTAAGGTTAAAATTCCAAAGGAACATATAACAGACTTATGATTATCCATAAAATAGCCATACATCTGATAGTAATTTTGATACATTACTAGATCAACTCTTATAAAAGAGGGACGAAAAATACCAAAGGTACAGTCAATCTCATAAATCTAAAATAAACTGACAACGCCACGAAAAAGACAAACAGACAAACACTAGTACACATGACACACCATAGAACCCTAAAGAATAAACAACACGAACCCCACCAAAAACTAGATGTGATCTCAGGTCCACATGTGGCACCCGTCATGTTGCTTATGTGATAATAAATCCGGTAAACAGTCTTATTCGGTAGGTCACATTCATGAAAGGGAAGAGTATTGCAGTTACGATGTAAGGAACATATCAGATATCTTTTGTGAAACGGTTATTCAATAACGTTCAACCAACTCGTAATGGCGTCCGTAAAATTTACGAAGGGATGATTTCAATTTCACCATTTGGAACTCTTGGTTTAATAGCTTCCTTTTGAGCAGCAACCCTCTATCAAGAAAATCATGATAGGAAACGCAAGCACGGAAATATCGTATCAATTGGGAGATATATGCCCCGTATGCAGGTGCTGCTGAAATGTTGCTACCTAGAAATGGAAAGTTCACAATTGGAAAGCTGAAATCATCTCTTTTGTCGTAAAGTTTTGTTTTCAACCGACCCTCATTTTTAATTTAGTTATCGGAATTCCAATGGGGACTTACTGTGCACCACTTATTGCGGACCTATTTTTGTATTGCTATGAGTTACAATTTATGACAAAAACCAGCAAAGACCCATCGAAAAAACATCTGATAAATAAATTTAATATTTTTAATACTTTTTGATATTTGGATCTAAAGAACTTTATCCTGTTGAACTTACTTTAAATAAAGCTAACACTAACAATGACCACTGTCCTTTCCTTGATCTTGATATCTATATCACTATCGGAAAGCTTAATACTAAAATTAATGATAAAAAAAATGATTTTTCATTTCCTATCGTTAATTATAATTTTTAGATGGTGACGCTCCCTTATCATCATGTTACGGTGTGTATATGTCTCAACTTTTACAATTCGCTCGTGTATGTAACAATGTTTTAGATTTTTACGAGAGAAATTTATGTATTGCTGAAAAATTATTACACCAGAGGTTTCGATATCACAAACTAGTCAAAACATTTACTAAATTTTATGATCAGTATAAGGACATCATTCGTAAATATAGCTCATCAAGTAGAATTCTTATACGTCATGTACGTTCAGGTATTTCACATCCAATTTTGTATGGAAATATTCTTTGTAAAGCACAAACATGTCAGTATTCACCTCAGAAACTAACAAAACCTTTAAGACTTACTAAGAATTGATATAGTTACGATACTGTTATCAGGTCGTTAAAAATTGCATATTTTTTGCGTTAATATTGATTCACTTATAGGGTCTTTGCATTAGAACTAAACATATTTATTAAAAAACCAGTTGTTGGCATGACACGGGTTATGTTCTTCTCAAATATGTTATGATGGTATGATACTAAACCCCTAACGGGAAGGATTGTGCCTGATATTCATATGAGGAAATCATAATCTTTCAATTAGTTCAATTGAAGTCTGGAGCTGACATGTCAGTTAACTGCTAGTAGTCTGTTGATATTTATGTATTAGTGTTATTTTGTTTATGTTCTTTGGTTACATCGTCTGACATCAGACTCGGACTTCTCTTGAACTGAATTTTAATGTGCGTATTGTTTTGCGTTTACTTTTCTACATTGGCTAGCAGTATAGGGAGAAGGTTGAGATCTCATAAAATGTTTAACCCCGTCCGTTTTTTCGCGCCTGTCTCAGGTCAGGAGCCTCTGGTCTTTGTTAGTCTTGTATTATTTTAATTTTAGTGTCCTGTGTACAATTTGGAAGTTAGTATGGCGTTCATTATCACTGAACTAGTATATATTTGTTTATGGGCCAGCTGAATGACTTTAGTTTTCTATGGTCGGGTTGTTGTCTTTGTGGCACATTTTTCATTTCCATTCTCAATTTTATTAGTACGATAGATTTCTTTTTTTAAATATGCGAAATCTGCTTACTTAGCATAGGTGAATACGATCACTACCGGCTTTCGTATGGTTTTTGATTTGATCAATTTATTGTGGAGTTAGATCTTGTGTTTTCTAGACTGCTGTAAGGCTTTTGGTGTTTTACCCCGTTTCATTTGGCAGCGACGTTGTCCTTCAGTTTTCGACTTTTGAGTTTTACTATAACTTTGGCAGCTTACGCTTCTCTCTTGTACTACATGGACATCACTTATGTATTCAATCTAATGTGCACTTTTTCCAAACACAACACACATCTTTCAACAATATAACATTATAATGTAATTTAAAACATTATATATTTGAAAATGCCTGTACCAAGTCAAAAATATGACAGTTCTTGTCCTTTCGTTCTTTAATGCGTTTTGTTATTTGATTTTGCCATGTGATTATGGACTTTCCGAGTTGATTTTCCTCAAAGATCAGTATTTTGTGATTTTACTTTTTAACAGTTCAAGATCATAAAATGCTTCCATGAGACTAATTTGTCAAAACAATTTCAATCATGACGAATAATGTGGATTTGCAGTGCTATGCGGCGTTTCTAGGTGTGTTGTATAATCAGCATTCGTGCCTTAATCTATGATATTTTTGTTATGGTTTCGAATACTTTGATATGCTTTCTCGTTCGTAGTCCAAATATTTATTAAATTACCTTTCCATACGATCATTGTCATGAACATTATTAATTTGGATAAATATTGCTTATTAGTTGTATTAAGTTCTAGATTACATGTTAGTTACGCAAGCACGTCACCGTTATTGATATCCTGTAGCATTTGTCGTTGATATGTGTGTTGTTTGTCTACGGTTTGTATGTTGTGTCGACTACTGTATTATTTGCTTGTATGCTTCTCTGTCATGAATGTTCCTTGGTTTGATAGTGCTGTATTTCTGTAACGTAGTGTTTTAGCGATATTTTTTTACAAGGAGGTTTGGCATGCATTTAACTAGGTTAAATCCACCATTTTTTCCTAAAATGTCATGTGCCAATTAACATGCAAGTCAGGAATATGGCAGTTGTAATCAAATATTTCGTTTTGATGTGTGTTGGCGTTTGTTTTATGCTGCACTGTGGTGTTTCTGTTGTGCCTTTGCTTTCCTCTTTTAGTTGATGTATTTCCCTCAGTTTTAGTTTGTAGCCCAGATTTTTTTTTTTTTTGGAATTGATTTATGACCTTTGAATACCGATATAATAATGTTGCTTTGATAGAGCTTTCTTTACAAATTGACGAAAGGTACGAACGAACGCAAAGGGAGCACGTATTTCATTTCTACAATAACAGTTAAAAGAGTCTTTGTTTTATCCACTAAAACAGCATACTTTTCTAAGTCAATTTTTTTTGAAAAAAAAAAAAAAAATATCGCAAAAAATACACGATTTTAATATAATCAAACAAAAATAGTGTCCAATACACTTACGTATAAAACGTTACTTACGTAAACCACGAGTACACACATTTCCGCGGGATTTTTTTACGCATGAGTTTCACGATTAACATATCAATGACATTATTGCAGTACGTTAGTCTAAATTTATCGACAAGATTCTTTATTTTTATTTGTTACAGTACACTTTCATCAAATTGTTAAAGAGGAATATCCAGATTTGCTAATAAATTATGCTAAAACGTTTTAAAAAGTAATCCTGAATAAATCTAGAAAAAAAAACTTTGTTTATCAAGAAAATAAATCTACAATTTTGCACCATATATATTGTGGATTTTATAATGACGATTTAACAGTACACATGTTTGGAAGATAGACGCGAAGTTGTCACTTATCGCTCAGTGGCTAATATTTCACGAATGTTCAGGACTATAGGCAAAACCCAGTTACACGCTAAAATAACCGTTCCATTGCTCCGGTGTATCATATTTACACATTTAAGGGGGGGGGGGGCATGAATATTACCAGGGGAGAAGCGATGAGTCAAAAGATATGAAACGAGCACCAGCATATGGCATAATATAAAGATCATCTTTTTTTTCTACATTTTCGTTTTATTATTTTGAGCGTTGCAAATTTTGAATCAAGGAAGTATTTGTGTTTCTGTTAGGGAAGAAGACAATGTATTTGCTTTGACATTTTATTAGGTTAAACAGTGCAACATTGTATTATTGAAGAGTGGGGGAGGGGCCAGTTTTTAGTCTTCTAGTGGCGTTTATTCGCATGACTACTCTATATCTAGAATATTTTTAGTGTTATATCTCCTCTGACCTGGTGGTATCAATAATCATAATATTCTAACATATCGTACGTCCCGGAAACCTAAATATATTTCAAGAAAAATCCAATTTAACAAGTGTCGTTGCATGCACGATAATTGTCCGAAGTTCCGCGACTACAATTTAAATATGTAAAAATAAAGGATCCCTAAAACGAGTCTTACGTATGATTCGTCAATCATACGTTCCTTTCGTCAATTTGTAAGAAAGCTCTAATATGACCGTTAAAATGAATACACCACATCTGACACTTATTATATATTTACTTCATTGATCAAACAGTCAAACTGAGTTTTAGAAACTAGAAAAATAATAAAGGAAAGTATCCAGTCTCAGCAATTTTTCACAACAATATAAGTTATTCATGCTTAAAAGATGTGACAAAATACAAACTTTACACGACACTCTTATTTATATGTTGTAATACTGCATTACTTTTATTTGTGACAATTTTACCTACTGTGTTTGTTTTGTTCACGCCTCATTATCAATATTATTTACATTTAACGCAAACGTAATTTTACTTCTTGATCGAAAACAATCTTTAACTATGAAAATATTTCATTTTTAAAATGCACTTTTACATGTAATAGCAAGTATTGTTGTAAAGAGTCAGTGAATAAAAATTCTATATTTTGCTTTTTATTAATTTGTATACACATACAATGGGTATTTTTTTTCTGACAACTTTTCTGATGATAACACATTTTCAATATAGTAATAACAACGAAAGAAATATTGGTGTTACCAGAAGAAAAGAATAACTCATTATTTGAAGCAGAACTGACAATGTCATGGGAAAAAAACGAAAAAATAATCACAAGATAAACAACAAGGTACACTACACATTATCGAAAACAAAGATTGAACAACAAGCATCAGATCAAATATCGAGGGAATCACACAGACACATGACGTCTTATATGAACACTAATGAATGTTAGAAACATATTTTAAAATACATCTGAAAAGTCATGGATATATTTGTAGCATAAATGTTTATGATATCACCGTCACATGTATTTTGCACTAAATTGTGCAGATTATACCAACCTGTCCATTTATCAAATGAATATATAAGATTTAAAAGCTTGACTCATTTTACTTTCCGAGCTCCTGTGCAATTTACATATAAAATGCATCAAAAATCTTAACACAATGATACTAACGTAATAATTTATGCCATTGAGGTAAAATATTGAAACAAATGTTTCCATATAAATGACTGTTTCATTTCTGACATACAAAACAGTTAATCAATTTGAGTTATTTTTCCATTCGACCTCTATGTTGATGTGAAACGATTCCAAAGAAGACAACCATCCGCCAAACACTCAAATAGGGAAGAGTTGAAGATATACACAAGAGTAAGTCACAATACAACCTTCAATAATAAAAAAGAAATCAATTATAAAATCCTTTCAAAGCTAAAACGATCTATAAACGAACCCTGCATAAAAAGTTTTAGCTTTTCAAAACAGAAAATCAACATCCCAATTTATACTGAAATCAATAAATGAAAAGCAGCTTTGGTAAATAGCAACATTGACGATGTGCCAAAATTGATACTCTCTGTTTTTGTTATGTTACACAATAAACCCTATAACCTTTGACATTCACTCTAGGAAAAGCATAAATATTTTGTCTTTCAAACAACTGAAATATAAATATAAACTTTACTCACTTCCAGTGATCAACGTTGTAGTTGCATTTGATGTACCATATGCATTTTTAGCATTACATGTATATACACCACTGTCGGAATCCCTTGCACTTATGATGGTGAGATTGTGGCTATGTATATTTCCGCCATTGTATCTGTGTTTGTCAGTGATATGCTGTGTTTGGTTATCAGTCCACCAGACCTGACTAACATGTGGGTTACTTTGAATATTGCAGACTAATGTGACTGTGGTTCCGATTTGAACAAAGTGTGATTGTCGTAATATTGTAACCTGTGGTATGCCTGAATAAAACATGTAGAGATTGAAAACGATATTGCGAAGAGAATGTAATAAAAGTAATCACTTTTTTTCGGATCAATTTACACATGACAAATTCATTGTAATGATACACGAAAATAACATATTTTCAGGAAAAAAATTAATATTTATCATATATTTAGTTGTAAATACAGTAGTTTTGAATATTTGATAAACAGCATGCTGTTTAATCAATCCCGCTTAACTTTGATGTGCACCCTTTATCATACCCTTATCAAACCCTTTATTACACCCCTATTCATTTTTGTTCCATTTTTACATCAAATCCGTTTTAATTTATGCATGTTTTCAAGAAATATCTGTCCCCAAAGTCCTAAATGTTTGGTCATTTGGGCGTGACGCAATTTAGAATGACGTCATTGTTTAGCATGTGACGTCACAAACTCCGAGCTTTCATATTTTCTTGCATACGATATGTGACTATAAAAATAGAACTCAATGAAATGCCAAACAAAACACATTAAAAAAACAAGAAACAAAATATTTTCAAAACAACAGCACTTAAATTGTAAGGTATCCCAGTTGCTTCGAATAAGTTATTGAGCAGTTCTTTTCGAGCGTGTAATACAAGACAAACGCAGAACTGAAATTAACCAAGGTGCTAGGGATTGAAAGCAGTTCATATATACTCTCCTGTTGAAATATACGATAAAGCGTATAAAACATGGCAAAATCCATATCACATGCCGTATCCCCCTCGACCTTATATTGGTATCTCGGGATAATACGGCAAATGATACGGATTTTGCCATGCATTATTCATGTTTAAGATACCTTTCAGTCATAAAAATTAAAACAAAATATTCTATGTAAGTGATCAATTATTTTATTTTTACTATATCATGTATATTAATGTGGCTCATGGCTACCGAATTTCAGCAAAAAATTAAACCTTTATTTTTTCCTTACAAATTTAATTCATTACACCGTTAGTTATAACTTTATCATATGGTACAAAAATCAACCGAAAAAAATGATTCGGTTTGGGCCCAGCGGACTTTTAAAAGATAAAATCATTGAAAAAGTCCGAAATTATCTCCCTTTGTTGCAATAATGCCTTTTTTGGCATTAAATTTGAAATATTTTTTTAACTCGTCGGTCACCTTTATTTTTTATTATAATTTTCAAATAAGCTGTACATAATCTAAATAATTGTACATTGTAAGCGATTTCTGTAATTAGGTTATTTTCTTATTTCAATTTTACCTTTATTTCTTCTATTAGTTTAACAGAAAAAAAGGACATAAACAAACATGTATGCTTCTTCCGGAGGCATATTATGAGCTTAAATAAACGGTGACCACATTTTTTATTTCATTTTTCTTTTAAGTATATGATGAAGTTGATTTATAAAAAAATATAGCGAAATCCTATATTAGAAAAAAAAGAGATTTATACACAGGAGCCCTCTTAATAATAAATTAAATCTCAGTTCTGTCAAATCAAACTTGAGCGTTCACATACCTTATTATAACTATTATTTGCATTGTTTTTTACATGTTGACAGAAAACACAAATATTCAAAATATTAATAAAACTGCTAAAGTATGTGCATTACACGTCATAAAATAAATTAAAACTGATGGTCTTGGTTCAATATTAGTTCACGCTTCAGTATTAGGGAAACTAATTTATTAAATATAATTTCAATAGCAGTCGAGTTCAAGAATTCGAAAATGGGCTGTGCGGATTAAGGATCATTTTCACTTTGAGTCAATATCTTACAACAAATGTTTGAATGAGGACGCAATCTTGTTTTAGTGTTTAATATACCAAACATTGTACATAGCTTATTAGACCAAAATAAAACACAAACAGTTTTGCAAACAATCGATCAGAAATTGACATTACATGTACAAGAAAAAGTTATTTCAATTTAAAAGCAATATATAATACATGACTGAAACAAATGAGGTAGATATTTGAAATTTCATTACAGTTTGGAAAATAGTTCATCTTACCGAAAAAAAAATGAAAAATATATACGCTGCATTGATAAAAAACTGGGACTTTGGTCGCCAAGTGGTCTTTGTAGGTACAACTGTTATCACTAGCCAGTCAACACTGAGGTTGTGAGCGTGAATCCCGCACGTGCGGGTGAACTAAAATCCAATCGTTATTGACTAGTATTGTCAGTTCTCCTATAGATGTTGGTTTTTTTTCTCTGGGCACTCCGGCTTCCTCCACCAATTAAAATTTGCAGCCACGAAAAAGCCTAAATGCGATGCCTAAAACTGTCATTAAACACCGAAACATGAATCAATTAATCGATTAAGAACCAGTAATAAAATTTGACACATAGCACCGTACTTCGACGTCAACAACACAACTTAGAATCCTACATATTATATATAAAACGGCTGACCACGTTGTTGATCGAGACCTTAAAACTATTAATAACACTTATCTTAGAAATGTGTTATATAAAGGCCCGATACCTTAATCCATCAATTGCACCCACAACTTATAAAAGATGATGGACTCAGTCGGTGGAATGCTAAGAAATAATAAAACGCGCGCAAAAAAACCCGCAGAGAGGTTTTCTTAATAGAAAAAGGCTATAAGGTCATTGATACACATCATAATTAAAAACAAAGACCGGGTCAATAAGTACATATGCTACATCAATCTATAAAGACCATTATGTTGCAAAACACACTTTGCTACTTCCATGACAATTATGGTGTTGTCTACGCCTCAAACAACATGTATTTTTTTCTGTGTTAATCACATTACATAAACTGCTTGATAAATGAAATGTGTATTAACATTTCTCTTGACAAATCGAAATATACTCTTATGACACTAACCAAGAACGAAATCCTAGATGACTACAGGTCTGTTCTATGCTATTTCGAAAAAGAAGATTAACGTCTGTTTTTATCGCTTACCGTAAACATTTAGATTTATGAATTTTCCATAGTTGTGTGTCCTTCCATCCCAGAACGAACATATGTAATTACCATTATCCGTATACTGCAAATTTAGTATTTGCAGGAGATTAGAGGTTGTTCCTTCGTATTTGTTTCTTATATCTCGTATGTAATTCCCATTTTGTGACCAGGCTACAGTTCGACGATTCTGCTTCAAATCACACCCAATCGTTAAAGAATCAAATGATCTACCTATAAATAATGAGTAAAAGAACACAACACATGTACTATAAATTTCATGTGAAGAATTATAAGCTATTATGCGAAGTAAAATAATCGCCAATAAAACAAACGAAAAACCCTACAAAAAGCGGAGACAAATATCATGAACATAATTAAAAGACTAAAATGTCAAACTGTTCGCATCATAAATTGACAAAACTATTACCGAGGTCAGTTTTTATAGGATTCTATGAATAAACAAGACAATAATACACATGTTCAAGCTACATATAAAATGAACACATTCAGTTACCTGGATTGAAATTTTATATTTGTGCATTTCGTCTACAAAAGACTCATCAGTGACGCTCGCGTATGTTTTCTGCCAAATACAGCTTAGGGGCAAGTGAATTATTTTCTTAACCTACATTCCTTATAATGCTGTCAATTGACACTAAAATTTCCATTGATGCAAATCTCTATGGATAAATTCAATAAAAAGTGTGTGATTCGAATTAATTTTTATCTAATGATAACCATATATATATATCCTTTTTGAATAGTATGTTAATTACAAACCAGCAAAATATTAATAGATCAGGGAGATCGACAGTTTTGTAGTCATGATATGTCTATATATTTGACAAATAATGTACAATGAGATTGTGTTTCTTTAAAACATATAAATTAAATTTCTTTTCGTTGAGACTTGGGGTTTTCCCCCTGTGATACTATTTATAATGTTGGTTAGTGAGAGTAGTTGTATAACTAGTTCTTGTTTTGGTTATAAATATAGATGGGTAAAACATGCCGTGAAATAAATTGGCGGTTTTAAAGGTGGGGTCCCGTTATATTATAGACGTGTTAGAAAAGTCAGTACTACTGTTGGCGCTTGTGTTGGATTGAAGATAAATATGGGGGTCATCTCAAAACTATAAATACTCTATCCTTTTGTATTACCTGTATTACCTGTATGGCCACTGAAATACGTAATTTATAGTGTGCAAGAAATGATCAATCGAGCATTGTTATAGAACCAAGATTAAATATCAAAATCATATACGTGGTACATTTTTAAATTGAAGATTATTATTACCATGAAAAAGGGGGGATCTTTTTATTTTATTCTCAGAAATAACAAACTTCTGCAAAAAATAATGGAATAAGGTTTTTAGCCCACTTGATCTCTCGATGGAAACCAACTATCGTTTTGCTTTCAATCTGACTGGTAGATTAACAAAACATTAACAAATAAACAAAAATCGTCTGGAAAACACAAATCCGTTTTATGAATGCTCGATGATTACTCGGGGCCTTTTATAGCTGACTATATGCGGTATGGGCTTTGCTCATTGTTGAAGGCCGTACGGTGACCTATAATTGTTAATGTTTGTGTCATTTTGGTCTTTTGTGGATAGTTGTCTCATTGGCAATCATACCACATCTTCTTTTTTTATATTTAAAATGCAAATTTGGGATTTTGTTGTTCACTTGCCGTATAACATAGCATTGTATGATTGGGTCTCCTTAAGGTTGCTACGACTCTGACTGTCTCTAAACGTATTATTGCGGCGACACTCACGCTTTTACCGTCTAATTCGTGTCCCTTATATGGTTTAACAATAAAATATAAGGAAGAAATTACGATTGACTGGTAAAGAATATGTATCCCAGAGAGGAAAGGTTGTGGCAGAGAGAGTTGTCAAACCAGTTGACTGCAGTAAATGCAAATACAAATGTAATAAAAATGTCAATGAAGAGGAACGAGAGAATATATTTCATACTTTCTGGTCACTGGATTCTTACGAAAGAAAAAAAGATTTCATTATATCTAAAATTCAAGAAAAACAGACAACAAAGTACATTATTCTAAATGAGTCCGAGAATAAGAGAAAACGAGATATTTACAGGTCTTATTCTTTTGAAGTTGAAGGAAGCAATAAATTAGTCTGCAAAAAGTTTTTCAGGAATACTTTGGATGTCGGTGATGCGTACATAGACAATGCTATGGCTAATGTGACAGGAGGGGTGTTTGTAGGAATGCATAAACGTGGGAAACACAGTCCCCACAATAAAACTAAGGAAGAAGATCTTGAGAGAGTCAGAAGGCATATTGAATCCTTTCTCATAGTAGAAGGGCATTATACACGAAAAGAGTCTAATAGACAATATCTAGGAGCCGAACTTAATTTACAAAAGATGTATCAACTCTATCAAGAGCATTACAAAGGTATAAATGCTGACAATGTAAAATTTGTAAGTCTGGTAACCTATCGAAAAGTCTTTAATGAGGAATATAATTACTCGTTTCATGTACCAAAAAAAGGATCAATGTAGTACATGTGTAACCTATAACAAAGGAATTGCAGATAATACCGTAACTGAGCTTGAAAAGAAAATATATGAAGAACATCAACAAATGAAAATGCGAGCTAGAGAGGAAAAAAAGAATGACAAGGAGTCTGCCAAGTTGTCTAAAGATACATTTGTAGCAACATTTGATCTACAAGCTGTGCTACAAACGCCATGTTCCCGAGTAAGCCAGATTTATTATATGAGAAAACTCAACTGTAACAATTTGTCCATATACAATCTTGCCACTCAAAATGCTACTTGTTACTTATGGTCAGAAATTGACGCAAAACGTGGAGCATGTGAGATAGCAACTTGCTTGTATCTACAGCTTTTAGCACTCCCAAGTAACTTTAAGAATGCCATACTATACTCATATGCATGCTCCGGACAGAACAGGAATCAGTTTACGGCAACATCTTTATTGCATGCCGTAACTAATCTCCCTAATCTAGAAACAATTGACCACAAATTTCTTGAGAGTGGACATACCCAAATGGAATGCGATAGCATGCATTCAGCCATAGAATTTGCTAAGAAAAAGACGGAAATTTATGCGCCAAGTCAATGGGCAACAGTTGTCAGGATGGCAAGAAGAAAAAATCCATACTTGGTTGTTCCCGTTCAGTATGAAGACATTTATAACTTTAAAGAAGTTACAAAATCAACAGTTAGATATAGCGAGGTTGATACTGAGGGTGAACAGGTTAATTGGTTAAAAATTAAATGGTTGAGGTTTTCAAAGAAAGAACCAGAACATGTCCAATTTAAATTTTCGTACGACGGAGAATTTCGTAAAATAAAAGTGATAGATGTTGACAAGAAAGGGAAGGCTCTGACAACTTTGCGGGGGAAAGGAATTGCCTAAAAGGTACAAGTGTAAGCAGGCGATTTCACTTGCTAAGAAGAAAGATTTATTAAATCTATGTAAAACCCGTGTAATTCCAACAGAATATCACGAATTCTTCAAGGGCCTTACTGCAAACAAAAAAATACAAGATACACTGCCATCTCCTGACGTACAAGAAGATGACCAGGATTCAGACAAGGACTAAAATGGTTATGAAAAGGATATTTGGTGACATTTTTTATTTACTATGTTGAACATTTGGAACAAACGTTTGAAATTGTATATTTGACAAGAAATAGTTTATATTGTTCATCATCGTACATTTTTTTGAATTCTTTTAATAAGATTTGAAATCAAACTTGTTTTGCCAAAACCAAATATTTAGATTTAAATATGTATATTTTATATTTTGAATGTGCCTTAAAGAGATTACTAGAAAAAACGGATTTTAGAAATAAAAATCAACAATAAAGAAATACATTTTTTAAAAGCCAAAACCAATTATAAGTTGCTGACGGCATATGGCACTCATTGAAATTGGAGTTAAATTCATATTTACAAACGCAATAAACAATTATCTCTTATTACCATATTGTGTACAACTGATTTTCCATTTATAAATACATCATATGAACTGCAACACCAAATTAACGTCTGGTACCTTTTTGTGGCAATTTGATTTTGAAATTGTGTATAAGTTGAGTAGAGTGCAACAAAGGCTTATCATTAGTTAATAGTTTGTGGAAATTTGTTTTTCATTTAATAAAATGCATTTTTTTATGTCAAAACCAATCTTGAAGTTTATCATCAAATAAATCAATAATTGAAACATATCTTGAGATTTTGATTTTTATTATATATAATTACGATAATGATTGACAAAAAAACACTGGGATAGCAGCAATTGGTTTTCAAACAGCGAAAAAAATAATAAAAAATCGTTTCCTGAAAACACGCACATTTTACGTTACTGGGTTGTGGCAATAACCCCTCGATGTATTTATATACCTATATGGAGTTATTTTCTTTCAGAACGTCAGGTCATTCTTTTTCAGAATCAACCCGGACGATACCATGTTTCAATGGTATATGCTCCAAGGCATATAATAATGACCTGTGTAAGGTCATTATTTTCCTTGATAAACATGCAATCTATAATAATGATTTACTTCAAAATTGTATTCGTCTAATAGTTTTTGTTGCGGATTTGGAAATTTATTTTCTAAAGTTCAACTGATGATAGATGTAAAAGAAACCGTCATTGTAGTCCCGCAATTTAATTTTAGAATCAAATAATGTGAAGTTTTGTTGATTTATCGCTATAATAAAGAAACATTATCATATATGTCAGATGAATTTTAATGTAGACTTTCATCAAATAAATCCAGATTTAACATATTCGTGTTCAAGATTCTGAAAATCAGTCAAACTGAATAGGTTGTTAATTTTTGGTTGCTTGCTTAACGTCCAGGGGCAAATATTTCATGCATGTTCAGAACGATACACACTGAATAGGAAATCATACTGTGACCTAGCTACATGTATTCATATTCGTCTTCGTGTCAGTTCTTATCTTTTTTTAAAAGTATGTATACCTTTTACTCTATCAAATGATCAACTAATAAACAAATCTTATATTCTATTGAATAACATTAACGTAACTCACGAAAGGGTCGGGTGCGGAGGGTATATAATTTTATCCTGATTATCTTTTAATAAAATGTATTGCTATTCGAAAGACCATCTTTCTGAATTTTTCATTCGATTCAAGTAAAATGGTTGAATAAATAACAACTTTTCCGCGATAGAAATAACATAACAAAAAGAAAAAAAACATATCCCCTCCCCCTTTTCCATAAGCTAATTGGTACAATAAATAACTTACAATGTGTCTTGTATTTGTAATACACCGTAATCGGATGGTAACAATACATTTGTGTCTTACTTCATGCAGTAACAGTAATATTTTTATTGTGTTTTATTGGACAACACTTATTCAAAGGTTTATATCTAAATTATTTAGTGAGTTTTATTTCACATTTTAAATGAGCCGCAGGGCGTATTAAAACCTGAACGCATTAGAAAGGAATATCTCACTTTAGTGTTGTAGGTAAAAAAGGAAACTAAATTTTACAAATCGTTATAAAATAAATATTTTTTGACGGTATATAAGTCAGATAATGCATATTTTAAGGTTTTTCTTGTCGTAGAACACACCCATCGGTGTGTTCTACGACAAGAAAAACCTTAAAGTAAGCATTATCTATAACATATCATATGGCAAAAGCAAGTCAATGTCAAAATAATATCAACTTTGTTGTTTGATCCTTAGAAACTGGGTGAGAACAAGAATTACCGAGCCCTTACTAAATGCACGGTAAATTAAAAAAAAAACCATAAAATACTGTTGATTCTGCAGAAAAGAGATTTAGCATGACAATGATGTTGTGCAAACTAGGATGCATTGCATGGTAAACATATTGAAACTTATGTAACGCAACTGACATTTCCACAATATCCGACCTGCAAAGGAGCAGTAGTTTGTTTTTATCATTCCTTTAATTGAATTGTAATATTTTCACCTTCTACATTGTTACAATTTACCATCACGTCCAGCCCCTGAACGAGCAAGGCTATATTTTTACACTTTCAAGCGTACTACATTACCTGTACATGCAACAACTGGACATGTTGCTCTTTCGTCTGCATTACCACTACATTGTCTGTTATCAACAACCATACAATTACTCTGTTGGCATTGCTGACAATAACGATTTCGAGATCTCGTTCCATATCCACAGTTGACAGTGCAAGTACCCCATAAATTCCAATTTGTCCATTCTGAACAAGAAAAAATTAACACAAAGCTATGCTTATTCAAGTTTTATTAGAATTGTTGACATAGGTATATGTCTCCTGGACTGTTATATTCATAGTAAAGAAAACGTCAAAATTTGTTTTTAGAGTGATAAATCCGTAACAAGTAAAGAAAAAAAGGCCACCACATAATCAAATCTGAAACAATTCGAATGAGAAAAGCAACGGCCAAATGAATTAAAATATGAAATTAATAAACGAAAAAACAAATGACAGCAACCAACTACAACTACTGAATTCGAGGCTCCTAACAAAAGACAGGCTTTTATATATTATTGACCGCTAAAACTTTAGCGCCCAACACACCCCTTGTCTTTGACAACAGTTTAATTCACAACATAAAAAAAAACTTTCAACTGATTTTCTATTGCGTAGTCTACCACTTGTTTATCAATTGGGGACCAATCAATAGAAAATACGTTGAGGAGGCTTTACTTATACAAGCATATAATCATCAATGTCAATGATATAAACCAAGAAAAGTAGAAGACAGAGGAATACTTTACGTGCTTTAACCATTCTCTAAAAGCAGTTTTTATATCTTATCGTAACGACATGTAGTTGCCGTCTTTCCGCGAAATACCTTTGTATCAATGAGAGGAGCTTTCCTATTTTTCAATGTTAAATTAAAACAAAACAAACAAACGTTAATAACAAAATTAGTTATTCGTTGTCTTGTGTAGGGATGGTGTCTTTAGTTATGTCCACATTTTGGTATGAAGCTGATTATTTCTTGCATAATTAAGAATGATATTTTTGATAGGTTGTTTCCTATAAGGTAAACACCCAAACAATTGCGGAAACAAAGCATATGGCAATATTTGGAAACAATAGACTTGACACAATTCGATAGATATAACTTGAGCTAATTTCAACTTGTTTATAAAAGTATTGTCTGCTGCAATTATTTTAGAGTAAGTACAAACAAGGTAACTGTACAACTAATGACAACCCTTGTTTCAATGGTTCATAAAGAGTCCCCCCAAACAAATTCAATTATTATTCATTTTGAATTTAGTATATAGTGAAAAATTTACATCGATAAGGTTGTAAATTTTGTTCAATATGGACATTCTAAGATATCTTCTGTATCTTAAAACGACTCCTACTTTTTGTATAAAAACACCTATGGATTTGAATTTCAAAAAAATAAACTGGAAAATTCACACAGTTGTTGCGTTTCTATTTACACTAATTGTATGTCATGTTTCGCTTGGTCTGTACTTCATTTACCTCTAATCTTTATGATGAATTATCTTTCTTTTTTTAAAACATTAATTATAGTTAATCAACTGGAGCTTGAATCTGATGTATAAATTATTTTGTGTTGGTGTTACTTTCGATTTATGTTTATGATATTTTAAGTTATTGATTGAAATTTTCATCATTTTTGCTTATAGTGTTAATACAAATATACATGCGCAACGTCTGGTTCGCAAGATGTACTTTTCGTCGACATGAGATTCTCAGATTGCTCTTAAACTTAAAGAGATGGAGGATATAATTAACTTCAAAAATGAAGAAAATTGCAAACAAAAATCTGAAAAAGGTTATCTAAATGTATGTCAGGGAAAATAAACTATGTGTTTCCAAGAAAATTTAACGGAAAGCTACTTAACAACAAAATGGTAGCATCGACTGTACTGATTACCTTTTTAAAAAAATCTTTAATGCTGTTAAACAACGGAAAAGGTTAACAAAACCATGAAGTATCTTTCTTACATCAATTTACATTGTTTTCAAAATTAAATTCTTGAGAATAAACACTGTATATGAACGGAGGAAATTTAGGTGGTTCACCGTACCATGTTTATTAAATCTGAACAGATATAGCACATTCTATCAATAGAATTATTCTATTCGGACAGGGTATTGACGCTGTCAAGGCTTTACAGTGTGAAGTCAGGTTTT
Source organism: Mytilus trossulus (assembly GCF_036588685.1). Taxonomy (NCBI): domain Eukaryota; kingdom Metazoa; phylum Mollusca; class Bivalvia; order Mytilida; family Mytilidae; genus Mytilus; species Mytilus trossulus. The sequence continues at coordinate 26,710,206 of NC_086381.1, forward strand.
TCTGTGTGTCGGTAGGCTTTCTTTGATGTTGACTTACATTATATTTCTACGAACCTCGTTGACGTAGTGTCAATCTTTTTGTACATAATATGTATACTGCTTCCGTTTTAGAATTGAAATAAAAAATCCAAATTATCAAAACATAATTGCTCAACTGTTCAACTGTTGACAACCCTTGTTCCAATGGTTCATAAAGAATCCTCAAAAGTGAAAATAATGTAATTATTATTTATTTTGAATTAAGTATATACTGGAAACTTAACATCGACAAGGTTGTAAATAATACTCAATTTGGATATTCTAACAGATCTTCTCAATCAATCTAAAACGACTCGTAATTTTGGATAAAATCACCTATGGATTTGAATTTCAAAATAAACTGGAAAAATCACACAATGGTTGCATGTCTATTAGCACTTAGTTTATATCATATTAGGCCTAACCTTTACATCATGATCATTTACCTGGACATGCATTAGTAGCACAGCTACGGAACTTCTTAGAGTAACCACTACATGCTGATCCACCACCTGATGGAGAGGGGTCATTGCAAGCCCTGTTTGATATCTGTCGGCCACCACCACACGTAACTGGACAGCTATTCCACGCTCCCCATCCTCCCCAATTTCCATGAACTGAAAGTTTAAATCTTTATGATGAATTATCTTTCTTTTTTTAAAACGTTAATTATAGTCAATCAACTGAAGCTTGAATCTGATGTATAAATTATTTTGTTTTGGTGTTACCTTCGATTTATGTTTATGATATTTAAAGTTATTGATTGAAATTTTCATCATTATTGCTTATATTGTTAATACAAATATACATGCGCAACGGCTGGTTCGCAAGATGTACTTTTCATTGACAGGAGATTCTCAGGTAGCTCTCAAACTTAAAGAGATGGAGGATATAATAATTATTTATTTATAAACTTCAAACATGAAAAAAAATTGCAAACAAAAATCTGAAAAAGGTTATCTAAATGTATGTCAGGGAAAATAAACTATGTGTTTCCAAGAACATTTAACGGAAAGCTACTTAACAACAAAATGGTAGCATCGACTGTATCATTACCTTTTTAAATCAATCTTTAATGCCCTTAAACAACGGAGAAGGTTAACAAAACCATGAAGTATCTTTCTTACATCAATTTACATTGTTTTCAAAATTAAATTCAAGAGAATAAGCACTGTATATGAACGGAGGAAATTTACGTGGTTCACCGTACCATGTTTATTATAAAGATATCAAAAGTAGCAGGATTATAATTTTAAACGTCAGACGCGCGTTTCGTCTGCATAAGACTCATCAGAGACGCTCAGATCAAAATAGTTAAAAGTAAACACATACAAAGTTGAAGAGCATTATTAAATATGAACAGATATAGCACATTTTTTCAATAGAATTATTCTGTTCGGACAGGGTATTGACGCTGTCAAGGTCTTACAGTGTGAAGTCAGGTGTTTCTGTGTGTCGGTAGGCTTTCTTTGATGTTGACTTACATTATATTTCTACGAACCTCGTTGACGTAATGTCAATCTTTCTGTTCATAATATGTATACTGCTTCCGTTTTAGAATTGAAATATAAAATCCAAATTATCAAAATATAATTTCTCAACTGTTCAACTGTTGACAACCCTTGTTCCAATGGTTCATAAAGAATCCCCAAAAGTGAAAATGTAATCATTATTTATTTTGAATTAAGTACATACTGGAAACTTAACATCGATATGGTTGTAAATAATACTCAATTTGAATATTCTAACAGATCTTCTCAATCAATCTAAAACGACTCGTAATTTTGGTTAAAATCACCTATGGATTTGAAATTCAAAATAAACTGGAAATTCACACAATGGTTGCATTTCTATAATCACTTAGTTTATATCATATAAAGCTTGACCTTTACATCATGATCATTTACCTGGACATTCCTTAGTAGCACAGCTACGGAACTTCTTAGAGTTACCACCACATGCTGATCCACCACCTGATGGAGAGGGGTCATTGCATGCCCTGTTTGATATCTGTCGGCCACCACCACACGTAACTGAACACCTATTCCACGCTCCCCATCCTCCCCAATTTCCCTGAACTGAAAGTTTAAATCTTTATGATGAATTATCTTTCTTTTTGTAAAACGTCAATTATAGTCAATCAACTGAAGCTTGAATCTGATGTATAAATTATTTTGTTTTGGTGTTACTTTCGATTTATGTTTATGATATTTAAAGTTAATGATTGAAATACTCTATCATTATTGCTTATAGTGTTAATACAAATATACATGCGCAACGTCTGGTTCGCAAGATGTACTTTTCGTCGACATGAGATTCTCAGGTTACACTTAACTTAAAGAGATAGAGGATATAATTAACTTCAAACATGAAGAAAATTGCAAACAAAAATCTGAAAAAGGTTATCTAAATGTATGTCAGGGAAAATAAATCTATGTGTTTCCAAGAAAATTTAACGGAAAGCTAATTAACAACAAACTGGTAGCATCGACTGTATCATTACCTTTTTAAATCAATCTTCAATGCTGTTAAACAACGGAAAAGGTTAACAAAACCATGAAGTATCTTTCTTACATCAATTTACATTGTTTTCAAAATTTAATTCATGAGAACAAGCACTGTATATGAACGGAGGAAATTTAGGTGGTTCACCGTACCATGTTTATTAAATATGAACAGATATAGCACATTCTATCAATAGAATTATTCTATTCGGACAGGGTATTGACACTGTCAAGGTCTTACAGTGTGAAGTCAGGTTTTTCTGTGTGTTGGTAGGCTTTCTTTGATGTTGACTTACATTATATTTCTACAAACCTCGTTGACGTAGTTTCAAACTCTCCGTCCATTATATGCATATTGCTTCCGTTTTAGAATTGAAATATAAAATCCGAATTATCAAAATATAATTTCTCAACTGTTCAACTTTTGACAACCCTTGTTCCAATGGTTCATAAATAATCCCCAAAAGTGAAAATGTAATTATTATTTATTTTGAATTAAGTATATAATGGAAACTTAACATCAATAAGTTTGTAAATAATGCTCAATTTAGATAATCTAAAAGATCTTCTCAATCAATCTTAAACGACTCGTATTTTTTGTTTAAATCACCTATGGATTTGAATTTCAAAATAAACTAGAAAATTCACACAGTGTTTGCATTCCTATTAACACTTAGTTTATATCATATTAAGCTTGACCTTAACATCATGATCATTTACCTGGACATTCATCAGAAGCACAGCTACGGAACTTCTTAGAGTCAGTACCACATGCCGATCCACCACCTGATGGAGAGGGGTCATTGCATGCCCTGTTTGATATCTGTCGGCCACCACCACACGTAACTGGACACCTATTCCACGCTCCCCATCCTCCCCAGTTTCCATGAACTGAAAATTTAAATCTTTATGATGAATTATCTTTCTTTTTTTAAAACGTTAATTATAGTCAATCAACTGAAGCTTGAATCTGATGTATAAATTATTTTGTTTTGGTGTTACCTTCGATTTATGTTTATGATATTTAAAGTTATTGATTGAAATACTCTATCATTATTGCTTATAGTGTTAATATAAATATACATGCGCAACGTCTGGTTCGCAAGATGTACTTTTAGTCGACATGAGATTCTCAGGTTGCTCTTAAACTTAAAGAGATGGAGGATATAATTAACTTCAAAAATGAAGAAAATTGCAAGCAAAAATATGAAAAAGGGTATCTTAATGTATGTCAGGGAAAATAAATCTATGTGTTTCCAAACAAATTTAACGGAACGCTAATTAACAACAAAATGGTAGCATCGACTGTATCATTACCTTTTTAAATCAATCTTTAATGCTGTTAAACAACGGGAAAGGTTAACAAAACCATGAAGTATCTTTCTTACATCAATTTACATTGTTTTCAAAATTAAATTCATGAGAATAAGCACTATATATGAACGGAGGAAATTAAGGTGGTTCACCGTACCATGTCTATTAAATATGAACAGATATAGCACATTCGTTCAATATAATTATTCTGTTCGGACAAGGTATTGACGCTGTCAAGGCTTTAAAGTGTGAAGTCAGGTTTTTCTGTGTGTTGGTAGGCCTTCTTTGTTGTTGACTTACATTATATTTCTACGAACTCGTTGACGTAGTGTCAATCTTTCTGTTCATAATATGTATACTGCTTCCGTTTTAGAATTGAAATATAAAATCCAAATTATCAAAATATAATTTCTCAACTGTTCAACTGTTGACAACCCTTGTTCCAATGGTTCATAAAGAATCCCCAAACGTGAAAATGTAATTATTATTTATTTTGAATTAAGTATTTAATGGAAACTTAACATCAATAAGGTTGTAAATAATGCTCAATTAGGATAATCTAACAGATCTTCTCAATCAATCTAAAACGACTCGTATTTATTTTGATAAAATCACCTATGGATTTGAATTTCAAAATAAACTGCAAAATTCACATAGTTGTTGCATTTCTATTAGCACTTAGTTTATATCATATTTAGCTTGACATTTACATCATTTACCTGGACATTCATCAGAAGCACAGCTACGGAGCTTCTTAGAGTTACCACTACATGCTGATCCACCATTTGATGGGGAGGGGTCATTGCATGCCCTGTTTGATATCTGTCGGCCACCACCACACGTAACTGGACACCTATTCCACGCTCCCCATCTTTCCCAGTTTCCATGCACTGAAACTTGAATTTCATTATATATGTTCTTTATTTTCGGACAGCGTTAAATAATGGTTATGATATTAAATCTGATCATATAAGTGTTTTGTTGTAAATTATAATTACGATTATTGTGTATGACAATTAAAAGTATTGCAATTTTCTATCATTAATGTTCGAAAGTTCAATCAAAAATGTACATGCTATCTTTTTTATACGCCAGACGTAGTTTTCGTTTACACATCCTTGGCTGTGGTTCTTAAATCAAAAGAGACGAACATTTGCATTAACATCAAATATTCTAAGACTTAACTAACTTTAACGTTGGCATACAAAACAACAGTTCGAGCACCGTTGAATTAATTGTAATCTTTCTTTCAATATATTCTTAGTTCTGTTTCGGTATATCGAGACATCAGAATAATGTTCAGAATATAAAAGTTCAACTGTAAATTATGGACAACCTTTGCTCCAAAGGTTCATAAAGGGTCATCAAACGTGCAAATTCAATGATTATTTATTTTGCATTAGGTATATGTTTGGAATTTAAAATCAATAACTTTGGGAAATTGCTAAAAATGTTCAGTATGCATAATCTAAGTGATTTACCAAATCCTTATATGACTCGTACATTTTCTATAAATATCTACGGATTTAGTGCAAACATGTTGAAATTGCGTTTCGAATGGATCTGGGTATATTAAAAGACAACTTAAGTTACCTGGACAAGTATCAGTAGCGCAAACATCGGTCTTCAGATTAGAACCAATACAATTTGATCCACCAGCGGATGGAGGGGGATCATCACAAAACCTGTATGATATACGTTGGCCACCACCACACGTTACTGGACAACTATTCCACGCACCCCATTCTCCCCAATTTGCTGGAACTAAACAAATAATATTTATGTGATAAATTCTTTGTTTTCTGGCAGTGCTCGTTGTTGTTGTTGTAAAAAATAAAAAAAAATAAACCCTGATTTGAATATTATACGTTTTCTTGTATTTGCTTATGTGCTTTTTCTTAATGGCTTAATGGTTTTGTTTGTTGACATATTTATTTGTTTTTAAATTGATTAAGACATTAACACAATGTTGACTGCTTCCCCTTTTTATACATTTTTCCCTATTATTTCTGATTGTTTTGTACGCACATCGTTGTCAATATAAAGGAATTTTTGCGACTGTCATAAAAGTGAGTTGTTTATCTAGCTTTAAACCATGTTTAATCGGTTATTTTCTACATAAGAAATCCCTATACCAAGTCAGGAATATCAGAGCTTTTATCCAGCTTTTATTTGCCATTTGATAAAGAACTTTCGTTTTGAATTGTCCTTAGAGAGGTTTATTTTGTTATTTTTACGTTTTTCTTGATGTAAATTGTACATTTATGAATATGATACTACTTTATCATTATAACTCAAAAGGTCTTTACAAAAATATATAGGCTAATAGTTTAGTCCGCCAGACGTATTTTTTGTCTACAAATAATCCCAAGCAGTTGTACATGTATAATAATTAATAATAAGTTAGAATACAAATTCTTCAGAATGTTATTTTCATCAACATTCTCAGAGAATCTTTGAAGAATCAAAATAAAGCGGATTCGCTGAAAAAAAGTGAGTACAGAAGTACTAGATTTGCTGTTACCTAAAAATTGGGACTTTAAAAGATAACAAATTGGTATAAGTTATTGTCGCGTTAACTTCACAAGCTCAAATGAACCCATACAATATTTAAAAAAAAAAGAAAACCAACAAATAGTCCTGTTTATACTGAGTAATCGTATCAAATTTGAAAAATTATCACACACAAAAATTGAAATCATCGAAAGCTTAAAAGCCTACAAGACTTGCTATTGAGAGCCGATCAATCAGCTAAATCAGAATCTTCGACAGCTAGCTTTTTTATTGGGAATAAACGATATCCTACTTGCAAACAAAAAGTAAATATCCAGTCTTTTAAAGTCACTCAAATTGGGATATGGTACAAAATAAACCACATTTTGGAGTAGTACTTGCAAAACTACAGATACTATGTATCTCTTACAGTGTAAATGGGGTGAACAGTTTGTTGGTGAGTCAAACTTGCCATTCAACAAACTTAATGTTGAAACTTCCATCGTGGTGTCTTTGAATCTTGGACAGAATAGTGCATATGCATGTAACATTGGGTATCTATTTTATGTTATGAAACATTGTGTTTATATATTCATTGTGAATTTTGATCACACCACTCTCACCGCGATCTAAAAAAAATCAGATCGTGGTGAGCTCGCAGTTTGAGCGGCATGAAAGCAACGATCCCGCTACCATTATACCACGTTCTCATCACGCTTATTCTTCGACCTCACTACATTATCAAGATCTTTATACGCTCATCACGGTATCCCTTCGATAGTAGGGATGACACGGATGTGTCAAGAATGATTGATTCGTTGCAGATAAAGGACAAAAGAGATCCAAATTACATAAAGACAAACAAAAGTAAGAGAGCTTAATTATGATATATTAATATAAATCGTATATGACGATGACAATGAGCATGATGATCGTAGTATATATAATAATAATAATAATAATAATAATAATAATAATAATAATAATAATAATAATAATAATAATAATAATAATAATAATAATAATAATAATAATAATAATAATAATAATAATAATAATAATAATGATAATATCTGTATTTAGAGAGAGTAGCTTATTCGGATTACACTAATTTTCAATAAGGCTCCCTGAATACAATAATAATTACATTACAAATAAACAATGCATCAATTATAATTATAAATAAAGATTATATATAATTTAAAATACAATAAACACATATTGTATGGCAATACAGCACGAATATGATGGTAATATTAAAAGTACATAGATTTTAATTTATGTTTAAATTCTGATACTGTATTCGATTTTTTGATTGAATTAGGAAGAGTTTGTTAAAAAAAATTACTAGAATTGTTGATGTTTTGATCTATATTAAGATCATCAGTGATATTTGTGAAATAAGCATTAAAAACAGCAGCAATGCCTTTTGGTTCTAAAATTTCCTTTTTGTTACAATCACTTATGATTTTTATACTGGTATGATTATCGGTACTGCTGACAGTATGTAGGTGCTTCCATAATTTACTGCTGTTGCCCTTTTTGTGTTCTATGATATTGGTATAATAATTTTGTTTAGAGTTTTTAATGAGGTATTTGACTTTATTTCTCCAGAGTCTATAACTATACATATCTTTTTTCTTATGATAAACATAACGTTTTTTCATGCAAACTAGAATTTCATCATAAATCCACTCATTTTAATACAAACGTTTTACTCTTTTTGTTTTAATGAGAGGAGTATGATTTAATACATTAGTAAAAATATTCAAAAAAGACAACAGTGCTTCTCCGGGGTTATCGATTTCTAATACAAAATTAAATGAACACTGTGATAAAATCATTTTCATTACAATGATTAGTAGATCTGAATGTAATGTATTCATGAATTTTCATTTTCAATTTTAACCCACTTTTGTGAGAAATGCATACTGGATAATGGTCACTGATAGAATACTTCGGAACAGATATAACATGAATAGTATCTGGTTCATTGCTAAACATATGGTCTACCAAAATGGAAGATGTTTGTGTGACTCGAGAGGGAACTGAGACTATTTGAAACAAGTTAAAAATGTGTTTCAAATTTGACCATTTAGCTGGAATTTTTCTCAACGCCAAATTAATATTCAAGTAACCCAACATAATCATTTCCTTATCTTCAATATCGACATTTGTTAACATTAATTCAAATTTTGTAACCCACTCTGCATTACTATTTGGTGGTCTATAAATGTTTCCAAGTAATATAGGTTTTTGATGAACAAAAATATTTTCGATCCACATTGATTCTATATCATCGTTTTCTAAATTATATCGTCGTATTGTGGTTAACATGTTAGAAATATAAATTAAAAACCCACCGCCTGATTTTCCAATTCTGTCTTTTCTGTTTATCACATAACCCTTAATATCATTTCTTTATTTTGGACAGAATTTGACAAAAATGTTTTACTTAAACGCAGTACATCTGTGTTAGATTTTGATAGCAAATATTTAATTTCATAAAACTATTGCAATATATGATTTATGTTTAAGTGACATATATTAAGTGACTTATGTGGAAACATAAACATGATAAAAGGGTTTGTAAATGGGGATGATTTGGAATTAGATAATAGATATGTGTTGCAGTACATAAATACAAAATAACAATATTGACAAGATATCCTAAAAACAAATACATGTTGTGGTAGTAGAAAAGTTATTGATCAAATTCTTTACCTCCAGTTCGTTTGACTGGACACATTTTGTTGTTGAGTTGTTGTGTTGTTGAATGGTATAAATCTCCTCCCTGTTGACCTCACCGATTGAAAATTTGATTATTAAGTTTCTGATGTACAATTTGAGATTGCAAACAAAGTGTTCACGCACGTGATACTACTGTGGCTTACAACTTTAGCGCCAGCAACATTTGTGTGAACATGGTCTGCAAATAAAGAAAGATTGGGCTGGTCTTCATATAGAAAGTCTAAAGTGTTGTCCTAAATTTCCACATGTTGTTCCTCTAGAGAGAATAGATGATTGTTGACTTTGTAAATTGTAAGATTAGCTTGATAATTGGTTGGCCTTGATAGAATTGAGGAAAATACCAGCCTAGTTTTTGGTAAGCTTTGCCTGTGACTGTACAAATCAAATTTTTGAACTCGTCCATAATAGCATGAACATAGTCTCCATCTGATACATTGTTAGTGCCCTCATGAATAACAATAACATCAACACAATCAAGTCTGAAATGTACTAAATTAGGCAATCTTCAATGTCTCTGATCCGTCCTCCCCGGAGAGTCTTTACTTTGGTATTGATTTGTAGAGTTGACATTTTCCTAGGATACATCTTTTTTAGAGTTGAACTCCTAATAAGAAATAAGTTTTTCTTGTCAAAAGACCGATAAAAATGCGGATAAGAAGAGTTGACTTCACGGTCCGTGTATTTTGTAGTGATTGGTGACCTTTGTCTATCCACATAGGTAGGACTTTGAGCACCATGGTTTTTACCTAGATTTGTTCTATTTAAAGAAACTGGCTTATTAGAGCTTCTTTGTAATCAACTTCTTACAGCGTTGCTGTATGTTCCATGTGTTGATTTATTTGTAGCTGAAAGTCTTTTATCTCTCTTTCGATTTGGTAGTTCTGTCAACTTCTCAATCAATCTCAAACGACTCGTAATTTTGGTTAAAATCACCTATAGATTTGAATTTCAAAATAAACTGGAAAATTCACACAATGGTTGCATTTCTATTAGCACTTAGTTTATATCATATTAAGCTTGACCTTTACATCATTTACCTGGACATTCATTAGTAGCACAGCTACGGAACTAAAATTCGATGTATTATTCTGTATTGAAACCACTGCAATTTTGATTTTTTGTAATATAAAAAGACAATACATGGATATTTTTCCAATTGAAGTTTGCATTGAGAATTATTCCCATTTTAGTTCACTTTTTTGTTAAGAATTTGACTTTTTACCATTCAAAATATTATACATATCTTTTGAACCTTTCTGGAATTTAAAAAAAAAACCTTTAACACTGAGGAACAAACTGGACCGTTTTCTCTCTTTAAGTCATTTGGACATATTTGATATTTTTTTTAATACTTTTTTATTGACGAAATTATGCCTTGATATGTGCGAAAATTAGTTTTAATATTGTATGCATTATTTAAGTGATCAAAAGTCATAAAATTTCCATCTTCCTGTAACAAGTCATTGATCAGCCAAACCCCGTTTTTGTCCAATCTCTTTATAATACTGAATGGTTACCAATCTTTATTCCATCATTTTTCCCATCCAGGTTACTTAACAACCTTTTATGTAGTTTTCAGTATTTATCATGTTTAGTCCTCCTAAACAGTGCGGTTCGGATAAGGTGTCTCTTTGACTTTGTCTGGTTTGTTATCCCAAATAAAGGAAAATACTTTTAAAGTAAAATGTTGAAGCTTTGTGCTATTTGGGCTAGGTATGGACAGGAATAGATGTTTTAATTTTGATATTATAAGTGTTTTTATCACTGTTATTTTTCTAATTGGTGAGAGTATTTGATTAGTCCAAGTTTTTATAATGTTTTCAATTTCTTTCAACCTCGGGTTATAGTTTAAATTTTCAATTTCACTAATGTCCACTGAGAAATTTATCCCGTGAAGTGTAAATCTGCTGGAACCCCATTCCAATACCCACTTAACACACATAGCTATATATATATATATATATATATACGAGTCTAAATTGAAAACTACGTTCAAACCTATGACTGCGTTGGATAAAAACCGCAATTTTTATACGTGTGCATGTCAAACAAATTTCGTTGTAGAAGGGTCTAAAAACAGCACAAACAACATTTTCCAAAAGACCAAAAGAGTGAAAAGTATATTTAAACAAAACGCATTTGACTAACAGGTCGAACAACTGATGTTCTTTAACCCTGCTGACTGCCATTGGCGATTGCCAAATAAAATTGATCACAGGTTGTAACAAAATGGATCTTATTATAAATTTAATACGTCACAGAAAAAAAAAATTGTTAACTTGTGGACAGGATGTGGACAGGATATATGTAGTTTCTTTTTCTTTCCAATCGTAACAACATTGGTCTTGTATAAGTTTATACTAAGACCTGATAAATCTGCATATTTATCTAGAGTACGGAGAAATGCATCCAAAGATTCAAGTGATCTATCAAGTATAAGAGAGGTATCATCTGCATATTGTGAGATGAGATACTCTGAGTCATCTCTAGTGATTCCTTTAACTTTGTCATTATTTCGCATAAGTATACCAAGAATTTCTGCACATAGTACAAATATATAAGGTGATAGGGGATCCCCTTGTCGGCATCCCCTCTGAATCTAAAAAAATCTGAGAGATGGCAATTTTGAGTTACTGCAGAGTGAATTTTGGTATAAAAAGTAGTGATTTAATGTTTAATAAAAGGTCCAAAATTATAAAAGTCTAATACACTTTCAATAAAAGTCCAAGAAACTGAAACAAACGCCTTTTCAAAATCAATAAGAGGAGAATACCAGGTATATCATGTTCTTCTGTATACATTAAAATATCATAAATTAGTCTAGTATTTTCAAAAATATATCTTCCAGGAATGAACCCTGTTTGATCATTATTTATGAGAAGTGATAAAATAGACTTTAAACTCTCTGCGATAAAGCTAGACCCGAGTTTATATATTGTGTTTAATCGACTTATTGGTCGCCAGTTTTTCATATAATGGCTTGGGTTATCTCCCTTTGGTATACAATTAGTTATTCCTCTTTTTGGGGAAACTGACATTTCACCCATAGTTGGTTGATCTAAGAACAAATTTACCTAAATCTATCCAAAAGAATTTAAAAAAAACTCACTGGTGTACCCATTAGATCCTGGGCTTTTGTTACTTTTCATTCTTTTAATATCAGCTGTTAATTCTGAATAGACGATTTTTTCCTCAAGGGTATCCCGTATTTTCTTTGTAAACTTGGGAACGTCTAAAAATGGAATTTCCTTATTGAGATCAACACTATTTATATCTTTCTTTGAATATAAGTTCTTATAGAATGAGAAGTTTTTAGATGATTTGAGTAAAAATTTAAATACATATGTGTATCAGTGTCTTTTGAGAAGATATCTTTGACAATTTCATTGTCTTCCGTTATAATAACCAATTTATCCAAAAACGGCATTTCCCTGACATTTCTGTTAATAGTGAAACGAAAATATATGGATTTAAAGAATTTAAATCAGAATGAAAATCTGAGACAGATATATCCGAATTCCAAATTATAAAACAATCGTCAAGAAATCGTTTCCAGTTTTGACGTGTGTAAATGGCAAATTCATTTCCGTACTTGTGATTTGTTTGTTCGTATAATAATTGTTCCAAATATCCAAGTACCAAAGTGGCATATGAAGGCGCCATTTTAGTACCCATAGCTGTTCCTTTTTTCTGATGATAGTATGTTCCGTTAAAGTAAAAAAATATTTCTTTCTAGATATATATAAAGATCACTATTATAATTAAAAACCAATTGTTCAGAGAACAATTGAAGGTCTTTCCACCAATACAATGTATTTTAATATGAAAGGTGTAAAAATAGGTTTAAAATGTCATTTCAATCGTCAAATGATAGCTTATTGTACGCTGATTCCAAAAATATATGGTTTCTAAACAATATTTTTTTAGATAAGGGAGATAATTTCTTACTTCCGGTTTGAAAAACTCTATTTCCGATAATATTTGACTATTAACTTGACACTGATTCCAAAAATATCTAGTTTTTTTATACTTTTATTTAATAAAGTACAATAAATAGCTACTTCCGGTTTACACAATGTCACTTCCGGTTGTTTTTTTTAAGTTTAAATGGTTTGATACCGTTTGTCAAAAAGTCTCATAACTTTATTATGTATACACATGGGGTAAAAGCAAAGGTCAAAATCTAGAACGTCAAATTAAGCTATGACCTTGTGATCAATTTCAAGGTCATTAACCAAGAACCTCAAATCAAAAGACCATAGGTCTTAATTATCTTTAGTTAATGAGTTATATCACCATACGCGTATTTTTAAATACCAAAGGGGAGAAAACTCCCTTTCACATTCAATGTACCCTTGCAATCAAAATTTACGTGTTACGACATGTCACAACAAACGATTTAGAAAAAATAATTTGTCGATATCTTAAATGTTTTTTGGAAATGAGTGGAAATGAGCCATATTCAAAAATTAGAATATGACCTTGACCTTTGACCTTGACCTAATTTTCATTTTTTTGGACCAAGGATCTCAAATCAAAAGATCCTAGGTCTCTATCAATTATGGTTTACCAGTTAGAAATGCAATTCACTTATATCAAATGAATAAGGGGAAATAACTCTCATATGGAGCATTCATATCACTTCGGTCAAAATTGGACAAATCATGCAAAGGATATAACGAGCAATTTTGTAAAATAAATTTGTCATAATATTTTACGTTTGCGAATGAGATGCGCTCACAAGGAAAACAGTGTTTGGGGAGATAACTCCTACAAAGAAAAGTTTTCGGTTTCGCAGGGTAAATTTCAAAAGCGCATCAATTGTTCGACATCATATACCAAATATCTAAGCGACATATTGCAAAACAAATGTTTATCGCCATAACAAAATTAGGCGGAAGAAAAAAAAATAAATTCAGAGAACAATTGAAAGTCTTTCCATCCTTTTTGATATGAAAAGTTGTGAAACTAAGATTAAAATGTCATTTCAATTGTCAAATGATAGCTCCTAGTAAGCTGATTCCAAAAATATATTGTTTCCATACATTTTTTTTAAATAAGGGAGATAATTTGTTACTTCCGGTTTGAAAAATGTTACTTCCGATTATATTTAAATATTTACTTGAAACCGATTCCAAAAATATCTGGTTCTATATACTTTTATATTAATAAAGTACAAAAAATAGCTACTTCCGGTTTACAAAAGGTCACTTCCGGTAGTTTTTTTCAAGGTTAAATGGTTTGATACATTTTTCTAAAAGTTGTATATCTTGATCATGTATACATATAGAATAAAAGCAAAGGTCAAGATATAGAACGTCAATTTAAGCTATGACCTTGAGATCAATTTCAAGGTCATAAACCAAGGACCTCAAATCAAAAGACCATAGGTCTTTATTATATTTAGTTAATGAGTTATATCACCAAACGCGTATTTTTAAATACAAGAGGGGAGAAAACTCCCTTTTACATTCAACGTACGCTTGCAATCAAAATTTAAATCTTACGATATGTCGCAACTAACAATTTAGTAAAAATAATTTGTTGATATCTTATACAGTCTTTGGATATAAGTGAAAATAAGCCAAATTCAAATGTTAGAATATGACCTTGACCTTTGACCTTGACCTAATTTTCATTTTTTGGGACCAAGGACCTCAAATCAAAAGATCCTAGGTCTCTATCACTTATGATTTAAAAGATAGAAATTCATATCACTTATATCAGATGCATAAGGGGAAATAACTCTCATATGGAGCGGTCATATCGCTTCGGTCAAAATAGGACAAATCATGCGAAGGATATAACGAGCAATTTTGTAAAATAAATTTGTCATAATCTTTTACGGTTGCGAAGGAGATGCGCTAACAAGGAAAACAGTGTTTGGGGAGATAACTCCTACAAAGAAAAGTATTCGTTTACGCAGGGTAAATTTCAAAAGCGCATAAACTGTTCGATATCATATACCAAATATCTAAGCGACATATTGCGAAACAAATGTTTATCGCAAGAACAAAATTAGGCGGAAGAAAAAAAAAAAAAAAAAATAATCAGAAGAAAAACAATAGGTCTTTCCACAGAAAAGTGGAAAGACCTAATAAATGTTTTTGTGTATAGAAATATATATAGATTACTAATAAATCCAACATTTCCGATATACATAGTTTTAATCCACTAGTACTTTCATGTTTAAATAACAATCTACAGGTAAAACTATACATGATTAACGTAACTATGTTACGATAGGTATGTAACGTCATAGTTGTCGTTGAGTATATAAAGGGAGATAAATCGTTTTACACTTAGTCTATATGTAGAAGTATGGAACGTCATGATTACACAATAGAAAATGCAAAGTTGGCATTCAATCGTGATTTAAATTTTAAAATAAAATATTTTCCTTGACTTCTCGTGTAATGTCACAACCCATATTCATTTTATAAAATGGGAATAATTTAAAAAATCCCCCGCCACATTCGTTTTTATGTTTGCTAAGAGGGATTTTTCTGTTTTGTGGCTGCCGTATCTGTTGTCTATGAATGCGCACTCTTTCTGTTACACTGTTCCCTGTTTGACCGATATAAATTTCCTGGCAAACATTACATTTAATGCAATAAATTAAATTCTCGGATTTACAGGTGATGTCTTCGTTGGTAAAGAGTGATAGACCATTAGGTATGTCCATTCCCTTGCCGACATGGATGTACGGACATGCTCCACAACGACTATCTCGACAGTTCGACACACTGAATGTTCTTTTTTGGTCGAATCGTGTTCGGGTCAATAGTCGTTAAAGGTTTTGTGGTTGCCGTTTACTTTGTAGAAGTGTTTCTGAATTTATTAAACGGCGCATCTTTTCATCCTTACCAAGAATATATAAATTTGCTTTTGCAACGGGAATAATTTTAAAGTTCCGGGGATTATGTGTAATAACAAACGGTATTTTATCTTTGTTATTACTCTGCTCCTCTCTCTATATATATATAGAAGGCATGAACGCGCTATTGACAATAGTTCAACGAACTGTTGTTATTTGATTTGGAATGTAGTCTGCGAATTTTATATGAATTCTTTTTATATAGTTGGATCTCACAAAACATGTTTTAACCCGCATTTATTCGCCTGTCCCAAGTCAGAAGTCTTTCGCCTTTGTTAATATTGTAAATTGTTTTAAGTGAAGTTCATTTATATGGATTGGAGTTACAAACAATGTGATTGTGACTTCCATTTTCATTGAACTAGTACACATGTTTGAAACCCGCCTACGGTTTCGAGATTTGTTCGCTGCGTTGAAGACCCGTTGGTGGCCGTTAACTGTTTTCTGTTCCTTGGTTAGGTTTTTTGTCTTTTTGACTCATTTCTCATTTCCATATCTATTTTAGAGATACGTTATAGGGTGCACCTAAATTTGATTACTTAGTTCAAGACGAAAATTCTTGCAGTTTATGTGTGTAATATTCTGTAAACAATATTGGGCTGAAATAACAGAAAATTTAAATTTTCAATTATATGCAATGACAAAATAAATAGTTTGTGTGTGAATGTTTTCCCTTTGGTATACGCAACAATTTGAAAAACAAGTGACGTGTCTCTTTTATTTAGTATCTGCAGTTTTGGTAATATTGAACTGATTTTTTTGTATGAAAAATACCTGCCTACAGAAGGAGTCATAAATCGTGTGCATTTTTTGTATCAATTAAGTACATACCTGCAGAAGAAATGTAGACAATAAGACTTAATACGATAGAAAATCCCAAAATATGTTTTCCCTTCATTTCTGCTAATTGAACAAGGAAGTTTATAAGTAACGAAAGAATGTTTCACTACTTACTATGGGAAATGAATATAAATAAGTTGTATCATACAGGATATATATTTATTTGTCAGTTCAACTAGAAAATAAAATACATTTTATTTTATCAAAATCAGTTTTAACCATGCATAAACATGTATTCGCAATGATATTTGTTTTAAGATAAAAACTTTAAAGTAATGTTCAAATGAACATATTGATGTGTGGATTTCAAATACGTATGTGTAGCATAAATCTCTCTATCAAACATCGTTTTTGGATTATTCGCATGCAATTTTTCGGCTAGTTGTCTTTATAAACGTACATAAAATTTGAAATGTTAGGTTTAATATAGATTATTCAACTTAATTGAGTGTGATTCGATATTTCTCCACTTAAGACAGTAAATAATTGTTTATATATATCTGTCCTGCAATTGTCAGACGAATCAGATACCCCATTGTTGGGTTACTGTCCATGAATTAGTAAATTTAAGATAATCTTGCAGTTTTTGTTTATTTACATAAATATAATTATATATAGTGATAAACTGTAAGCAGCAGTATCGTTAAGCAAATTAAGATATACGAATAAGATAGCTTGACTCAAATTGTCGATTTACCCCTTAAGGATTTATAGTCATTTATAGTATTTTTTAACAATTCATGTAAAGTGGTGTAATCTTTTACAAAAGTTTCTCCTCTGAAACTACTGAGTCAAATAAAACCAATCTTGGTCACAATCATCATTTAGGTATCTTGTTTTTCAAATGATTCCAATGACCCTTCCTACCAAACAACCTGGCTAAAAATAGAACATATGGGTAAACTGCAAATTTGTGTTTATATCCCTGAAATAAAGCATTTAGAGCTAATCTGATATGTGGTAGAAATGTTCATCAGGTGTAGATACATCAGCCTTGAAATTTCCAGACAAATCATGACCGCCATTGATAAATATATAACATAGGGGTTTACTTTACAGAAGTGTATGGGAAAATTGTTAAAAAAACAATTCCAAATGGTCACAACTTGAACACTAATTACCAGAATGACAATGGGTATTCAGTTACTATTGTAAGACTACACTAGGTGACCTACTTTTAATTTAAATACTGGGCCTTATCCAATTAAATTATCGATCATAATAGGAGTATTTTATACTATTTATTATAATTTGAACCTTTTTTACAATGATTTCCAAAAAACACAGTAGATACAGGTGAGCGATGCATGCTCTTGAGAGCCATTTTGTGACCTATTTTTGCTATATTTTAATTCATTATTGAAGTCAATGAAAACTGTTTTTTTTAATGATTTTTAAAAGATTTAAAGACGAAACAAATACTTTATCTCATCATCATTCAATTTAAACATCATCAAATTGATTGTATAGGAAAAGTGATAAATTTTCAAAATAATGTTGTTGTTTTTTAAATCCCCGAAAATAGTAAACCGGAATTTTTAATGCACTCCCTTTTTAACACACGATAGACCAAACATTATTATTTACGGAAACTGACAAAAGTCGATAACGATTGTTCATTGTTATAAATCAAAAATGGAAGATTGTTATCGAGAAATCTTCGAAAACAGGAAACCAGTAAACACGTCAAATAAAGTAAAAAAATAAATATTGTCTTTATTTTAACATGACAAACAATAAGTTATGCAATGTTGTATAAGGTATTTTTTCCATTTATAATATTGTTTTATTCATAACTCCTTTGAAACAATAAACTTATATGGATTTAAAGAGAGAACACGTTTTTCCTTAGTTCCGGGGTCATGTATGTCACTTGCTTACATTAAAGTCAACAGTATTATATCGCTGTTGAAAAGTTATGATACATCGATTTAGAGAAAACAAATCTGGACAAGTTTGTGTTATTTTTTCTTCTGCTTTCTAGATTACCCACTTTTTATATCCAAAACATTAAAAACTCAAACTCTTTTTTTTTCAGACAGAATGTTCTCTTTGTTTTTAAATCTATATATCTTTCATTCAGGTTTCTCGTTTCTGATTTTACGAACTACGTTAATTTCCCTTTGTCAGTCTCGTGCAAATTACACTAATAGTAGATTCATGTATAGATATAGGAAGATGTGGTGTGAGTGCCCATGAGACAACTCTCCATTCAAATAACAATTTTTAAAAAGTAAACCATTATAGGTCAATGTACGTCCTTCAACACGGGGCCTTTGCTCACACCGAACAACAAGCTATGAAGGGCTCCAAATTTACTAGTTTTAAACCATTCAAACGGGGGAAAAAACCGGTTTAATCTATATACAAAAAAACGAGAAAAGAGAAAAACGTAAAAATTACATAAACGAACGACAAATTCTGTACATCAGATTCCTGACTTAGGACAGGTGATAACATTTGCAGCGGGATTAAACGTTTCAATGGTACCAAACCTTCTCCTTTTTTCTGAAACAAAAGCGTAATATCACAACATAGAAAAAAAGATAAAATATCAATTGGCAGGCTTGACTCAATCAAAAAACGTAAATTGATACACTTTGAACGAATAAATTTGATCTGCGATATTTGAATGCAAATGCACAGTTAATAAAATATAAGGGACAAACATTCAAGGCCAAACAGCAAACAAACAAGTACAAACAAACAAGTCCAAACAAAGCCATGACAAGACACCACGGCGAAATATTTAACCGTTCGAAAATTATCACTTTTGAAAAAAAACGGTTTTAATAAAACAGGTAAATCTTGAAGTTTTTACAAATGTAGTAAGTGAAAATTAGAAGATATTCCAAATAATCAAATCTGGTATATAGACAAGACATGATAGTAAGATAGTGATGAGCGACTTCTATAGAGATGAAAAATTAACGTGTCTGCGTCTCTATACATCCCGCCTCAAAAGAATATACAATTTAGTTATGTTTTAATTTGCTAATATATGATTGCCAATGTAAACTATATTCAGAGATCTAATTACAATATTGGTACAATACCCTTACTTATACGTTTGTTTAAAGGTTCGATAAGTTTACACGGATCACATAGTGATTTCCTCGCTTTAAGTAAATTATTACTAAAAAATTTAGAATGTGAATTACCATTTTTAATAAGTTTTCTACAAGTACAGCCAAATTTACTAATCAAATCTTTGTATCTATGAAAGATTTTAGTAAAAGTTATAAATAATTTATGGTATCGAAATCCCTGACACAACAATGTCCCAGTGATGCATTGATTACGTTCGTTAAAATCTATGACATCAGAACACACACGGGTAAACCGAACGAGTTGGGATATATGGAGCCAAAGGCACATCGCCGTCTAAAAAAGGAAAATTAACAATAGGAAATGAAAAACTATCTCTTTTGTCGTAAATTTTAGTAAGAAGTTTCCCGTTTGAAATTGAAATGCGTAAATCTAGAAACGGACAACTGTTGCTGTTTATGTTTGAATAAGTTAAAGTAAGTTCTTTTGGGTAAATTTCGGAAGTATATTTAGAGAATTCTGGATTATTCAACGAAAAATTTCATCCAAATAACGGTAGGTATTTTTGAATGTACCAACCACATTTCCAGTAATTGTATCTAGCATACTTTCCTTTTTCGTTACAGAAAAAGGCTTTAAACGAGTTACAGCAAATGAAATTACAATGAGATTTTTCGAAAGACCATTTTATCAAATACAAAAACATTTTCTTTATAGGATTGTGTGGAAGTGTAGTGCACAAAGTAGAAAAATCATAACTGTCAACAGAATTATAAGGACCACCAAAAGCATGTATTTTATCTAATACCTCTGATTTTTAACACTCCAAAAATAATTAATACAATTATTGTCATGAGCTTAATTACAAAAGTTAATAACCAGTTATTTGATAGTAGTAAGGGAGGTAGTAAGAAGCACTGATAGATTAGTAGTAGAACACTTACTCGATTAATCAATTGTTTACTACATTGAAACTGACATGTCATGGCATGATTTTATTTTGCACAGAATTACAAAGCAATTTGAATAGACCTAATAATGTTAGAGACACATATGTCTCTGATAATATGTATTTGATTTTGATCAAATGTTCTGTAACAAATTCAATTGTAAATCTCTGGCTTGTATTATTATTTTTATCTTGTGTATTTATGAAAAATGAATATTGTATATTATTGAAATATGTATATACATTTAGAAATATAATAACTATGAGATTACAAGAACATAATAAGGTAGGCTTAATAAACATTCAAGTAAATAAAATTCTTCAAACAAAATACTTATGACATAAAACAATTCATATATGTTTTTTTAAGTTGTCAAGGTCTCAGAGTAAAAGATAAAAGACAAAGATTATATTTGTGAATGAAATATCAAAAATGTAATATTTTGTTTGTTTAGGGAAGTCATTTCACTGACGATTTAGAGAAAGACTTAATTTCTGAAATTAAAGGTCAACAATATCATAGCTTTGGAACCTCAGAAGAGTTTCAATTTTTATTGATAATGATTTAGAATGCAAATGTATGAATATATTTAAAGATCAAGAGGACAAACTACTCTTAATAAATATTGAAATTGAAGACAGTATTTACACTTTAGTAAATGTCTATGCACCAAATATACCGATTTTTTTTAATATTTTTTTAAAGTGAAAGAAGTAATTACAAAAAATAGTTTAGATGGTTATAATTGGAGGAGATATGAATGATACTTTAACAAAAATAGATAAAAAAATAAATAAAGTGTCAACACAAAAATTTAAACAAACAAAACCAGTTTTTAGCCTCAAATCTTTAATTAAAACTAAAAAACTAAGTGATATTTGGAGAGAGATTCATGACAAGGAAATATAATTTACTTGGCGACTTAAAAATAATCTAAATGAAGCATCTAGAATAGATTGTTTCTTAACCTGTCCTGAAATAAGAACTAAAATAGAATCAACTGATATTAGGCCAGCTATTATAACTCATATAGACCATCAGGAATTTCTATAAAAATAAAAGGTCGATCAGACTAAAAAGGAAAAGGATATTTTAAAATTAATAATAGTATTTAATAAAAGAAAGAATATCAAAACCTTATTAAAATTCTGATCAAACAATATGAAAAGAAAGTTTTACTCACAAATGATATTGGGGTCAAGTGAGATCTTTGTAAAACCGAGGTTAGAGACCATACTATAGCATTCTGTAAAAGAAAAGCACAAAATAATGTAAAAGATATACATATTTTAGAACACAAATTAGAGAAATTAAATGAGGGTATACATACAAAATGTAAAATGGATGATATTAACTCTCTTAAAGAGGAAATTAATATTATAGAAGAAAAACTTGGTAAACTTTATGAACCAAAAACGAAAGGAGCACAAATAAGATCCAGAAATAAATGGGTGTATTTTAAAAAAAGAAACAATGTTTATATAAGATTGATACTTATAACACTTATTAATAAAGTTGTGTACCGAAATATTAAACTTGATATATGTATTTGTTATAAAAACACGTTACGTAGTCTTATCAACCTCTAATTAAGACTCATCCATCGTCATTGCCGAACACATAATTTAATTGAAAAGGTCTTCCCGAATCGATTGGACGTACACACTGACAGATATATTTTCCACTGGTCTTGATAATTAAACAACAATTCACTCATCAATGCATTCCTGAAAAAAGGGCGGGGTTAATTGTTTGTTTGTGTAGTCTCTCAGATCTGTGAAAATACAATTAGAAATATAAAAAAAAAACATTACCTCCTCCCATTGTAAAATACTACTTAGAGAAGAATACCATATTAAACAAACAGAAAAGATAGAAATGTAGTGATCCTTATACATCGCAATTCTTTTTTTCGTCTGTAAGCACGCTGATGGCGAGCCTACGTTTTTAATGCGTTATCGAAACATATTTACACTACTTTTAATCATCCAAAATGACTGTCTTAAAGGAGCAACCACTTTAATTAAAAAGAAATAAGTGGTGAGGGGGTGGGGGGTGGGAAGAATGGTTGGGTACTGAGTCAGATTTTTTTATTCGCGCGAAAGTTTATAATTAGTTTAGATTGCACCAATTAAATATTTAACACTATAATGTACGGGGAAAATTTGGATTCAGCATATTTGTTCATTATAATCATCTGAATGACCCTATTTTATTTTAATAAAAATGTGGAAAAAATCCTCCCCCTTTTTTAAAGTCAAAAGTCAAATGGTCGTTTCCTAACTGCTAGAAAAGTTGTTCGAAGATTTGAATTCGGTTCTACGTAATAAACATTTAAATGACATATAGTTTAGAAGTGTGAACAAATCGTATATACAGATAGCTAAACAAGGTGTATAGATGTGAACAAATTTAATGTGAAACTAGTGTACATTACATTAAATCAAATGTAAACATGTTTACTGTACACGGCGTTTGGTGTGAACACGGCCTAATTCAACGTAATTCGTTCTATTGCATTGAAGCATGACGGAGGGGGAGAATACACTACATGCATTTAAAAAAAAACTACCAAGACAGAATTTAGCATGAAAATATTAAAATAATGAATTCCGATGCGAGACGGTTGTCTTTTTGTTTTGCTCTTTACAAGTTTTAACTTTGAAAGTAGATCCCAACACACCCGAATGTAAAATTTGTACTCGACTATTTGTTTTAATATTATTTTGCTATAATTTAATTAAATATAATTTGATGCGGGCAGACATTCGTACCATTGATATATTTATCAAATAGTAATGTTCGTCTTTACAAATTCTGATTGATGGGACGAGGGTTGTGTTCTTTTATACCTAAACATGCATTCGAGGATACCGGGATAGAGGGCGTACACCCCCTTTCGATCACTAAATAATTTCGAAAATCTCATGGTTTCCACAATATCTATACAACTTTTTTAGCGTATAATCGTCCAATTTACTTTTTACAACGCTCCACTCGTCAGTATATATCCAATTATCGGGAACTACATCCTATATCTAGGATTTTTTATACTTAATGCGTGATATGTACAAAAAACAAGGTGTAGTATAATTGCCAATAAGACAACACATCACAAAAAACAAATGATATAGAAATTTTAACAACTGCAGGCTACTATACGGCTTTTAACAATGAGCAAAGCCCATACCGCATAGTCAGCAATAAAGGGCCACAGAATGAAAAATTAACGGCCAAATTAATGTTATAAAAAATGAACGAAGACACAACAAACGACAAGCACTGAATTACAGGCTCCTGAATTGAGACAGGCAATCCATACTAGGACAAAGGTGAAGCAGTACGACATAACTGATCAATATTATAAACTGGACAATTATTCTCTCTTCATTAGTTGTAGTTATTATCAAGATAGTGTTCAGCAGCTGTGGATACTGTCGGATCGGTACATGAGTTCATTTGGAAATACTAGAAATTGCTGTTTGTATGCTTCGTTTCAGTCTCACGAGTGTATCCCTTTATTACTTTTTTAATTGTGACATAATAATTTGATAAACATACTTCTATGATCTCTATTGAATTATTTGTTCATTTATAAAAACTATGTAGCATAGAAATGCATGCGTAAAATAAGTTCTCGACATAAATTGGCTAAAATATATGACAAGAATAGAGCATCAATCTATAAAATAATACTCACGACGAAGAAGCCTCACGCTATATATAATACATGTTCTTATAACGGAAAATGCGTAAGTATAAAATTTTAATCCTGGTTTCTATGATGAGTTTATTTGCAACCACTGGGTCGACGCCAATACTGGTGGAGATTTATTTACCCGAGGGTATCACCAGCCCAGTAGTCAGCACTTCTGCGGTGACTTGAGTTATTATTGATATGGTTATATTTATAAATTATCTGTATAAAAAACTTTAAATTTGGGAAAAACTAAGGCTTTTCTACCTCAGGAATATATTGCCTTATTTGGCAAGACTTTTAGGAATTTTCAGTCCTCAATGCTCTTCAACTTTGTACTTTATTTGGCCCTTTAAACATTTTTTAATTCAAGTCTTTTGTAGACGAAACGCGCGTCTGGCGTAAATATACAATTTTAATCCTAATTTCTATGATGAGTTTATTAGCCTCAAGCCATATTACTTATGATGATGATAATACTGATGTAACTCTTATATCCAGCGACAAACATTCCATATATATACTAAGAATGATGAAATGATAATGAAAAATGCATATACCTTTTT
Organism: Mytilus trossulus; assembly: GCF_036588685.1. Taxonomy (NCBI): domain Eukaryota; kingdom Metazoa; phylum Mollusca; class Bivalvia; order Mytilida; family Mytilidae; genus Mytilus; species Mytilus trossulus. The sequence continues at coordinate 26,735,264 of NC_086381.1, forward strand.
GTGCATGCCCAACACTTACAGTCGCATTTTCATATGCTAGGTAACAAGAAAGCGTCACCACTATTAAGGCATACTTTTCTTTCTACGAGTAAACCAAAACCTGCTCTGACTTATGAATACTTGGTAGAGACAGCGGAGCAGTCCACAGCTTTTTAGAAAGCTCACACTTGTAATTTTCTTAGTTTTCAAAGTGTATATCACTGATGCGTTTTAATTTTAATCTGTGTCAAAAAAGCGTTTAACAGAACTTAAAAGGTATTTACACACAACTTGATAGATGTTAGGAGATCACGTAATCGATGTTTTGGTAGCACTCCACAGTTAGAAAATAAAATTAAAAATGAACCGCAAAATGTGTGATCGTCTCCTATTCCTGGGTTTCTAATACATTAACCTAACTGTTTGTGTTGTACATGTGCATATAGATACAGGAAGATGTGGTGTGAGTGCCAATAAGACAACTCTCCATCCAAATAACAATTTAAAAATTAAACCATTATAGGTTAAAGTACGGCCTTCAACACGGAGCCTTGGCTCACACCGAACAACAAGCTATGAAGGGCCCCAAAATTACTAGTGTAAAACCATTCAAACGGGAAAACCAACGGTCTAATCTATATAAACAAAACGAGAAACGAGAAACACGTATATATTACATAAACAAACGACAACTACTGTACATCAGATTCCTGACTTAGGACAGGTGTAAACATTTGCAGCGGGATTAAACGTTTTAATGGGCCCAAACCTTCTCCCTTTTTCTGAAACAATAGCATAACATCACAACATATAAAAACATAAGATAAAATATCAATGATCGGACTTAACTCAATCAAAAAAAAAAAAAAAAAAAAAAAAAAAAAAAAAAAAATATATGTATGTAATCAGTATTTTCCATAGATTTGATTTTCAAGAGTTAAAAGGGTGAAAATTGATTGCTTTTATGTGTTTCCATGGCAACATTCTGCATTTATTTACCATAAATATTGCAAAAAGGGGGGTCAACATGGCACATATATCCCCAAAAATTTGGATCAAACAAGAATTTCAGTGATAGCTTTGAGTGATACCTTTTTAAGTAACTGTTTTCATAAATCTTCCTAATGATTAAATAAAAAATGGGTGTCTTTCGCCTAATTTTTTCGTAAAATCAAATCACAAAGTTCGTGCGATAAAAAAGATAAAAAAAAACATTACAATAATTGCCGGACCATTGTATGGTAGGGACATGCAAATACGAACTGTCATACAGAAAAGAGCATATATTACATGCATTACATTACATAACCTGGATGTTCATATAAACCCAATACAAAGGCTATTTTAATACTCAGCTATCCAAAAATAAATTTTATTGCACACTAGCTCTCATATTTGAAAAATCCACAGGGGCCAACACTACACACCTAACTGTGGGGTGCTACCTAATGTAGTAGTTATCAAATGTACCAGGATTATAATAAAGTACGCTAGACACGCGTTTCGTCTACATAAGACTCATCGGTGACGCTCAAATCGATATATTTATAAAGCAAACAAGTATAAAGTTGAAAAGCATTGAGGATAAAAAGTTGTGCCAAATATGGCTAAGGTAATCTTTGCCTTGAATAAAAAGAAAAGTGATTGGACATAATGCAATAGGCATTTACAAATAACGTAAAAGGGGCTTGCACATAATGCAATAGGTTTTTGTACATAACGTAGAGATGTTTGCACAAAACCTATAAGGTTTTTTAACGTAACATTATAAGTGTTTGCACATAAAACATTTGGTGTTTGAACATAATGTAATAGGCATTTGCACATGACGTAATGAATGCTTACAGAAAGTATCAATTGTTCGGCAAAACTCATATGAGCTATACCAAGATGTATAAATGAAACATTTAAAAAGTCATCTCGGGCAAAAACAAATTGATTTGTTTTGTTGATTTTGGTACTGTTTTATAAAGTAACAACTAATAGTGTAATAAAAAACATTTGTTATGAAAAAAAACCCAAATGTTTCAATTTTGCTAATTTTTTTTATAATCCTCGAATCATCCTTAAGTGTGCAAACTTCTTTCGTTTCATGAACAACTGAAAATCAGCCAAGAACCTTATTTCATTCACTTCTCGTTTAATAAAGATATGAGATAAATCTTACCAACCGAAAGTGTCAAAATGTATTTTATTCTTAGATGTACTTTTTTCCTAGAAATTAATTCTTTACAATTCAAATACATGTGATAGGATGAATTGAAACGATATACTAAAACGTTTTCATATCGTCTCAAGAAAATTCTAAATATATCATGTTTGTAGTGCAAACAAAATGTAATATAACAAAGTAGTAGTTATCGTAAAAGTCCTATTCGTAATAGGCAAGTACTGATGATTTTTTAAATCTCTACTCTAAAAGAATTATGTTAGACAAAAACAAGTTAATATTTTTCTGTGTGTTCTAATGTAAGAATGAGTAAACATTTGCACTACATCTAACCGGTTTGTGTTGGAAGAACTGTTACTAAACAAAAACAAGCATTCTATGTAACATAGGAAGTTTTTTTCTTATTAAAATGGTACATTATTTTTTAGTTAGATCATGGTTTGCACAAAGAAGGAATATATTTTTACAAAATATTTTCCAATTTTAGAATAAATGAGGTGTATCCATGATGTTTTTTATATTTGTAATTAATGTTTCTCTCTATTTTACCTTCTTGTTTTTGGTCACACGAGTCATCCTGTTAACAAATAACAAATCGAAGACATTGTATGTTTCTGAATTGCCAAACTAACATGTAGACATTTTTCTTAATAGGCCATATAGATATTAACTGTATGAATATGAAAAGAAATTATATACTTTAATACTATTTATTGTTATGTATTGAACATATCTTTTAAAGATTTACAAGTCTTGAGTTGTAATTTGTTTTTCAGTGTGAGGCACCACACGTCAGTAAGCATTGATTTGGTTCAGCCATTTCTGCTTTCACGAATTCAAACCAGTCAAACATGTATTTCAGTGTGAGGTAACACACGTCAGTAAGCATTGATTTGGTTCAGCCATTTCTTATTTCACGAATTCAAACCAGTCAAACATGTTTTTCAGTGTGAGGTAACCCACGTCAGTAAGCATTGATTTGGTTCAGGCATTTCTGCTTTCACGAATTCAAACCAGTCAAAAACATAGTTTATTTAGATACTGTGATTCGGATGTCGATTACGATGACTATTTGATGTTTGACGATTATTATGATAATTGGTGATACTATATCTAACAGTTGACTAAACAATTACATTATATTTGATGAATTATACATTGATTTGGTATGTTAAGTAGAAGTTATCTATTGATTTTATTTGATTGAAAGTTTAAAAAATTGTACCATTTTTACATAGAATGTAAAGCAAATAATATAGTTATGGCGTCAGTTACACCACCAGAACGTAGAAAATAATATCTGCGATCTATTGTAAAAGGTTTTGACAGATTCTACATTCATGTGCATGGAATTTGTACGTATGTGTTTTTGCTTATTGCATATTACATAGTATCATATAACACGAAGAAAACTCTTCTTAAACGTCATGTGCAAATTTATTTGAAACTATTTTTATCCAGTTGATTTATGACAATTTTGTTTAATGTTATGTTTAGTATTACTTTCATAATATGTCAATAAGTCTTTTATATTCCAGTTTCTAAGCCGTTTTGTCTTTAAATCTGCCAAATGATTCATTCCACAAGGCTATCTCTTTTATGTTGGTGTCACTAAATCATTGCGGAGTCGATCAATGATATCCCTTATTTATGAAAAGGTGAACATAGATCTACGACTAAAATCTACCAGTTGTCGAGGTTGTAACTCGCTATTTCATCAAAAACCATTCAGCTGATTTATAAAATGTTGCTTCATTGGTTTCCCGGAATCTCTATATTAAACAGACATGTTATCTAGTGAAAATTCAAGAGTTATAGTAATTGTTACCAAAGGTACCAGGAGTATAATTTATTACGCCAGACGCGCGTTTCGTTTACATAAGACTCATCAGTGACGCACATATCACAATATTTATCAAGCCAAACAAGAACAAAGTTGAGGACCAATAGTAGGTATAAATGACACACTTTGTTTGTTTTTTGTTACTTTAGAATGAGATTTTTGTATCAATATAATGATATTATGGTGCAAAGTGGTACACACATGTACAGTAGGGTAGAAACATCTAAATTTTAAACGATTCGAAACCAACAATAAAAGCATACAATTTACAAACGTATACCTTTGTACTAAAGATATAAGACACCCAAAACTTGTCTCTAGTGAGATACAAACACATATCCTCACCGAGACTAATTAGCGGTTGCATACCTTTATATAATGCCAATTTAACATTTTACATCTTTTGAAAGTCATTTGTATCAGTTAAAAAAATATGTTTTTCAATGAATCAAATCATACTTGAATATTTATTGTTGTAACGTTTAGAAAATAAAATCACCGCTAGTATAAATTTTGTATTTGCGCCGGACATGGGTCTCGTCTTCTAAAGAGTCATCAGTAACGCTCTAATAAACAAATTTAAAAAGGCCAAATAAAGTACGAAGTTAAAGGGAAAATTCACGATTTTTTACTTATGGTTTAAATATGTTCATTATGACATAATATATATATTCACAAAGTTTTATCGCTATATGTGCAGTAATAAAGGAGAAATTCAATATTTAATGAAAAAATATTAACTACTTCCTGTAGGTCGTGACGTTTTCTCCTGGTTTTTGCATGCCGGGATTTAAAAAAACAATCATTAAATGTCTTGGTTTTTAATCATATTTTAACGTAATCGTAAGCGCGCTGATGACTTATGCTTTATCTAATAACCATCCGATAATAAGAAGATAAAACGCACATACGTTCAATTGTACATATTCATGAGATAAATTTTCTATGTTAAACGTATATATTCGAATTATTTTTGTAGACAACACAAAAAGTTTTAAATTGATTTTTAATTAATGTATTTTCGGACTGATAAGGTGAACAAAGCAAAGTACAATAATCTGTAAAGACAATATGTTGGTGTTCTCTTATTGACCTTTTACTATCTCTGCTATGACTTGGTTGATACGATGTGTGTATTCACGGTTCTGTAGCAATACTCGTAGATGGCTTGTTGAAAGGTAAATTGTTATTTGCACTTCGGTATTTAAACACGCCTCTCGGGCACACCTTGTCAGGTGTGACTGTCTATTCGGATCAGTAAATTATAAGACAAGGGGAGCATCCAATACACATATTTAAAATATATATTCAAGTTGGTGACAAATAAAAATTGATCGCCGTGGAATTATTTAATTATGTTTGGTGCTATTATTTATTTGAATTCAAATAAGTTAATTTACTAAGAAATACACAATTTTTGGTTAAAGACGGGAAACTTAATTCATATGTCCGATTGAAATGATTTACACCTTTTGTCCTTGATTGATGTCTAATAAAAAGGAGAACTTAGAAATTATAAATAGCTTTACCAAAGTATTTTTATTTGTCTTTATTAGGCAAATAAATGAATGAGAACACTTAGATTTAGACTTTTTAAAAGCCACGTACAAATTAATAACTGGAACTCACTGAAGATAACTCTACCGAAGCGGAATATAATATGAACGAATAAAGAAAAAATACTTTTGTACTTGAGAAGTCTTAAAACATTGACAGCAAATTTAAGGTCTTCTTGGAATGGAATCGAAACATTACGAATAGATATTCTTTATCAAGTGTGAAAAACGTCAACCAAATTTAATCATAATCGGGGACGTCCTTATTAGAGTAGTCTTCGTCTCACAACGTATAATACTTAACAACTATTTGACCAAAGATGTTTAAAAACAAAAGACAACGAATTTAATGTCATCTTTCCCTATTTTTGAATGTAATTATAAGTCTGTTCAACTGGCAAGAATATCCCTAAAGCGGACAAATATCTGACAAGCAGTTTATTCTTTAAATTTGCTGTCATTGAATATCAAGAAAGAAAATAAATCCCGAAAATGATTTGAAACTTTAATACTCAATAGCTTTCCTAGAAAATATTCACATCCCTCGGGGATTATTAGTGTACGTCCAGTTGCATATGTCGGAACAGTTGTGGTGATGACGAATTTCTTTCTTTATTCGAGAACAATCTAATTGATATATAAATCTGTGATTTTACTATGTTCATAACTTCGATGAACCAAAGCAAGTTATAGATCGACCTGTATTTAAATCAAATTGGTCCTCTTCTTCTTCTTCTTCTTTTGGTATACAATAGTCTATCGAATTGGATGATTACATACTGTTGGTATACGTGGACTAGTCTATTTACAAAACTTTTACCCCAATTTGCACAAAATGTATGTTTCTTTCTTATGTTCAATGTATACATGTATATATTTTAAATTGCGCTGTAGTTCCGTAACTTTCTATCCGGGCGTATAAACGAATCGTCGACAAGTGCGCACATTTTTTTAATCAACATTTCTGGAATGATCCAACTATGTCCTTTACTATTGACAACAAGTAAATATTACATTGTCCCAGAGACATATGTCTCTGATTTCCCAAAATTAACCCTTGGAAAAAATACGTATATTTGTATATCTTCAATTTTTTTTTTAATTTTTTTTGGTATCATTTTTTTTTTTTTATAAATAATATTCTTTAAACCAGAAATTTTATTTATAAACAAGCGTATGAGTTAAGTAATGACTAGTATATTATATCACTTTCGGACACGCAAGACAGAGATGTATATTATACATGCACCTGATAGTTCAAAATGGAAAGTTATAAGTTATCGGCCGTGTACACTGATCAATACCTACAGAAGTGAAACGATGCATGAACTTACAGGCCCGAAAGGAAATCGCTTGAATACCTGGTCGTGTCACCTTACACCCCTCACAATACCTTTGGGAGTAATACCTTAAGCCATGCGGGTGATCAGTGGAGCGAAGATCCTAATTTATTTGAATAAAGTATATTACTTTAAAGAATTATGAACGAATTAGATTTTCGAAAACAATTTTCACGGAACTCTTATTTATGATTTGAACTTTGACTTTTTAACTAATTCCAATATTAACAGTTTAAAAATAACAGACTATATGGTTATTAAAAATATAAGAACATTTTCCGAATCAAGTTAGTTAGTCAGATAAAACAACCGTACGATTGACAAGATATCGAGACGTAATTACGACAACATCGGTTACTGTAGTTTTGTTTCTTTATGGTTTATAGACATATCGTCATTTTTATTTGGACAAGATAACAAAATGGCGGAACGCAAAGAACTGATACTCAAAATTTAAAATCGATGGTGATCTCTTATCTAGCGGAATAAAACTTTAATATTTATAAATTTGAGCATTTTTATACAGAATGGACATAATATGAATTTTTGATTTTTTGGCGAAGTTTCCCTTTAAAGAGCAATGAGGACCAAAAATTTCAAAAATGTTTTGCCGAATACAGCTTAGGTAATCTATTCCTGAGGTAGAAATGCCTTTGCATTTTAAAAATCCAAAGTTTTGTGGACAGTTACTTTATAATTATGACTATGTCAATGATAGTTGATGTCAAAATAAAAGTGCTGGCTACTGCTCTGGTGACCTTCTTGTGGGAACTCCTCCAGCAGTGATATCGACAAGGTGGTTGTTAACAAACTCCTCATAGAATATGAAGACGGATACGAATGATCCACTTGTAATAATTACCACGAGTAAGTCAATCCTTTTTTCCCCAAAATAATAAACTTAATGGGTGCCACATGTGAAACAAAATCTTCCACAACCAGGTAATCTGCACTTACTTGAACCAGATATGATTCGAGCGCCACTTATGAGTCTAATTTATCAAATTATCAGCCTGGTAGAACGAACATGGAGAAAATTTTATTTGATCCAATAAGAATAACTCCAGATTCTAAATATCTAATTTGAATGTAAAATCTATGATGTTTTACACTTTCAACAGAGTGAATCAAATATAACTTCGTCCAACACATTTGATAACTTAAGTAGCAATTTCATTGTTTCTTTAAGAATAAATTAGGCCAGAATTCTTTTGTTTTTACATTTTTACAACCATAGTTCAGTTCTGCACCACCCGAGACATGTATATCTATTCCTGTGCTGAATGTGGCATCTGATGCTAAATAAAGACATGTCATAGCACATTCCTCAACTGTTCCTCGCCTGCCTAATAACTGAAAAAGATAAAGACATGTCACATTACTCAGCAGTACGTCTCCCTATCAGCTGCAATAGAAAGAGACAAACCATACTACATTACTCAGCAGTACCTCGCATCCCTATCGGCTGACAAAAATTAAAAAACATGTCATACCATGTGCACATTCCTCAGTTGTACCCCACATCCCTAACAGGTAAAATATATGGAGTGGATCATAAAAAAAACGTAGCTGTACCCGTCGCCTCCCTATAAGGTTAAATAGATAGAGACATGTCATATCACATTTGTCAGTTGTACCTCGCATTCATATCAGCTGGAATAGAACGATACATGTCTGTCCACATTCCTCAGTTGTACTAAATGTTCGTCTCATTATTAGCTGAAATAGATAGACACATTTCACACCACATACTTTACTTGTACGTCGCCTCATTAACAGCTGAAATAGATAGAGAAATGTCATACCACATTCCTTAGCTGTACAACACCTCCGGAACATCTGCAATAGATAGAGACATGTCATACAAAATTCCACAGCTGCCCCTTGTCTCCCTAACAGCTGAAAGAGACTGTTTAATGACGTACCCTGTTCCTAAATTGACACTCGCCTTCAAAATATGTACAGGTGAAATAGATAGAAACTAGTCATACCACATTCCTTAGCTGAATATCGCTTCCCTAATATCTAAAATAGATAGAGACATACCACACCATAGTCTAAAGTTTACCTCTCTTCAAAAATCATGATAAAGTCAAACAACAAAAAAATGTAGCCCTAGCTTTCGAACTGATTTTATGTTCTTTTTAAGGAAGAGTTGAGTGATTTCACTCGTTTTTTCACTTCATAATTACATGACAAACATTTTGTTAAACACAATGACTCAAATCAGCTGTCGAATCAAAATAGGGTCACGCTTTCAAACGTATTATCATAAAAAAGAGGTCTATAACTTTCCTGTCCATAAATTTGAAGAAAAATTTTAACATATAATGCCATGTAATTACTTATCATGCTAATCTTGCGCAAAACTTGCAGAAAAAAAAAACAATCAGCATAATGGACAACAAATTATTAGAATTTTATTACTAAGTATAGCTATAGTGGAAATCACTTTTAACCTCTCATTAGAACTATCAGAATGATCTTTCATAGCACTGTTCTAAACTGACCTAGCACTATTTTTAGCAAAACTCAGAAAATCAGGCTCAGTTTTACTGTAGAACTTTTAAACCTGTTCAAGGTAAAACTGTCCAATTCAGTTTTAGTCGGAGACAAATGCATTTTCTTTTAGTTGGAATAATAACGTGCTTTATTATTACATTAACCCGTGAGGAAAAGAAGTAGACGTTTGAAACGAGATTCTCTGACGGTGCAACTAACATAATTTTGTAACTGTAAATATTGCATACTATTGTAGTCAATCGATAATAGCATTCGCCTCTTCAGACACCATTGACGATCTGTCGGTTTCTGACCATTGAATGTCTGTAATACAAATTGGTCCCTTTTTTAACGATGTACGTGAATACATGTCTATTTTGGAAATGTTGTCATACTCATCCTCACATTTCCTATGATACCTATATATACTTACTGAGATGTTGCTAAATATCTGTCCAGTCTCGTCGGGATTTGCTGTCGAATTGATGAATTGATTAGATAAGGGCGTATTGATATTTCCACCGGAAAATCTGAAGTTAAGATTGTTAAAAGCTTCAAAACAGTTTAAAATGCATTTTTAATTTGAATAAATGATACATATTTTGCAATTTTATGATGATACATGTCCCATTTATTATCATAACGAAAAAAAGTGCAAGCATTACACAGTACAAATTAAACCGAAACGTAAGAGCATCGCACTAGTAGGATAAAATGTATAAAATAAACAATACAAAATCATACTGATAGGAAATTCTAAATTGTATATTTTAAATATCTTATAACCATAACAAAAATATCGAACTCCAAATAAAATTTTAAAGGTCAATAAAAACTGACAAAATCAAATGCAAGACCCTTTTTCAGCTAAAAGGTTTTAACACCATGGCTTTATATAGTCAAAACTGTATTCATAGATTTATTAGTGTACAGTAGTAGCGTAGCTGTATGATTGTATTTTAGGTCCTTACAATATTGATCACCGACTAATAAACGCACAGAACATTCCAAAGTAACACCGACATTCAGATTGAAGTTATTCTGTAAGCTATACATTGTCTTTCCTAAATAAAAAATTTCTAGATTCCATCAATGCTAGTCAGACAACAACAAAAATGGCAAATGACTCTTCATCTTTAACTGTTTCGTCTACAATCCGGCTAAATTAAAGAAAGCTTAGCCACACACACTTTTGGAGTATTCATTAGAAGATTTATTCGATGCCTCCGGCTGCCAACCAAGATGGTTGTGATGACTTTAAATAAAACCTGGGAGTAAAATACAAGTTTTGCCTGTTTTTTTTGTGTTTTTTTAACCACTATAGATAGACAAAATCTGACAGGAAAAACATAACGTGATTAAAATATTCTACACTACCTGTAATATATTTATATCAAAACTATCAAACGATTGTTTATAGGAGTTATTGCGTTAAGGAACAAATATGATCAGGAAGGTAGGATCTACAAATAAGTTAATTGCCAAAAATCGTCAGTCGACTCCTTATTAGAGCCATTATCATATAATAAAGATTGAGAATGGAAATGAGGAATGTGTCAAAGAGACAACAACCCGACCATATAAATACACAGCAGGCCACCAACAGGTCTTCAATGTGGCGAGAAATTCCCGCACCCACTGTCCTTCAGCTGGCCCATAAACAAATATATACTAGTTCAGTGATAATGAAAGCCATACTAATTTCCAAGTTGTAAACAAGAAACTAAAATTAAAATAGTACAACACTAACAAAGGCTAGAGGCTCCTGACTTGGGACAGGCGCAAAAATGCGGCGAGACGATTTTTGCCAGTTTTTACCTTATTGCCTTATAAATGAAAAGTTACTTGAGATCAACAGAAACTTAAATAGAAAAAGCAATCAGCAAGACAAGATCTATAGATATTTCAAAATGACCGAAACTGTAAGTCTACTCTTTTATGAATTAATTGCCCTTTAATGCATTACATGTATCATTTATGTTTGCCTTTTTGAAACTATTAAATCAGATGGTAATCTACACGCGCAGAACATTTGGTTCTGCATTGAAAACCGTGAGAGGATTTTCCGGTTGTGCTTTAGTAGAGTAATTGTCACCGCTTCAAAAGGTACGAACATTTCTAAATCGCAATTTTCTTATTAAACGGATCAAAATATTTAAAATCGGAGAATGCTATGCTGTGGTGAATACTTTAACAAAGAGATACAGGTATCATTTACTAATAAAATTGAGAATGGAAATGAGGAATGTGTCAAAGAGACAACAACCCGACCAAAGAAAAAAACAACAGCAGAAGGTCACCAACAGGTCTTCAATATAGCTAAAAGGTAACTATTGTGTAAGATGCCGATGAGCGACATATGCTCTTTGGAGCCTTTAGTTTTATTTATTCTGTCTTAGAAATGTTTGTAGGCTGATGTTTATCAGTTTATCTAGGTAAAGCAACAGTGATGTAGTAAACATGAATTGATTCATTAGATGTTAAGCGCTAAATTATACTTACGAATTGACTCTGACGTTGAATTTAGCTTCGTCTATTGCCAGTGCCCTTGTCATAGCACTTACAGCCCCTTTAAACACGAAAGATAAGTCTAAATAGTCATGTCAGGTAAAACATATAATGTCAATCTAGAAAAAGTCACTGGAACTTCAAACTTTTATTTGAAATATACAAAAAGTATCAGACTGTATGTATGAATAATGGTTTGTAAGATATGTAAAATAATGTGAGTTGTTAATAGAATAATATAATGGCGTTTTTCTTACTATCCTGAAAGTGTGATGTTTTTTGTATCAGTTGAAAAGGTAGGAGTCACTTCCGAGTGAGGTGTATACTGTCTCGTCATATTGATGATTTTAAGTGTGTGATATCAATGCCTTGATAGAAAAAGTAAAATACCATTGTAGCCTGTTGGAGGACAATAGTGGAGGAAAACTCAATAATCAACTATTTCATTACTGATGAGTTTCTGTAAAAACGAACTGCATGCCTAAAAAAAATTACTTCTAACGATACAGTGTTCTATTTTTGCAAAGAATGATATTTACCTTAAAGTACATTATAGATATTCATGAAGTTTAGAAGATCAAATGATTATCAAAATTGTATTTTCAAGATTAGACCAAATCATTTAGTACTTTCACGAGTAGAAATCAATATTGTGCAATAATACCTTTGTAGCACAATACATTGAAGACCAACCAGCCGCCGTATAAGCAGTCATACTACTGTTATTGATAATGTTGCCTTCTGTCTTCCGTAAATGTGGGAGTGCATACTAAATCAAAAAAAGATATTATAGGTAAATGCTATATAAGGAAAAACTGGTTAATATATAACGCATTACTTGTGTGTTTCATTTATGTATCTTTTAAACGATGGGTGTTTCCCAACGTGCATTGGTTCTTTTGCAACAAAACAATTTCGTTAAAAACAATGAATGACGCCATTTGCAATGATAACAACAAATGTGTACTATTATGCTATTGTTTCAGAAAAAGGGAAAAGGTTTGGATCCATTAAAACGTTTAATCCCGTTTACACCTGTCCTAAGTCGGGAATCTGATAGTACAGTAGTTTATGTAATATATACGTGTTTCTCGTTTCTCGTTTTTTTATATATAGATTAGACCGTTGGTTTTCCCGTTTGAATGGTTTCACACTAGTAATTTTGGGACCCTTTATATCTTGTTGTTCGGTGTGAGCCAAGGTTCCGTGTTGAAGGCCGTACATTGACCTATAATGATTTACTTTTTTTTTAAATTGTTATTTGGATGGAGAGTTGTGTCATTGGCACTCACATCACATCTGCCTATATCTATTAACTTGTTTACCTGGTAATCATGGTAATGTTGCGAGCGTCTTTGTATGACATCCTAAATCATATATGACAACAGTGACAAGAGTAAATGTTGCATTTATTGTATCCTTTCTAATTTAAAATATATTTATGGGATTAAAGACATCAAATCTGAGTGATGTTAAAGGGGAACAACATAATTAACGTAAATTAAGAATGGTACAAGAAAAAGGAAATAATGTCTATTTTGTTTGAAAACGGAAACAAGATAATGAATACTAGCTTGGATGGAGAGTTCTCTCGTAAGCACTTATACCACATATTCTTATATCTTTTAAATAAACGAGATAAAAGCGCATAGACATTGACGCGTCTCGTTATATGTTATTAGTATATATTTATCAAAGATACCAGGACTAATTATTTTATGTTATAGATACATGATAGTATATATGGCGCATCACATGTTGCCTAAAATAAGCTTAATCATGTACGATCCAGACCAAAAATATGAATATATATTCATTTCACACATAAAACATGTGAAGGTGCGGATTGGTCTCGCTGTATTAAAGACCCATTGGTGACCATCGGCTGTATTCTACCTTTTGGTCGGGTTGTCGTCTGTTTGACACATTTTCCATGTTCATTGTCAATTTTACCTTCGTATTAAATAATTTAAAGATAGTTTCAGTTGATGATTGGTTGACGTTTGTTACCTTTGAAACTAGGAAGTATCCAAGAACATTAACTTCGAATAACTTTCTAAACTCTTCTGCTGTATAATCATCTATTGTTCTGTACTCAGGATCTATATTACAAAAACAAACATTTATGAATAATTTTTTTTCTTCATTTGATTCATTGAGTTTCCCAGCTTTCACTTACTTTTGTCTAGGAGAAGAACAACTGACAACGTTACGGTGAAAAACAAAAGATGAGGAAAAGGCAAACAAATCCAGAAAACAACATTTAGACTGAGCAAGACTCCACCAACAATTGGGGATAAACTCAAATTTCAGGTAAAACAGGTTATGCTCCATTAGTGGCACCTATCGTATGAACAATACCCCCATGACCAAACAGTATAGTACTTGGTCAAACACAAATGATATAATTACGCAAGTTTTCTATGGTTGGGTTGTTGTCTCTTTGAGCCATTCCACATTTTTATTCTCAATTTTATGTTTTAATAAATTCAACACATTCTATAAACTTTACTTAATACATACGTTGTCCAGCATTATTGATGACACAGTCAATTTGTCCATACTTTTCTACTGTTTTGTTTATAAGATTCTGTGGAAAAAACACTACTTTTAACTAGTAAATAAACTCATCATAGATACCAGGATAACAAAAACATATTTACGCCAGAGGCGCTTTTCGACTACAAAAGACTCATCAGTGACGCTGGAATCAATAAATGTTTGAAATGCCAAATAAAGTACGAAATTGAAGAGCATTTAGGACCAAAAGTTCCTATTAGTTTTGCCAAATACAGCTATATTACCTATTCCTGAGGTAGAAAAGCCTTATTTTGTTTCAAAAAATCAAAGTATTGTTAGCAGTTAATTTATATTATGTACATATCAATGATGACTCAAGTCAACACACAAGTGCTGACTACTGGGCTTGGGATACCCTCGGGAAAATGAATATCCACCAAAATTTGTATCGACCGAGTGGTTGCAAATAAACTCATCATAGATACCAGGATAAAAAATATATATTTACGCCAGACGTGTGTTTCCTCTACAAAAGACACATCAGTGACGCTGGAATCACAAAATGTTTAAAAAGGCCTAATAAAGTACGAAGTTGAAGAGCATTGAGGACCAAAAATTCCTAAAGGTTTTGCTCAGGTAATCTATTCCTGAGGTAGAAAAGCCTAAGTTAGGTTTTTTTGGAACTAAATGAAACAGGCTTTACGAAATAGATACTTATCTTACCACATACACATACACCAAATTAAGATATACAAAAAAGAAAACACAACAAAGACCACATTTACAGCAACACACACAACAACAACAAATGAAAACAAAACAAAACAAATCAAACAGAATGATAATTATCTAAATGTTTATTTTTCATATAATTTATTGTGTATACGGGTAGATCGTTGTTAGTTAGAACGTTTAGAACTTAAATTAGAACATTTATAATTCATGAAGTTTAGAGCATACTTATGATCATAATTCAGAACGAATCGAGGGAGATAATAATATAGACAGTAAACTTGACTTTTCACAAAAACATACACATTGTAGTTAGAATAAACAAAACAACGATTAATAAAAATTAATTGTTTTGTATGCTTTAAGTTAAACTGATTTAAAATGAAAACGAGTACATGGACTCCTCTGTTATAAAATGGCATTAAGCTTGATTATCTATGAAGATTATTTGTTAGAATTTTGATGAAAAAGTCAAAGTGGATAATACCGTAAAAGTGCCATTAATTTACTGAAACCTTGAAAATTTCTTAAAAAATCATTATTTCCATAGAATTGTTGTACATATTAAGAGCATATTTTTCAAAATGCTTTTACAAAAATCCGCATGCGTTTATCTGTTGAAATAATAAGTTATATCTGTCTATTCAAAGGAAAGAAATAACCTAAAAGAACAAATGTAGAGTGAAAGTCTAAAATTTCGATATCTTTTATCTCTATTAAAGGTTGCATTTTGTAAATACAGCTGTTTCTGAAAACCCTCCTCTTTTGTGGAGAAATTGAATATTCATAGAAAATCAATTTTGTTTACATACTGGTTCCCAGTTATGCTCTCTGTGTTCCATATCGCAGAGACAGAACTTGGAAATGTTACAGTAAATTAACACGTGCATATTGCTTACATTGAAATCTGTGGTAACCTTTCATTCGAGGTAGGGGTAGTTCAGAAAATTTGAGAAGTTCAGGGCATATAAACGTTGAAAATATGCCGCACAGCCCTATATTTTGACATTTGAAAAAAATTGTGGTGCCAATGGACTTTCAATTCTAGCATAAGATTTTTTTTAAAACTTCATAGTAAAAGTGGTACAGTTTTAGCCGTAAAAGGAGTTCCTATGGGCAATTGCATTGTCAATATTTACCAAAATATAACCTAAAGGTATATGTGTTATAACATATTTGAACTGCTTGTTTGGAAAAAAGCTTGTATGCAAGTTTTCGTAAAAACAAATCATTAAAGGAATCGAAACTGTATCGTATGCCTTATGGTATTATTTGTAATAAGATAATTTGGTTCCAAATTTGTTCTATTTGGTAACTATCAGAACCTGTACTAAATTCGTCTCGCTAACTGTTCTTATGATTAATTTAGGACAGTTTGTATATTTTTGACAGATATAAAATCGATCTCAGCTATTTTCTGATCTGCCACTTACTTTTATGTCATCTTCTTTTGTGACGTCAGCAAATATAAATAATGCTTCACCTGGTCCTATATCATTCAGCTCTCTTTCTGCTTCTCTGCCTTCCTTCTCTGTTTGATATTGAATTCAAAGATGAAATTCATTTATCCAGAGTAGTATTGCATATTGTTCTTTTGCATTATTTGAAATATTTTTCTATTACACAGCTTCTTTTGAATATAAAGATGATAAAGGTAAATGAACATGAAAATGCATGAATTTTATTGACTGATCAATTAACGTTAATTCAAAGGTTAACATTCATTCCGATTACTTTCAAATTCTATACTCTGAACGGGACTTATGGTGCTATGTGAAACACAAAGAGAGCGAGCGAGCGAGAGATTTTATAGATTAGTGTAATGAATGATTTATGTTATCAATGAAATTTATGCTTACCATTGTATGAACAAAATACTACTTTTGATCCCTGTTGAACTAAAAAAAAATAGTTATAACATCGAGAATGTAATTTATTCAAGCTGACTGTGTATAAATTGTTTAAAATTTTTACGATAACAGTTTCTTAACCATGAATTATATTGCAAATACACTTAAAAAGAATTCTTTATCAATACGTTAAATATGGGTTGACGTGTTTATAAATACAGAAGTGTGGTAGTTGCTATTCTATTTATAGCAGGGAATATATTAAAACTGTAACAAACAATACAAATTTTCTAAAATTCTTATTAAATCTCACTTGTTCAGATACTAACTGTAATATATATACGTACACCTGTGTGATATTAGTATATATATTTTGTATATACATTTAATCTTTTCATATGTAGACAGACTTAACTGTTGCATATGCATTTAACGACGTCATGGATGACCTACTTTAACTAATAATACATTAATCAAATCGTGAGAACATCATATCAACGTGTAATTTTGTATGTTGTTGGCTTCTCTTACTAATGTTACTTACCAAACACTGTTGCACAACCTTTCCCGATTCCACTAGATCCGCCCGTTATAACAGTAACTTTGTCTTTGTAACGTAGGTGACCTTCCATACTATATACATTGGTTTATCTAAATTACCTAGTACATGTATTAAAGTGATAATAAATTATGTAACAATGTTCACTGTGTATCATCAGAACCGGAAATAGGGAACTAACGAAGAGGAGAAAATTATAAAAATATAAACCAGATAATTCATTTTGATGAGGTTGTCGCTTTTTAAATCATTTGCTTTAATTTTGTGCGTAGCAAACAAAGACATGCATTTGGATTATATTTCAAAACTGTGCATTTAGTACCAGAAAATGTTTGTGATCGATAAGCCTCTGACGTCCTACTGTCTTTTCATTTCATGGCCACTATTTAGATTATGATAGTGTTACTTCTTAATCATGTTAATTACAGTAAGAATTTAACGTGGTTTAAACTGATAAAGCCTATAGTACGGCAACTTGGTCGTGTTTACAGATTTACAGTACGGCAACTAGTTGTCCCACTGTATGACAACTTGCTCTCGGATTGATCTCTCATTTGCCTTTTTTTCGTCCTTTTTGTGCAGCATTGTATGCTGCAGAATATTTGTTATTCATCCAGTCTTGTACTAAGTTTTTTCTTATTTGTTTGCTTCTTACCAGGCGAAATTATTCATTATTCGTAATCCTTCTGCAGATCATCACATGTTCATGATGTTCAATAATATCAAATGTCAATCTCGTAGGTTTCAAAATAAAGAGGGTGTGTTTGAAAGCAAGCTTCCATGAATATAGACGTTTTTATTAATTAGATTGAGATCATACAAAAAGGCTTGAACATCAAAGATTATATTGTTCTATCGTGAAAAGTAGTTGTTTTTATCCTCTCCGATTATACCTAAAACCAATATCAAGCTGTTTCTCAATAACAAACCGTAACTATAAAAAAAGTATTACTAAACGCTATGAATAGTTCATATTCCCCGTATTTCCAATGCAAACAAATATGTATTTACTTTCCTTCTAAACATGAAATTATATAAATAAACAATATCCTGTAATCCGACTCACAGTTAACGGTTTCTGGGAAGAAAATTCAAATAAGTCAAATATCTGACACGCGGGAGTTCGGGAGCGATTGGTACCAAGTGCATAATTTTGACGTATATCACCAAATTCTGTTTTTATTTGCAACTTATTTACTTTAAAAATAAAGCAAAACTAATAATGGCCAAGGCTGGTTATAATGGCCCGGAGGCAACGCAATGATTAGTTGGCAAAACGGAGTTACTTCACTTTCAAAACAAAACAAAAATCAACAGACGAAGACACTAATACATGTACAGATCGAACGATTGAAATAAATTCTTTAAACAAATTTAAAGCTAAAAACAGAAGATTTCTCTGTTGTTCTCAAATTTATAGGATTGTTTTGACATGAATTCGAAAAGGGCCGAGTTATCGTAAACATGTTATTCAGTGCACTGCATTGCCGTTTGTCGCTGTCAACAGCTAGTTTATGCACGTGCTAAAAATGCCGTTATAACTTTTAAGATATACCAGGTGTTTATAAGGGAAGTATCCTTATTTACAACATGCTATTCTGGTTAATGAAAAAAAAAATCTGCCGTAATATGAAGATGAGCTGGAGAACATCTGTGAAACCTTTTTACTTTTAAAACTTAATCTGTTTGGCCTATTTTAGTTGGTCGTTAACTAGATCTGATGTGCATTATCACGATCACGAGGTGTATTTGGAAGAAAAGGTTCAAAATTTGGTCTTATTAGTTTAATCCGCTGATAACAAAATAAATAATAAAACAATACATAACAAAGACAGTATATTGGAATTTTATTATTGGCATGAAGAATTTCTTCGAAAATGCATGAGAGCCTCTGGCAGCAGAGAATAAACAAAAAAATTGGGCATATTGAATTTCGTACTTTTCAATCCAACTGATATACGATTATATATAAGCATGGTTTTTTTCGGTCTGTAAAATGTTTTGATGAAAATTAAGGGCAACAGAAGCATGATATCAAAAAAATATACAAAAAGGTTAAAATATTTCTATGTCCTTCGTGCACCAATATTGAGAATTGATAAAAGGTTGCAGCGATATTTTCAATGTGTAAGTCGACGAGTTAAGTCTTTTGACTTTAAAGCAAATATTTGCGATCGGTCTTTCTATTCAAATATTAAGTGCCAGTCTTTGTAAGAATCAGGCAATTTAGGTAAAAATCAAAACATGATAAGAAAAAAAACACCGAGCTAATCATGCGATTTAATACTAACCATCATCCTGAGTTAAACAATATTAGTCTTTCGTTTGTGTGTGCCTGGTAATGTCAAATAACTTGGTTAAAAAATTGGTTAGAATGATAGCAAATTACAGAGTTATCTCCCCTTATTCGTTAATGTCTAGTGCATTTCAACCAAATTGTATCTTCTATTACCAGAACAGAAAACAGAAATGAATGTTATTTTTGTGCATAACTACATATAATGAACTGAAATCAATGTCAAATTGGGTTGGGGTTTTTGGTCATGTTTTCACCACTGCCTGATTCTTAGGCAGACTGGCACTTACGAAATGTAATTACTGTTGTTCTAATAACATAAAGTAGCTGGTAGTACAATGTGCATGTCCTGTAGAAAAATACTGTAGGTAGATAGTTTGTTATCTTTTTTGTGTGATGATACCAATTAAATGCACCAGATAATAGCCTGCTTGTAACCCTGACCTTGTTTCCATTTTCCTTTTATCTAGACAGTTCAAATTGTGGTGTCTTTTTCTAGGAACTCACATGTTATGATAAATGATTTTGAATTCATGCAAATTGTCAAACAAACACAATTCACGTGATAGGGTCTAGTCATAATTTTCGTTAACATTAAAATATGTTGATTAACTATAAAGTGTGTTCTTATTACCACTCACCTGGTTGGGATTACTAGTATCTACCTTCTGTTCGTGTCTTTATCCAAAGTCATGATTCGTGTCTTACATCAACATCAAAAGGTATAAAAAGTAAGATCACAAAAATAACGAACTCCGAGAAATATTCAAAATGAAAAGTCCCTAATCAAATGGCAAAATTAAATGACAAAACACTTCAAACGAATGGACAAAAAATGTCATATTCCTGATATCGAGAGTCGTATCTGATGTTTATTGTTTCATTGGCAATATACTAGGTCTTACATTTTTGTTTCCAATGTTAATATAATCAAAAGAGAGTAAAACATATGTTCAGCTAAATTTAGCATTGTGTTTTTGACATATCATATAGATGAAAATTATGGTAGCATTTTAACATTATGCGATGTCTTATAAAATGTGTCTTTTCTAAGGTATAATATCAAATGTTTATGACATCTCAATGAGCTCACTATTCATTTCTAGCTGTAGTGTCAGCTTAACAACCATAGTTTTAAAAATCTTGAAGAATTTTCTTATTTTAACTCCAAGGACCAATTTAACTTAAATTGTCTATTCTTTTGACAACATACATCGCCTTGGTAGTTCTATGCCTTCGCATTTATAATGTGGTCCCATGTTCAGAAATACGTCTTAATTTCTTAATATTTAAGTGTGTACCATGTTTATACATGACTTACACCCGCAACGATTTATCTTGTTCCTGCACAATTATTTTTGTATATAAAATAATGCTTGCCATAATAAAGACATTATTTTTCAATCCAAATAGTTTCTTTATTTTATACCATGATGACTACTTTAGTATCATTTATCGATGACGTTGAGGGTCTTTACTTTTTAGATTCATGTCTTTCAAAAAGTTCCCGTGCCATTTCTTAGAAGTTACATTAAATAGCTTAATTTAAGAATTGAATGCTTCTTTTTGGAAAATTAGTAAAAAAAATTTAGTTAATCGCTTTCCTGATAGTCAAAAAAAACTTCTTCCCTCATCGTCAGATCTTTCCCTATAATTTTCAAGCTATTATAATTTGAGTCATTTGATGCTGTGTGACTTAGCAGACAAACAAGATAGTTAATCTAAAATTAGTATTTATATAAGTGACATTCGAAATATCACATGTTTTACTTAGAAAGGAACAGACAGGTTTAAATTTAAGTTTCGGGTCTTATTTATTTTCTGATAACAAATCGTTACATAATACACTTGTAAACTAGTTAGTAGTCATTTGTTATAAGAATTTCTTGAACGATCCATGACAGCATTTCTCTACTGAGATCTAAACTAAGGGTAATGTATAAGTATATTTAAATATTGTATAATAAAAAATGTACAATAAGGACGATGACATATTGTATATGTCATCATATTGTATGTTACTTAAAATTGCTCTTATTATGACTCTTTTGTTCGGGGAAAATATAATTTTCTATTTTGCTGAGCAACGAAAAAGGGGTCGGATGGAAAACATATCGGCAAATTATTTACTGGAAGCAAACAATTTAAAACATATGTAAATTTCTACTAAATTTGGACAAATTATATAATGTTCTTGAGAAAAAAGTATATGAACATAAATTTTATAAATCAAACTAGCCTTTTAGTTATAAAACACACATGCATAACATACTATAAAGGATTGAATGTAATTTACCTGGACGTATATTAAGATATCTGCATGTTGATTTTAATCTTCGAATGAATTGTTTGTATGCTATAAAAAAAAATGCACTTGATTACTTTTGCTTTTTCTTTTGAATATCAAACATTAAAATAACAAAAATACTGAACTTTGAGGAATATCAATTCGGAAAGTCTATAATCACATGGCAAAATCAAATAACAAAATGCATCAAAAACGAATGGACAAGAACTGTCATATTCCTAAATAACTCCCACTTATATGTGAATATGTATTATAACTTCTTCTCACATCTTATATCTAGCTTAAATATCAAATGCAATGTATATATCTTTAAATTAAAAAATAACTATTATTAAGACTTATATATAAATGCAAAACTTATTGTATAATTTGAGATAACGTACCTCCTTGTCTTAAGCAAACAAATAGATTATATGGTCTATTAGGCTTAACTTTTGTTTTCAATATGCTACATTGTATTATATATGCAACTTAAACGATTTAGTCACTTTGCACCAGTAGTCCGTATTTTTGTAGCCGCCATCACGAGTTGGTTGATCGTTATTGAATATCCGTTTCACAAATAATATCAGATATGTTCCTTATGCCGTAAATACAAACCTGTTCACTTTTTACGAATTTTAACTACCGAATTAGCCTATTTAACGGGGTTTTATTAACATGACGAGTGCCACATGTAGAACAGGATCTGCTTACCCTTCCGGACCACCAGATTTTGGTGGGGTTCGTGTCACTAAGTCTTTTTCTATGTTTTGTCTTGTGTATTATTATTTGTCTGTTTGTAATTTTCTTTTTTAGCCCTGGCGTTGTCAGTTTATTTTCGATCAATGAATTTGGCTGTCCCTCTGGTATCTTTCGATCCTTTTTCAGATTATTTTCAATTGACAGTATTTTCATAGATAGCAATAACAGAGAAAGACATTGTTCCCGATACGCTGGCCAAGAAAATTTAATGAGCGAAAAATACTCATACTATCGTAGGTCACCTCAAAAGCTAACCAAACTTTTACACAGACCTTTTCGGAAGAAACATAGCTACGATACTGTTGTCAAGTCATTAAAGATGTCGTTTGTTAAGAAATTAATATTGATTCACCTGTATAGTATTTGCATCGGAAATAAAAACCTGCATTCTATAACCAGTTGTTGGTATTATACAGTTTATATTATTCTCGTATCTTTTATGATGGTACGATACGTAACCCTTAATGAAATGGATTGTGCAAGAGTTTCATATGATGAAGACATAATCTTTTTAATCAGTTGAATTGAGGTCTGGAGCTGTAATGTCAGTAACTGATAGGAGTCATTTGTTAATTTGTGTTGCGCCGTGCACCAGGTCATGAACCTCTGGCCTATGTTTCAGATTTTAGTGTGACTTTTTTTTCGAAGAATTAGTATACCTTATTGTTTAGGGGACAGCTCCGAGTAAGGACTGTTATTTCTTGCTGTATTGAAACCCTAATGTGTGGCCCTGTGCTGTTTTATTGTTGTTGTTTTTTTTTTGTCCATTTGTTGCCTCCTTAACACATCAATTTTGTACTGTAGTGAAAGAAGGATGAATCGACAGATAAAAGATTATAGTATCTTCATTATGATAATATTTAATAATAAGCATACTGTTAAAAGATAGTTGGCTATCTATATCAAGTGACGGATATTATACAATTTCACCAGATAACGACCTATTAGCTTCACGGACATTGATTTACATTTTCTAATTGTCTGATCAGTTCTAATTATAATATCGTTTTCTAGGAATGGAAATTATGACCGTGAATAATTGAATAATTTTTAATTCATAAACCTCAAATAAAAGTAGGGCTATCCAAGGAGGTTATATAAGAACCTCCTTGGGATAACTCAGTGCAGTGCTTGCATTTAATAGAAATCATGGTTATTTCTTTATTTTAGACGGTATTACTTATTTTCGACAGAATTATGCATTCTATTTGATTCAGTTTAGAAGACATTTCGGAATTAACTATCTTTTGATACTATGGTTCTTGTTTTTAAACATTTTTGGTCGTATTGCTTCTTTGGTTTCTACATAATTCACATCTCTGGCTTCCAAATATGCAACTCGCCAAAAGTAAAACAGTACCTGGTAATTTCAGAATGGTTTTTACCGATCTCATAACTAATCGAAATATCGAAACAACGAACAGAAAATGTGTTTTAATGAGATAACATGCATAATTGTAATTGAAAAGTGCAAGTTTGGAATGTTCTCAATCATGATTGAATTTTTGACTATTTATTTTTTGGACAAATTGTTGTAAAACGGCCCCAAAAAAAAGACAAGATAAAGTTTTTGACAAATTTGTTCTACACTATACACTAAATTCTTTTCAAATCTCGACTGTATCGCATACACTGACAAACCAGCATGTGAAACACCTTATATTTGTATCACAAAAAATATTGCATGCACCTTAAAAAACATGTTTTATAAGATACCTAGAAATAAAATCTACCTGCATTCTTACCTGTCGATTAAGAATAGAAAAAAAACGAAATGTGTAGAACAAAGAAGTACCAGATCAAATTTTAAAACAAAAAAAGAAGCATAAACATTTAGGTGTTGTTCAACTTTTGGAGAGGTGTATATGTAGATTTGAACCTTCCAGATGACGGTATATAAGAAAAGCATTTATAGGGAAAAGTCAGTATCCGAAATGATAGCTGTAAATTTGTGATGGTTTGAAAGAGAGTTTGTAACAGTGGTTTTCAAACATAAGTTTTACAGCGAATGACATTTTGAAAAGGGTGATGAAAACTCAACTGTATTGTATAAATGGCATCATGGTCGGAGAGTAGGTGATGAATAATGACGATGGCAAAAACTTTAAAGCTTTTCAAATAACGCCCAAATACTACGATAAAATGGAGATGATGAAATCATAACGATCGCCATTAAATGGTCGTTTGGTTTGAATAAAATTTAATCCACGCCCCAATCTAGCAATCTGTCAGACTATGTATAGGAACCTCAGTAGTATGTGTTTTGATGGATAATCTGTGGAAACTTTCTAAAACAACTTAAACTCGGTCAAATTCATTGAAATTTGTATTTTAGATTCGTGTCTTTATACAGTTTACATGATTGATCATATAGACAGTTATATAGACAATAATAGTGCATTGACTTGACATATCAACGATAATAGATTAAGGCTTAGAAACGGGGTAATGCAAGGCTGTGCCGAGTATTTTCCCCGTTTCGGACCGAATCATTATATCGTAGATATGTCAAGTCAATGCACTTTTATTGTCTTTATGTTGCAATCTAAAAAAAACATTTTCTATTGTTGTTTAGTGTGTTAATGTTATTTATTAGATGTGAATATTGGGGAAAATTCCCCTTTGAAAAGGCCTCATATCACACAGGCGGAGAAATTTACAACACGATGAAATGTACATCATTACCTGTTGAAAACCGCAATTCGTTTGTTTACAGACTAAAATATCAAATATCAACAATTAACATAAAACATAATGATTTATAAGTCGCAAACAAAAAATATAAATAAGTGAAACAAGTTTGAGACGTTAAACGCTTCGTTGTTTACATTGGAAACAAGGACAGGTTGAAGAGGTCGTATGAATAATTAAATATAATTTCGACAATTTCTATTTAAATATTCATGAGGAAAAGTGATATCAGGTCAGTGATTGTATATGACATTATTAGTTACACAGTGTGTAATTGTCCTAATACGAGAATTTATCGGGTCAATAAAATTCATATCGGGTGAGGCGAAGCTATCCCGATATGAATTTTATTGACCCGATAAATTCCGTATTAGGACAATTGAACACTGTGTAACGAATTTATCCTGATTTCGTTATATTACATATTATTATATTCAAGTTCAATTTTAGGACATCAACAAATTTATTTTAGATAGTAAATCTAAAACTGTGAAAAATAAAAAAATATTAGGACTACAAAGCAACTCAATTGTTTTTTGTTTTTTATTAGGTCAATGGTATAAGGGAGATAATTCTAATTGACGTAATAAATAAGGGAGATAATTCCAATTGACGTGATAAAAAATTGTACTGAAATTTATTAGGACAATATCAGCCAATCAAATTGCAAGAAATTACTCTAAATCATGATAAAGAAATATACGGTCAACGTATTTTGACTGCTCAAATAGAACGAGTGCAGTATAAATGTCGGTAACGACCTTGGGGTAGCTGTCCTGTTGATGATTGCTCTATCTCCTTTTGTTGTATAAATGCATGTAAAGTTGTGTTGACACCAGTATCAATGATATGGTTATAATTATGCATCTAATGCTAATAAATCAATGAAATTTACGAAATATTTATCATGTCTCTCCCATACGAAAAGAGTATCCTAGTTTTTTTTGACAAAATCATCCTGGTCTCCGATGCTCTTCAACTTAGTAATTTATTGGATATTTTTAATTCTGTGTTTTCATTCGAGCGTTCCTACATGCATTGGGAAATGTTGGGTGTTTAAAAGACGATGCACGTGTCTGTCGTAAATAATTGTTATCTTCATATCAATGATGAGTTTATTATACACTTGACAGTACATTTATTCAATGTAGAATGTAAAATTGCGTATGTATTTGTAATCGATTTATCTTTTTATCAAGAAAACGGCATTTCATTCAATTTGAATCGTGTGAAATAACACTATATATGCCCCACATTGGTCATTCTAAATAAATGTCCATCCTATAGGCTACCTTTCTAAATGAATCTAGGGTTGTAACCGTTTATTATGTGTATATATTGTAGATAGAATGAATGAATGAATGATCTTTATTCTCATAAACCAAATACATAGTATATCTTCCAGATCAGCTGTTTTTGTTTGTAATAAAAGATTATGATGTTATATGATATTATTACGTAAGTATTTCTGTATTAGCCCTGTTATTGGTCCGATGCTTGCTGTATTGGCCTGAGGCGAAGCCGAAGGCCTATACAGGCTGGCCGAAGACCAATAACAAGGCCAATACAGAAATACACGTAATAGTATCTTTATTAATTAACTACAGTGTATCGCAGTTTCTTTTTATTAGATGCAATATATAATGATCTGCTGCTGTTTCCAGGTGTCTTCACCATTTTCACATCTGATGAATTTTTCTACCCTTTCCAATCACTGTAAAGAGTTACAATTTAAAGGGTGGGTCCAGTAAGAGCACTTTTTGGCCTCAAAATATAGCAGTTTTACAAAATTGATAAAATGAAAACTTTTAGGTATTTATTGAACAATAGAGTGCTTCTGTTACATAAATATGGGCTACTTTTGACTATACAATGAACAAATATCGGGTACTGGCAACTTAAAGTCATGCTAAATTACTGAATTCTTCACAATTCTAGCATTTTAGTTAAATTTTAGACGGTTTTCGGGTAAAACGAAGTGGCCACATTCGCGTTCATCCTTAATATTAAAATGGAAGTTGTATTTGATGATAATACATAACATACATAAAGGTTGAGGATGAACACGGATACAGCCACTTTCATTTTTGACAAAAACCATCCGAAAAGTGACATTTTTCAGCATATTTGGTTGATTTTTCATATTTGAGCTTGAATCGGATCGTTTTTAATGACTAAAACAGTTCAAATCTTTCACATAAACTAATTGAATCAAATGAAATAGACACTTCAGTGTTTGAAAAGTGGTCAAAATCTTTTGTCAGATGAACCTGAAATTTGAGGCCAAAATCGGTCCTTACCGGACGTACTCCTTTAGACGCAACACATAAATATAAATTGGAAAGGTTCTGCCATTGCATGTGTTATCGGTTATGCAAAAACTAATTGAATAATTTATAAAAAAACATAATGTAGGAGTTGAAGATGATAAAACTATCCATAAGCCAAATAACCGAAGAACGAAGATTCGCATGATTACAGAATGCATATACCTGGTTTGGGTTTAAAAAAAAACCTGAAAGTAAACAGTTGATCGATTTGTACCACCGTGATATTATGAGGTCGTCAAGAAATGAACTTTGTGATAATCTACTCATTCCACAAACCTGAAATAATTCTATCGTCTGCTTTCATTGCTTTTTAATGATTGTAGCCGTCTTTAGCCTGAAATATTTGCCATACTGAACTTTCCAGCATGTTTCAAATTATAATGACTAAATGAAAACTGCGTCTTCCAAACAACTGTTTTCTTTCAGTTTGTGTTTAACGTGACTTTCGATATAAAAACTAGAGACGTTCCGAAATCCTATATTTGTTTCACCTCGGTCAATATACAATTACTCGGCAAATACAGAAAAACTCTGTATTGGCCGAGTTAGTCTGTATTAGCCGAGTTTACACCTTATATTGCATAGGCTGTTTTCATCATATTAAGTTCAATAACAGTGTAGTTAATTAATAACATAATTTTGTACTTCAAATGCGACATAAAAGGAAATAGATTGTTTACCATAGGCATCAGCTTCTTCTTCCTGTTTTCTTATATTATAATTAGTGGTCAAATATTTAAACGCATCGTCGAAAAGGAAATTATAACAAGTTGTATTTCTTTATTTGTAGGGCAAAGCCAAAATGACTGGAACAACATGTATCCCTTTGATTATGTTCACGTTTGCTATACTACCTAAACCGGTACAAGTACGTTCGATAGGTTATAGCAATACCTGTCCGGCAGATTATTTGCCAAATGAAAAAGATGCGAACAGCTGTTCTATCAAAATAGCTGATACTGAAAGTTTGTCAACTTTTTTGAAACAGAAAACAATATGGCAAGACGGATATATACAGCATGCTCGGATATCAATAGCTATAGTCGGGAACGTAACTGATAACACAGCTCCTGCTCCAAAAGATTGGATAATTTCTTACATTGACCCGTCTGGTCCATTTTATTATGTATCCTGGAGGTCCGACTTTAAAGTTCTATCGTTCGGTTTGCTTGACGATAAGCCCGACCAAAAGGTAGACATTGATATAGTTGAAAACGGTAACAACAATTGCACAATTCAGAGAAGTAACAAAGAAATAACAAGCCAAGTTGTTGAATATCTAACTAAAGAAATTCGTAAAGCAAACGTTACGGATAATGACCAAGATTACGCAAACATAGACTTGTGTTTTCTGGCCAGATTTACATGGTTTATTGAGAGTCCTTGGTATATCCTCAAAAAGTACTTTGGGGTACCCTTTCAGGAATTCGGATACCGATGTTGTAATTATTTCAATGAAACTGTATGTTGTGATGACAAACTTAAAGAAATGCAAGGATACAGAATTGTCCCTTATATAATTTCAGTCGTTATTTTTTGTTATATTCCTCTTTTGTTTGTTCGAATTGGTAATTTATTTACTGTTTTTCATCCAAGACATTGGTATACCGCTGACGAACAGGACCCAGTCGCTGATAAAGAAAAATATATTTCGATGTTTGGTAATGTTTTTTTTCCCGAGCATTCTACCAAGGATGCTCCCAAGGATGATCCCAAGAATTCTACCAAGGGCGCAAAGGACACCAAAACTAAGCCACTTACTTACCTGTCTGAATTGGTGGCCCAATTAATGGTTCGTAAGTTTCGAATTGTTTTCATATTCCTCTTACCGACAGCAATTTACATCGAACTATGTATATATGCATCAGCATATGAATGGAAAACACATATCCAAGATTTTGTTGAGGATGGTATGTTATTTGGTTTCACATCCATGTTAGGCGATCCGTTGGATGCATCGTTTTTAAGTCTATTAGGTGGACCTCTAAAGGCACTATTACTATATCATTGTTTAGGTGTATTGCTTTTGATTCTTCCAAAAAACTTTGAGACAGATGTTATTGAACGCGGAACTTGTCATTGTATTACAGGATTTATTTGTAAGATTGCTCCTCAAGGTTGCAACCTTCAAGGTTATAAAAAATTCGAACGCGTTTTAAAAACTGGCATTTATTTGTGGTTTAATAAAAATTTCTGGACAGATAACAGAGAAAATACTAAAAACGCAGAGAGGTTCGCCCGAGATAATAGTAAGAAAAATGGAGACTCAGAGACCATTAATGTATTTTGCCTCAATGTTTGGTGTAATTACAACAATCGTTTCAAAAATAACAAAACAGAAAATCAGATCAAGGAACAAAAAGATTCAGTTACATTCACAATTGGAAAACGAGTATTTTTGTTAATATTTTTACCTTTTCCTCTTTTTCCATTTTATTTTGTTATTTTGAACGGCTGGTGCAGATATATATTGTATGGTAGTTTAATGAAGTATTATATCAAGGATATGAACATAGAAGCTGACTCCGTAACAGAAAAAATAACAATGAATATGATCAGAAAATTACTGAAACTTATTTTTTCAGTTATAACTTTCTTCATAGTGGTCGTGTTTTTTTATATTTCGTCAGTAATTGTTTCATACTCAATTTATCTGTTTGTTTATATTATATATTTTATGTGTTTGGCACTCATAACGTCACCAAAACAAACATCGACGTACCTTATTTTTGTTTTCATGGGCATCGTTTTTGTAATTCAGATGTTCAAAGACACCTTGAAATTTTATAAGGACATATTTGATGAAACATTGCAAGTATGTTTAGACCATTTCAAGCCATATACCTTAGAGGACGGTAATTGTGTCGTTTACCTTAAAAAAGACGTTGCAAGGTTTGTACAAAAAAAGATTCGTCCGTTTTATGTCGAAGTTGGACAAATGTTTTTTAAAACTGTAATGGTAATTTTAGCATATTCAGCTGCATTAATATTTTTGACGAACTACTCATTGACTATTAGTGATGTACTTCAGAACATGACAGCACTAATAACAAGTGCTCTTCCAACGATTATCCAATCACAGCTCAAGCCTGAACTGCCGAAAACGGGTGTCATTAAATATATGATAAAATGTTACGAGAAAGAGAATACGAAAATGGATTCGTTACCGGTAGATTCGTTATGGTATTAAACAGTTTAATTTTTTTATGTGTACCATTGTAGTCATAATGTATTTGACCTTATCTTCTATACTATAAAACGAGAATACCCCATTGTGTGTGTCATTTCTCTTCCTTCCACAATAAATTAATCATCTTGCCTCTGTGTCCTATAGGTACCATGCATAGTCGCATTTGTCATCCTTGTTTGTGATTATTTAGATTGTGTTATTTTGGAGAAAATCGAAAAACAAGCGTTCAGAAATTGTTTCCGTCATCAGACCGATTTTTAGTCGTAGGTAAAACTTTCGGTTTTAAAATTGCACATGATTTTCATAAGTACATGTACTCGGAGAAACTACAGTTATTTTTCGCGTTTATCTACATATCTATATTATAGATATTATATTATATTAATCCTCTTCATTTTCTTGAACACATAAGGCATCAACAAGGGACTTCCAACTCGTTCTATCTTTCGCGATTCTTTCTATTTGATTCTAGGTGTATCCATGTCTTTTTATCTCTGCTGCTATATCTCTCCTCCGTGTGCCTTTTGGTCTTCCATGCTTTCTTGTCCCTTGCGGTGTCCATGTCAATACCTTTTTCACATGCCGGTTGTTGTCCATTCGCAGTATATGTCCAATATATTTCCACCGCCTTCTCATTATCTCATTCACTTTATTCTTCACACCTGTTCGTTTTGATAGTTCACTGTTTGAAATTACACTTGGCCATCTGATGTTAACTATTCATCTCAAACAGCGTCCTTCGAATCCCCTTATTCGACTTTCTACCTTTTTGATTGTTCTCCATGTTTCTGAACCGTACAACAGAACTGATCTTACATTGCTCACATACAATCTGATCTTTGTCTTTCTGGATATTTTGTTGTTTTTCCATAAGTTATTCAGGTTTTTGAATGCAGAAGCTGCTTTGCCAATACGGATGTTAACTTCTTCTTAAATATTTCCTTCTGCATTTACTCTACTACCAAGATAATTAAATGAGTTTACTTGTTCCAGTTCTTTTCCATTCACTGTTATTGCTTTAGTGTTCTTTGTACCTATCTTCATCACCTTAGTTTTCTTTGCATTTATCTTCAGTCCTACTTTTGCTGCCTCTGATGTTAATTTATCTGTCTTTTTCTGCATGTGTTCATGTGTATGAGAAAAGAGGCTGATATCATCATCAAAGTCCATGTCCATGTCCATATCTATACGTTGATTATACTACTATGATTTATACTCTCTGTATAATTATAGCAGTGATAGCTGTGGAGAACAAACTTTGAATTCGTAATTATATGGTATACAGAAAGCTTTAGACCACAATTAATTTCATTTGTTCGTGGTCTTGGATTATAGTTTCCAATTATTTTATTGAGTCATGCTTACCTACGTATTCTGTCTACTGTTTTCCTTGATATGTTTACTATTTAATTGGTCATATCAGTTGCACATATATTAAAATAAGTAAAAAAAAGTTGGTGAAATGAAAGTAGTGATTTGGCCAAAATGAAAGTAGGGTAGAAATAAGACTTAGCCATTTATAAAAGATTCAAATCCCATACCTACCAATGACATCTTTTCTCAAAAGAAAAAGCACTGATGGGTTGTCCTGGAAGCATATCGTATTAGAATAATAATGGTCTTTAAGAAGTTACATTTATTACTTAATGTTTGAAACGGTACAATTGTTTTTAATTTAAATCACTTATTTTAGTAACAAATTGGAAGTTTTGTCACAAATTGTGATTTTGTAGTTCTATCAAAATTTTAAACACATAGGTTTAAATAATTTCTTTTAATTGGTACAATTGAAAAAAAAAACTTTTTGCTTCTTTTAATTAGGAAGGTTTATGCCTTTGATGCTATTATTTAGCTGCAACTTCTATTTGAGTTGAAAAAATGCTATAATAATGGCTTTACATAATGAACTGATACTTTCGAAGATTTTTCGAACCAGTGGGAGTATTTTTCCTGTAAAAATCGAGGTTTCATCTTTCAGATTTTGTAATACAATTCTACTGTTCGCGATAAAAAAAAATCACTGTTCGGGGGTGTTGAAATTAGGAGGGGTTATTAAAATAATGATACTTAAAGAAGTGATTTTTAGGAAGGAAATTGAGGTATAATACTTAAACAAGTGATTTTATGTCCTTATCCTAGGTTCAGTACAAGGTCATCACCTGATATGACCTGGTCATCCTATCAACACAGATGTTGGTTCTGAATATTTTAGAAACATAATAAGTCCCCCTGGATCATATAAAGTATTGTCAATTTTCAATTTGCGGCAGGTTCTGCTTGCAATAATGTTACAGGTTAAAACTCACGGATTGACAAGTATGATAGATACATTGTTAATAATGTCAATCTTTTTTTCTTTTGTTCATTAACATCTGTCTAAGCTTTGGCAATACAGATTATCGACAGGTTAATACACTGTGTCTAAACCACACCGGCTAAAATGTTTGGACTCGATGACATCTAATATTCGGCACGGTGACGGAACATTATTGGCCAAAGAAAATGTTGATTTCTGTTTATTTATTTGTTATACTTATGATATCGAAGAATGTGTACACATATATAACTTTTTTCTATTGTGAGGTGTAATATTTTCTACAACCGTTCCTTGACTATATTAACAGAGAAATAAGAAAAAAATGCATGTCAAAATGGCGAATTGAGTGAACCTTGTCTCGAATTTGTTTAATATTTCGTTAAACTTGTCACATTGTAATGGAAGAAAGGTATGAAAAGTATGATATTGACACGGAGATTACAAAACTAGCCACATCGAGCACCTCAATACTTGTATTTTTGTGTATAGAATGAAAGAAACGGGTGATGTCAAGATGGAAGAGGCCGGTTTGGTCAATGTTTACAACCCGGTTTTGTCCTATAATTTTCTATGTAGAAACTCGTTTCTCTTAAGAATTAAATGCTTCTTTTTTTAACTTCATTGCTTATAAAGGGGTTGACCGAAGTACATTTTGAATGAAGCCCGGAAGCGCTCTATTCTAAAAATGTGCGCACGGTCAACGCTTTTACAACCATATGAAGTTACAAAAAGAAGCATTCAATACTTATAATTACATTTTTAGCTAGGATCATGAAAACACGAATTTAATCATTTTTTTTTTATTCTAATCACATGTGCACTTTGTTGGAGGACCTCGATCGTGATATCATGAATAATAAGTTTTATTGTATAATGCAATTGCTTAAGGAATAACACGTGATGTGCAGTTAGCCAATCAGAATAACGTATTATAATGAAACATACATCTTATGTAATTAAAAAGAAATAAAATGCATAATTGCATAATTGGCCTTCGGCGTTATAAAGGAGTCTGGTGGATCGATGGAAACGATTTCTTTCAGAGGACAACTTATTATTTTTTTTAGTTTTAAACACTTGAATTCCTACTTTATTTGAACCTATTCCCTATTCGTTACCTATTCGTTACCTATTCGTTACTTATTCCCTATTCCCTATCCGTTACCTATTCGTTACGTATTCCCTATTCCCTGTTCGATACTTTTTCGTTATTACCTATTCGTTGCCTATTCGTTACTTATTCCTTATTCCTTATTCGATTTTTGATATCCTTCCTCATTTTTAATTGTTTATATTCTAATCTCTGGTTATAGTTCTAAATTTGTTGAGGTAAAATGACCTTTTTATGTGCTCAACCGATCCTGTTGCTTTATGTTCGATACTTATTTGTTTCGTATATGGTTTTTATACGTTCTATCTTTTAAATGTTTTATATTCGTATGTTTGAAGATCTGGTTCTTGGTTCGAAGAGGTGAAATCACCTTTTAACGCTTGTATAAAAATGAAGATGTGTTATGATCGACAATGAGACAACTCCCCACAACAGATCAAAATGACACCGAAATTAACAACTATAGGTCACGATACGGTCTTCAACAATAAGCAAAGCCTATACCGCATGGTCAGCTATAAAACATGTTAGCGGGGTGTACATCGTTTTGGAGATTGACTAATACCTTGTTTATAACACGCGTATTATACGTTGCACTTTTTAGAAAATGATTTTCAATTGTGTTCTTGTCTCTGGTGGTAACTATGTGTTCTTAGAGGTAAAATAACCCTATTAGCGCGTATGTACCCGTTTCAGTGCTCGGTTTATACCCTGTTACTTATTCGTTCCTTAATCGCTTTTAATACGCGTGGTATACGTTGCACCTGTTAAAAAAGGATTTAAATTGTTTTCTTATTTCTAGTGGTAGATTTCGTTTCTAAGAGGTGATATAACCCTATCAGCGCGTATGTAGCAGTTTCAGTGCTCGACTGATAACCTGTTACTTATTCGCGTATAATACGTGTGTTATACGTTGCACATTTAAAAAAAATTATTTTCAATTGTTTTCTTGTCACTGGTAGTAAATTTGGGTTCTAATGGGTGATTAAACCCTATAAGCGCGTATGTACCCGGTTCAGCGCTCGACTGTTACCCTGCTACTTATTCATTTCTTATTCGCGTCTCATTAATTTGTTATACGTTGCACCTTTTTGAAAATGATTTTCAATTGTTTTCTTGTTTCTGGTGGTACCTATGTGTTCTAAGAGGGGCTAAACCCTAATAGCGCGTATGTACCCGTTCCAGCGCTACACTTTTATCCTGTTTTTTATTCGTTCCTTATTCGCTTATAAAACGTTTGTTATACGTTCCAATTTTAAAAAGAAATATTTTCGTGTCTCTGGTGGTTACTTCCGGTTCTAAGAGGTGAAATAACCCTAATACAACATATGTCTCGTTTCAGCGCTACACTGATACCCTGTTACTTATTCGTTCCTTATTCGCTTTTAATACGCGTGGTAAACTTTGCAATTTGAAATAAATCGATTATCGATTGCTTTCATGACTCTGGCGGTAATTATGTGTTCTCTGAGGTGAAAACCACTCTGTTACTTATTCGTTTTTCATTCGCTTATAAAACGTGTGTTATGCGTTGCACTTTATAAAAGAAATATTTTTGTGTCTCTGGTGGTAACTGTCAATTCTTATATACGTTGCACCTTGAAAAAAATCGATTTTCAATTGTGTTCATGTTTCTGGTGGTAACAATGTGTTCTTAGAGATAACATAACCCTATTAGTGCGTATGTACCCGTTCCAGCGCTTGGTTAATAACCTGTTACTTATTCGTTCCTTATTCGCTTTTTATCCGCGGGGTGTACGTTGCATCTCAAAATAAATAGTTTTTCAATTTTGTTCATGTTTCTGGTGGTAATTATGTGTTCCTAGAGATAACATAACCCTATTACCGCGTATGTACCCGTTCCAGCGCTCGGTTATTTCCCTGTTACCTATTCAATTATAATACGTTTGTTTTACATTGAACCTTTCAGAAAAGGATTTTCAATTGTGTTCATGTTTTTGTGGAAAAAATGTGTTCTCAGAGATTAAATAATCCTATTAGCGCGTATGTATCCGTTCCAGCGCTCGGTTAATACTCTGTTACATATTCGTTCCTTATTCGCTTTTAATACGCTGGGTATAATAGGTTGAACATTGAAATATATCGTTTTTCAATTGTGTGCATGTCTCTGGTTGTAATAATAAATTGTGTTGCACCAGATGCGCATTTCGACAAAATATGTCTCTTCAGTGATGCTCGTGGCCAAAATATTTGAAATCCAAAGCTTATATAAAAGATGAAGAGCTATAATCCAAAGGGTCCAAAAAGTAGTCAAATTCGTGAAAGGAATCAGAGCTTTGCCAGAGGGAGATACATTCCTTAATTTATAATAATTTCTAATATTTTGTAACAGCAAATTTAAATAACAC
Organism: Mytilus trossulus; assembly: GCF_036588685.1. Classification (NCBI taxonomy): domain Eukaryota; kingdom Metazoa; phylum Mollusca; class Bivalvia; order Mytilida; family Mytilidae; genus Mytilus; species Mytilus trossulus. Next base: position 26,772,179 of record NC_086381.1, read on the forward strand.
AAAAAATGTGCTCTTAGAGATGAAATGACCCTTTTAGCGTGTATATGTCACATAATATTAACCGAGCGCTGGAACGGGTACATACGCGCTAATAGGGTTATTTCATCTCTAAGAACATATTATTACCACAAAAAACATGAACACAATTGAAAATCCTTTCCTGAAAGGGTAATGTATAACGAACGTATTATAATTGAATTAGTAACGAATAAGTAACGAATAAGTAACAGGGCATTAATCGAGCGCTGGAACGGGTACATACGTGCTAGTAGGGTTATTTCATCTCTAAGAACACATAGTTACCAACAGAGACATGCACATAATTCAAAATCGATTTATTTCAAGGTGCAACATATACCCCGCGTATTAAAAGCGAATAAGGAACGAATAAGTAACAGGTTATTAACCGAGCGCTGGAACGGGTACTTACGCGGTAATAGGGTTATGTTATTTCTAAGATCACATTGTTACCACCAGAGGCATGAACACAATTGAAAATCCTTTCCAAAAGGTGCAATGTATATAACAAACGTTTTATACTTAGATAAGTAACAGGGTATAAACCGAGCGCTGGAACGGGTACATACGCGCTAATAGGGTAATTTCATCCCTTAGAACACATAGTTACCGCCAGAGACAAGAACACAATTGAAAATCATTTTCTAAAAAGTGCAACGTATAATACGCGTGTTATAAACAAGGTATTAGTCAATCTCCAAAACGATGTACACCCCGCTAACATGTTTTATAGCTGATCATGCGGTATGGGCTTTGCTTATTGTTGAAGACCGTATCGGGACCTATAGTTGTTAATTTCGGTGTCATTTTGGTCTGTTGTGGGGAGTTGTCTCATTGTCGATCATAACACCTCTTCATTTTTATACAAGCGCTAAAAGGTGATTTCACCTCTTCGAACCAAGAACCAGATCTTCAAACATACGAATATAAAACATTTAAAAGGTAGAACGTATAAAAACCATATACGAAACAAATAAGTATCAAACATAAAGCAACAGGATCGGTTGAGCACATAAAAAGGTCATTTTACCTCAACAAATTTAGAACTATAACCAGAGATTACAAATGTAGAATATAAACAATCAAAAATGGGGAAGGATATCAAAAATAGAATAAGGAATAAGGAATAAGTAACGAATAGGCAACGAATAGGTAATAACGAAAAAGTATCGAACAGGGAATAGGGAATACGTAACGAATAGGTAACGGAGGTTTATTCCTTGAATGCCAACATCCTTTGATCTACCGACAATTTACCTGTAAAATTATGTTGGCGTTCAAGGAATAGGTGCAAGTAGTTATCACAACAAAAGTGCATGCTTGTCAAAGCAATCATACTAATTAAACAGAGGTAAATACAGGTAGCTAAATCTAGTTTATGTTTATTAAAAATCATATTTTGCTGCTCCTTCTTGATCAAATATGGATTCTCTTAAAACGAAACTTTCAACAGTGTTGCATCACAAATTCAATATGTGTTTATTGTCAGGACTGTAAGGAATTCCAGTTATAACAAATTTTACAATAGACTCTTTGGACTTTGAAGATTTTTTTCAATATTTCTATAGTTGTGTGTGCTTTAATATCCTACCATATTACTGATTAAATTTCTTGAAACTTTGTATCTCGTGTTGATTGCTTTTTTGTCTATTTCAGTTTGTTCAGGATATTTTTCTTGGTTATACAATTACACCCTTTTTTGTAAGTGATTCGTAAAATAACATTGTTTAATTATTTGTCATGTTCGCAACTCATCTGAATTCTTTTAACTATATTTCATGAATTTTCTTGAAACTTTTGTAGAGTTTCCAGCTTATATATATATATCTTTATTCTCATAAACCAAAGTACAATGGTACAGAGACATATACAAATAAATTAACATAGTATAAATTTTAAATACAAATGTAAAATAGAGACATAAAGTGATTACCCAGGAGATTCTAGGCATTTAATAATAATTCTTATAAACTTGCACAGATTGTTTAGTTCAGACGGGTTGCTACTATTCATTAGACTCTGAAATTTTAAAATATTTGGTCTGTTTATAAAATGATGCTTTAGTAGCTGTTGTCTACTATCGTTTATTGTCGAGCATTTTAAAATATAATGGAACTCGTCGCCAATGTCACCGGAATTGCACAAAGTACAAATACGATTTTCTCTTTGAATGTTTTGCCATCTACCAATTTCGATAGGAATTTTTGTGTTCAGCGTTCTAAATCTACAAAAAGAAGCAATATTTTTGTCATCTAAAATATCAAAGTAGGTTTCGAAATTTATACTATTTTTGAATAATTTATAATTTAGAGCTTTTGGAGAATTCTGTACAGTAGCATACCATGTCTGTCTGAACTGGTCAGTTAATCTTAATTTAACAGTATCATACAACCAGTTTTTACTTATAAAATATTTAGAGTTCCATATATTTGATAGTCCACAGTTATCAAGCACAGATTTTACATTCTTACACCAAGCTATATTTCCATTATAACTACCAGTAGCAAGATTGTAAAGAATTACAGGAAGTTTCTTATTTTCCCCAGTTACAAGCTTTTCCCAATAATTTATAGTACGTAATTTAATAAAAATATCAAGTGGGAATCGGCCAAGTTCCCCATATATCATATAATCAGGCGTGGATTTTTTAAGATTAAGCAGTAATTTACAACATTTTAGATGAACACGTTCTATAACAGAGGTGTTACCCATTCCCCAGACTTCACACCCGTATAATAATATAGGCTTAACTACTTTGTCAAATAATTCTAGTTGACATTTAATATTCAAATTATGTAATCTCCCCTTTTTTAGAATATCGTACATAGCCCTTGTTGCTTTATCAGCCTGTGCCTTTTTTGCTTTTGTGAAACTTCCTGTTCTAGAAAATAATACACCAAGATATGTAAATTCTTCAACAATATCTAACTCAATATCAGCATATTTAAAACTAACATTTTGTAGTGGTCTACCTTTAGAAAAAATTACTATTTTGCTTTTCGGAACATTGACTTTTAATTTCCATGTTTCACAATATTCCTTTAAAGCGTCTAATTGTTTTTGTAGATCTGCTTGCGTTTCTGACAAAAGTACAGTGTCGTCTGCGTACAATACAACAAACAGTTTTAAATACATACAAAGCTCGTTCTCTATTTGATCTGATAAAGATTTCAAACCATTTATATTTTTGTTCTGAAAAAAGCTTTCTAAATCATTTAAATAAATAGAAAAAAGTATGGGAGATAAATTTTCTCCCTGTCTTACACCTACATTACATGGAAAGTAGTCTGAATATTCCCCATCACTGAATATTCGTGATTTCACATTTTTATACATATTAAATATAGTGTTATACATCTTCCCATTCACTGTATGTAAAATGAGTTTTGACCAAAGACCGGATCTCCAAACTGTATCGAAAGCTTTAGCAAAATCAATAAAAGCACAAAAAAGTTTTTTCTTTTTTTGTCTCAGTAATTCAAATAAAATATGCAGAGTAAATATACTGTCTATAGTGGAATATCCCTTTCTGAAACCAAACTGGTTTTCATTTAACAACAAATATTCTTCCAAAAAGTTACTCAGTCTTAAATTCAAAATTGACGTAAAAAGTTTACCCATACAGCTTAATATAGTTATTGGTCTGTAGTTTTGGGGATCTGACTGGTCACCTTTGTTTTTATAAAAAGGTATAACATTACCAACTAGCCAAAGTTCAGGCACTTTTCCAGTATCAAATACAATATTAAACAGTTTTACATAGATTGGCATAAAAATCTGAGTGGTGCTCTTAATATATTCATTAGTGACGAAGTCATCGCCACAAGCTTTGCCATTCTTGAGATTTTTGATGCATTTAAAAATTTCATTTTCCGTAATAGGACTGTTTAATAACAAATTAAGTTCGTTATTTTCATCTATAATAGTTTCTTCACCAGCGTCAGGATCTGACGAATTTAAATTTTTGAAAAATTCAAAAAGTACATCAACAGGAATATTATTCCTTTTTTTTTCTTTATACGAGTTTAATATCTTCCAAAATTCTTTAGAATTACTATTTTTTAAATTATTCATCTTTTTTCTCATGGCTTTTTTATGCTTATTAATAGAAATGTTCATTTGCCTCTTATATTCACGTTCTGTATGCTTCATCTCTTCTCTTTTTAAACATGTTTTATTGTTTTTATATCTTCTTTTTGAAATTCGAAAGCACCGCCTTTTTTCCCAACATATTTGGTCAAACCAAGGTTTAATAACTTTTTTTCGACATTTGTTTTCATGTCGTTTATAAGTGAAAGATCCAAACACCTTTTCGGCTGAATCCAGCATTAAACCATTTACAGATTCAACTATTTTATTAATATTTTCTTGAGCCAGTATACTGGTATTCAACATAGTTAAATCATTATTTAATTGATCGATTTTATTTCTATCGATATTTCTCAAAAATTCGGCTTCTTTTTCACAATCCCATTTTTTGAAGCCTTTTCTTTCATGACATGCCAAATCGTTTATTAAAATGTCATCGCATTCGACGATGTTATCAATCGAGTTGAAGACTAGCTTACAGTTCAGAGGCGAATGAACATCGGAAAAAAGAGCAGAAAAATCAAGTACAGACATATTAACAACACATGATAACATATTATATGTACAAATAAAATAGTCAACCACACTAGACTGGCGACAAGTAAATAAGCCTTCTTTATCGCCATCAGCCCTTCCATTTAAAATAAACAGATTGTTATTTCTGCACATTTCTAAAAGTAGATTTCCAAAATGGTTTTTTGTCTTGTCGCAACTATTTCTAATACGTGACATATGAAACTTGTGTAAGTTGTTTGAAAAATCAATATTAAAATTATCTGAAGTGTCATGATTGGTATTTGTTATTTCATAGAAGTCTAAATTGGCAGCAGTTCTGCTGTTAAAATCACCAGCTTCGAAGTTATCAAATTAACTTAATTATTTTTTAGATTTAATTAATTGTACAACTGAAATCTTCATAAAGTTTATATTAACTAATAAGATATGTAAATTGATATAAAACTATAAAAAAAATCTCGTATATCCTTTATTTAGTTTGAAATAATTGTATAAAACTAAAATTTCATTAACATTTTTAATATTTCTTATGTTATTAATTCCAAACATACTTTTTTGATAAAAAGTTATAAATCATTTTAATTTTCTTTATTGCTTTAAAATTCATAATAATTCTACCCCTAAAATCTACTATTTTTCCTTATGAGAAAGTGGTGAAATGTTGCATTTCTATAAAGTTCATTAGTTATTTTTAACAGTCAAATACTTATTAAAACACCTATTGTTATTATATAAACATCTATTAAAATATTTTTGTTGGCATTCAAGGAATAGGTAACATATAAAATGTTGGCATTCGAGGGACACCGTAACGGATAGGGAATAGGGAATAAGTAACGAAACGGTAACGAATAGGTAACGAATAGGGAATAGGGAAGGAGTAACGAATAGGTAACGAATAGGGAATAGGGAATGAGTAACGAATAGGTAACGAATAGGGAATAGGGAATAAGTAACGAATAAGGAATAAGTAACCATCTTGACGTCCATGTTGAAGACACCATATGTGCATAATGGTTTAATTTTTGAATTGTTGTTTGGATGGAGAGTTGTCTCATTGGCACTCACACCACATCTTCCTATATCTATGTCGGAGAAAAGGTACCACTATAATTTGTTTGTATAATTGTCCATTAAATTCAAATTCATTGTTTCTTAGTATAAATTTAACAGATGCCGTTAAAACTTTTTTGATGGGAATATTTGAGGTATATTCTTGTGTGTCAATTGATTATAATGCATTTAACTGTTTCTTCTAAGTTATCAATGTTCATATTTGAGTACATAGACGTTACATCATAGGCAATAAGAATGCAATCCTTGATGTTAAATCACATATTAAAAAAACTGAAACGTATCAATATTTACCAATCACTAGTGCACATCCGAAAACACACATTCACAAGTATTACAGTTTGCAAGTGAATCTATACGTCATATTAGAAATAATAGTGACATCAAGGAGTTAGATAGACATTTAACTAACTAAGATAAGTTTATATTGAAAGATGATACTGACGTTGCGCACGATATTGGTGTCACTTTGGAAATATGGGTTAGATGGCGGGTTATTCAAATCCAAGCTCTTATCCTATACAATAAATAACCATGTTATGCATATCATTCGAAAGGAAATAAACCATAGAAATCAATGACATGGATGAATTTGTGCTTTGTCTTTTTTTTTAATGAAAAAAAATGCTCATTTCGATGCCTATAACGTCATTTTAAGGGTGTCCCGCTGTTACAATTTTGTTTTATGTACGTCTTTGAAATCCCAGTGCGGATTCATTCGTGAGTAGAATGGTTTAAAATTTTACAACTATATAGTATACATTTAACGTTATTTGAAGTGGTAGACGTTTTTGACTATAAGGGTAGGAAGATCGTCAAAAAAGTTTAAACAAAAAAGAGAAAAAATGTCCCAATTTGCTGCTCAACCCGTAAAAAACTTTCTGTCTTCAATTTCATAATAAGAACATACGAAAATGGCGTTGAATAATATCAGAAAAATTATACATATTCCGAAGAAACTTTCTGAAGTCATCATTATGTAACTGCGGTCTTATTTTAAAAACATCGTCATTTTTACCGTGTCCAATAAAATGTCCCGATGGTCGAAATAACACAAAGCATGATTCAGAGGCTTTTTGTCAATCGAAATTCTACTATATCTCAAATGTTTATCACCTGTTAACTGATATGAATGAAAAATACATTTAATTTCCTTTAAAATGATATGATATGTACTTTTGTTTGAGTTGCAGGTAGAAAATCCGAAACGATCTAAGATGTCCAATGAAATGTCCCCGTTACCGTAATTTGACGTTCGCGTTATAATAACGTTAAACTGGTATACGAATTTTCTGGCATATTGGCATAACATAACTTGATGAAATTGATTTGATCTATATAAAATAAAGTTCTTGTTTAATATGTATTAAAATGTAGATCTGCATTGTTTCAAGGATATAAGATGTCGAAATATTTAACTGGGATACTCCATAAAGACAAGGCCCCGGAGCTATAACAAAGAGAAAACTTACTAATGACCACACCCCAACTTTATAAAAGCAAGATACATTGCAAAGGGAAATGCAAACAAAAGTGAGATCTTCTTAATTATCCTTCTCAGCCAGATAGTATCTATGCACACGTACAAAAGAAATGTGTTGTTACGCATGCGGAAGAATATCACAAGAAAGTTTTGTGGGAAATTATGAATGTCTACTCAAATCCAATCTATTGGAAAATCGAATTGTTATTGAAGACCTGCACGTATACTGCACTTTTATTAGAATTGTAGAATAGAATGATAAACAATTGGATGAAAATTATACATACATGTAACTGCTATATATACAAATATTAATATATTATATAACAACACATCAGAGTATACTTATTTGTATCACCACAATATAATAGATATTAAAGCAGTGAGGTTGAATTCCCTGTAATTTATTCATCATCCACGCGTGAACTTTGCACAGAAAAAAAACACATAAATCTCATTTTAAGGTATAGAAATATGATTTTTTTCTGAGACAAGTGCGTGTGACCATCCACACGAACTTGCGCTCATCCGATGTTCAGTACTTCAGTACTTTGATTATACTTGAAAAACAATGTAAGCTCGAAACCCAAAATATGGAAACCGAAAACATAAAAATAATCAGTTTGGAAACTTTTTTTTTTGAAAAACAAAGAAGATTTGGTGTAAACCGATATACTCTGTTATATGTTGAAAATGGAAGCGCTGAACCAAAAGTAAGTTAACCAATAGTATATAAAAAGTGCATGGAATGCATTACTGGTCCATAGTTGTTCGCTTGAGAAAAACATTTATCCATGTGAACATGCATTCAGTCAGTTTAATTGAAGTCTGGAGCTGGCATGTCAGTTAACTGCCAGTAGTCTGTTGTTATTTATGTATTATTGTCATTTTGTTTATTTTCTTTGGTTACATCTTCTGACATCAGACTCGGACTTCTCTTGAACTGAATTTTAATGTGCGTAGTGTTATGCGTTTACTTTTCTACATTGGTTAGAGGTATAGGGGTAGGGTTGAGATCTCACAAACATGTTTAACCCCGCCGCATTTTTGCGCCTGTCCCAAGTCAGGAGCCTCTGGCCTTTGTTAGTCTTGTATTATTTTAATTTTAGTTTCTTGTGTACAATTTGGAAATTAGTATAGCGTTCATTATCACTGGACTAGTATATATTTGTTTAGGGGCCAGCTGAAGGACGCCTTCGGGTGCGGGAATTTCTCGCTACATTGAAGACCTGTTGGTGACCTTCTGCTGTTGTTTTTTATTTGGTCGGGTTGTTGTCTTTTTTGACACATTCCCCATTTCCATTCTCAATTTTTCATATAGTAATTACTTAAAAATACACATCTAGTAAAATGAAAATAATTGTATCATTCAAAATCGGATTTCGACCTGCTGGTAATCTGTGAGGTAGGTATTTAAAAATTGTAATCAATGAAAACATTAAATATTTTCTTTTTAAAAAAATAGTTAAGACCCCGACCATCTTTAAATCATTGAAAGTTGGCAACGGCAGCATAAGAGCTTGTGTTTCTTTTTCAAACTTGATGAACATTTTATAAAGCTTTTCGTTAGAGATTTTTGTCAAAAATATTCTGTTTTTAACCTTTTCCATAAAATCGTGGTTGATGTTAAAATTGTGGTCTTACTTAAACGTTTAAATGGATAATATGCATTATAATGTAAGTATAGGTAACTGTTAAGGTTATAATCAAAGGCAGTCAATGTGATATATGTTGTAAGCACGCTCGTCCTAAGAGTAAAGAGATTCGCCTCAGATTTGTCCTGAATTTGTTTCACTCATAGTATCAAACTAAATTTGAATGTTTTGAAACATTGAAGATAAAAAAAAATGTCAACAAATATGTACAAAACAGACTCTTTCGTTCATTTCTTTTACAAAAAATTTGGGCAGTTAGTTTTCTCGTCTTAATTGTTTTACGTTGTCTTTTCGGGGCCTTTTATAGCAGACTATGCGGTATGGGCTTTGCTTTTGAAGGCCGTACAGTGACCTATAGTTGTTAATTTCTGTGTCAATTTGGTCTCTTGTAGAGAGTTGTCTCATTGACAATCATACCACATCTTCTTTTTATATGTTGCAATCATTTAACGAGACATCAAATTGTTATTTTGTGTTATTGTTGCATCTGTAAATCTTCGCCAAAATTAAAAACTGTTCATGTATCTAAATTTTGTTCAAATTCAATGGAATTTTGTATTTGCACCGCCTTAAAAAAATAAAACCATATTAAGAAGCAACTTCGAAAATCTCTGTACTTTAAGCGGTATTTCACATGAGTAGAATATAAGGTCAACATTTGAAACTTTCCGTGGAACAACGTCAAAATCGTCGTTTTATTTGGAACGTCGTGTAACGCTAAGTGGTACCAATACTGAGCGTAACTTCAGTTGTAAAAATGAAACAGAGAATGTTATAAGAAACGTTAGAAATACTACAAGCAGAAAAACAACCTTATAAAAGGCCGATATGACAAAGAATGTTCCACTCACTCTCGTTACTAAATATAATACAATGGTACAAAAACCGAAGTGAAGGTTATAAGAAAAAAATTGAGAAATGATCTGCTAAAAAACAAACAGTGTAGTAAAATCTTCATCCATGTGCCTATCATAGCGTATAAACGTACCAAAACGATCAAAGAATACCTTGCTAAATCAAGGAAATAGTTAGGAGACTTTTGAAAAGGGACCCATGCTTAAATAGTATAAGCAAATATTCCCGAAACACTGTTAGTTATTATTTTAATTATAGGCAACCAACTTTCATATAAATGAAATTTAAATAAAACGGTGTAAAGTCTTGAGATTAATTACGTATGTTGGTCGAAGGAACCGCACTTCTTTACAATTGTGATATACAAACTAGTTTAAGAACGCAGTTTTCATTGGTTAAAACAAGAAGACAAACGAACGTTTATTTACGCGTATATAATGATTTCATACGCGTATAGTAACGCGTATATTTATGCAATTAACGCGTATATAAACGCGTATATAATGATTGCATACGCGTATATTAACGCGTATATGATAAATAAATTGGATCTAAGTGTAAACGTGTTTATTTTAACAATATACGCGTATAAAACTACAACATACGCGTTGAAAACAACAATATACGCGTTGAAAACAACAATATACGCGTTGAAAACCACAATATACGCGTAAACTTACGCGTATAAAATCATATACGCGTAAATAATCACGCAAATGACATGAACGGCCACTCATACCTATACGCCGCCTGATTCCTCACAAATGTGGTATAATTAAATCGTATACAAACTTGGAATTTTTAGGGGGAAAAAAAGAAAACTGCAACACCCGCGAAATTGGATGTATATGAGAAAGATTATCATGTTTAAAAAAAAAAGAGCGCAACTAAGATGCAACGAAATAATAGAAAGGTCTGAATTATTATATTGTGTGCAGTTTATTATAATTTTTAAATGTTTAATGGGCTTTTATACCATCGGACATTTTTTTCGGATGTAATAGGGGGAAACCCAATGATGGAAACCTCCACGAAATAAAAGGGCGAGTAATTAAACCGTTAAACCAGTTCTATGTGAACCTATGCCGTTCAAAGTGCTCGTACTTTACCTATACAATTATAAATGAAAACGCAGAATATGCCAGGAAACAGCACAACCAAAAACAAAATATCCCAAGCCACCAAAGTGTCATCAACTCAATGGTCTTCATTATTTACTAAAGCGTTCATCCTTGCTTTCAGTGCCAACCTTTAAATATATGATAAGTTCAAGAATGGTCTTGACATTAATTTAAGAAAAAACAAAATAGTTGTTTTTCGTAACAAAGGTGTACTGAAAGAGAACGAAAAATGGTATCTGAATGTTAATTAAAATGATAGAAATGTGTGATCAGTTTGTATATCTTGGTTTGTTATTAAACTATAACGGTACTTTTACTGTAACACAGAACACACTATCTGAATAGGGTAGAAAGGCTATATTTTGTTTATTGAGTAAGATTTATGATGATTGTTATACTACTGAGACTTTGATATCCTTATTTGATATTTGATATAATTGTGAAATATGGTTGTGAAATATGGGGTTTCCATAAGGGAGCTCATATAGAAACGCTTCATTTGTATTATTTAAAAAGAATTTTGAAATTGAGAAAAACGACTGAAAACCCTATGATGTATTTGAACTTGGGCGTTTACCATTGTATGTATTACTAAACAGATATGTAAGAATGGTACGTTACTGGTTGAAGTTATTAGAATCTAATAATTGTATATTGAATTGTATGTATGAAGATATGTACGAATCAAGTGTTGTTAAACCGAATGATAAACTCAACTGAAGTTGTAAGATAAAAGACATACTGTTGTTATTTATGTATTAATGTCATTTTGTTTATTTTCTTTGGTTACATCTTCTGACATCAGACTCAGACTTCTCTCGAACTGAATTTTAATGTGCGTATTGTTATGCGTTTACTTTTCTACATTGGCTAAAGGTATATGGGGAGGGTTGAGATCTCACAAGCATGTTTAATCCCGCCGCATTTTTGCGCCTGTTCCGAGTCAGGAGCCTCTGGCCTTTGTTAGTCTTGTATTATTTTAATTCTTGTTTCTTGGGTACAATTTGGAAATAAGAATGGCGTTCATTATCACTGAACTAGTATATATTTGTTTAGGGGCCAGCTGAAGGACGCCTCCGGGTGCGGGAATTTCTCGCTACATTGAAGACCTGTTGGTGACCTTCTGTTGTTGTTTTTTTCTTTGGTTGGGTTGTTGTCTCTTTGACACATTCCCCATTTCCATTCTCAATTTTATACTGTACTAAACAGGTATGGATTCAATGATATATGGTTGGCACAAAGTGTTGGAAATATATCAATTATTTTTACATGAATTTAAAAAAAGAATCGTTGATAATTATGTAGCTGAAGGCTTGTCATTTTTTGAAAATACTTTAAAATGAAATTTGACGTATCAATATATAATACATGATGGATATACTTTGCAATTGTATTTGAATCGACCATTGAACAGTGTATACCAGTCATATGTAACTAAATATAGAATCAATTCACATTCACTTAATGTAGAAACTGGAAGATACTTTAATATTTCCATAAATGAGCTTGTTTGTAATATGTGTAATAACAAAGTAAAAGAAGACGAATATCATTTCATATTAGAGGGTGATAAATATGTGAATATCAGAAGTAAATATACTAAGATATATTATTATAGAAACCCGTCTATCTTCAAATTACTTCTGGGTAAATACCTGTTTGAGGCAGAGAAAATTCGTAACACTTGATTTTTGTTATGTACCTTTATTACCAAACCAATGTAAATTGTATGCCAAACTCCGCTATATATTACATGTACTGCTGTATATGTATATGTAAACTGTATAATTTGTGTAGCTGTTCAATCATATGAGCTGTATTTCCTTACGGAATAAAGAATTATTAAATATAATATCTTTGAAGGAACATGCTTTCACAATATCCAATATTAGGTCTTTTATAGGATACATATGGTATGGGTTTTAGTCTATGGGGTATCTTGCATGTTTTAACATCTACTTTCTTAAAATCCTCCTAATTTTTAGTAAAATAAAACGTAACACGCATTTCTACTATTTTTTAGCACTAAATAAATAATATGTGTGTTTATTCTGCACAGAATGAATGAGTTGGACAAAAATAATAATTTGTAAATATGCATTACGTGCTCATGGTGATTCTTGTTTCGTTAGAATGTCGTCTTACTGGAGGAACCAAAGAACTTCTTTTATTCAGCTTACCAGTACTGTATTCAGAGTCAAATTGGATTCTAAAAAATTAGATATGAGCAGAAGTATTTGAAATATAACGTTTTTATTTATATTCTAATATAATGTATTGCGAATTTCATAATTCTTATTTTATTGTACTAGACATTAAATATACAACTGTACCATAGCTGACCCGAGCAAATACAACAAGAATGTGTCCAAAGTACACAGATGCCCTATCCGCACTATCATTTTCTATGTTCAGTGGACCGTGAAAATGGGGTACAATCTCTAATTTAGTATTAAATTTGAAAAATCATAATCATAGGGAACATGTTTACTAAGTTTCAAGTTGATCGGACTTTAACTTCACCAAACCCTACTCGTACTTTACCTATACAATTATAAATGAAAACGCAGAATATGCCAGGAAACAGCACAACCAAAAACAAAATATCCCAAGCCACCAAAGTGTCATCAACTCAATGGTCTTCATTATTTACTAAAGCGTTCATCCTTGTTTTCAGTGCCAACCTTTAAATATATGATAAGTTCAAGAATGTTCTTGACATTAATTTAAGAAAAAACAAAATAGTTGTTTTTCGTAACAAAGGTGTACTGAAAGAGAACGAAAAATGGTATCTGAATGTTAATTAAAATGATAGAAATGTGTGATCAGTTTGTATATCTTGGTTTGTTATTAAACTATAACGGTACTTTTACTGTAACACAGAACACACTATCTGAATAGGGTAGAAAGGCTATATTTTGTTTATTGAGTAAGATTTATGATGATTGTTATACTACTGAGACTTTGATATCCTTATTTGATATTTGATATAATTGTGAAATATGGTTGTGAAATATGGGGTTTCCATAAGGGAGCTCATATAGAAACGCTTCATTTGTATTATTTAAAAAGAATTTTGAAATTGAGAAAAACGAGTGAAAACCCTATGATGTATTTGAACTTGGGCGTTTACCATTGTATGTATTACTAAACAGATATGTAAGAATGGTACGTTACTGGCTGAAGTTAATAGAATCTAATAATTGTATATTGAATTGTATGTATGAAGATATGTACGAATCAAGTGTTGTTAAACCGAATGATAAACTCAACTGAAGTTGTAAGATAAAAGACATACTGTTGTTATTTATGTATTAATGTCATTTTGTTTATTTTCTTTGGTTACATCTTCTGACATCAGACTCAGACTTCTCTCGAACTGAATTTTAATGTGCGTATTGTTATGCGTTTACTTTTCTACATTGGCTAAAGGTATATGGGGAGGGTTGAGACCTCACAAACATGTTTAATCCCGCCGCATTTTTGCGCCTGTTCCAAGTCAGGAGCCTCTGGCCTTTGTTAGTCTTGTATTATTTTAATTCTTGTTTCTTGGGTACAATTTGGAAATAAGAATGGCGTTCATTATCACTGAACTAGTATATATTTGTTTAGGGGCCAGCTGAAGGACGCCTCCGGGTGCGGGAATTTCTCGCTACATTGAAGACCTGTTGGTGACCTTCTGTTGTTGTTTTTTTCTTTGATTGGGTTGTTGTCTCTTTGACACATTCCCCATTTCCATTCTCAATTTTATACTGTACTAAACAGGTATGGATTCAATGATATATGGTTGGCACAAAGTGTTGGAAATATATCAATTATTTTTACATGAATTTAAAAAAAGAATCGTTGATAATTATGTAGCTGAAGGCTTGTCATTTTTTGAAAATACTTTAAAATGAAATTTGACGTATCAATATATTTTACATGATGGATATACTTTGCAATTGTATTTGAATCGACCATTGAACAGTGTATACCAGTCATATGTAACTAAATATAGAATCAATTCACATTCACTTAATGTAGAAACTGGAAGATACTTTAATATTTCCATAAATGAGCTTGTTTGTAATATGTGTAATAACAAAGTAAAAGAAGACGAATATCATTTCATATTAGAGGGTGATAAATATGTGAATATCAGAAGTAAATATACTAAGATATATTATTATAGAAACCCGTCTATCTTCAAATTACTTCTGGGTAAATACCTGTTTGAGGCAGAGAAAATTCGTAACACTTGATTTTTGTTATGTACCTTTATTACCAAACCAATGTAAATTGTATGCCAAACTCCGCTATATATTACATGTACTGCTGTATATGTATATGTAAACTGTATAATTTGTGTAGCTGTTCAATCATATGAGCTGTATTTCCTTACGGAATAAAGAATTATTAAATATAATATCTTTGAAGGAACATGCTTTCACAATATCCAATATTAGGTCTTTTATAGGATACATATGGTATGGGTTTTAGTCTATGGGGTATCTTGCATGTTTTAACATCTACTTTCTTAAAATCCTCCTAATTTTTAGTAAAATAAAACGTAACACGCATTTCTACTATTTTTTAGCACTAAATAAATAATATGTGTGTTTATTCTGCACAGAATGAATAAGTTGGACAAAAATAATAATTTGTAAATATGCATTACGTGCTCATGGTGATTCTTGTTTCGTTAGAATGTCGTCTTACTAGAGGAACCAAAGAACTTCTTTTATTCAGCTTACCAGTACTGTATTCAGAGTCAAATTGGATTCTAAAAAATTAGATATGAGCAGAAGTATTTGAAATATAACGTTTTTATTTATATTCTAATATAATGTATTGCGAATTTCATAATTCTTATTTTATTGTACTAGACATTAAATATACAACTGTACCATAGCTGACCCGAGCAAATACAACAAGAATGTGTCCAAAGTACACAGATGCCCTATCCGCACTATCATTTTCTATGTTCAGTGGACCAAAATGGGGTACAATCTCTAATTTAGTATTAAATTTGAGAAATCATAATCATAGGGAACATGTTTACTAAGTTTCAAGTTGATCGGACTTTAACTTCACCAAACCTTACCTCAATCTTCTACAACTTCAAATTAGACCTTGTCCATCGGATTTCTTATGATTAAGAAATACCAGGCCTTAGAATATGTATAAAGTGCCTAGAAAATCAACCTAACAATGTTAGAATAGATTTGATTCGTAACTTCCTCCCGGCGCCGGGGCTAGAACCTGTACTTTTTTCTAACTTCTACGACAACACCGCCTAGCATTGCGCAGAGACCTTATCCCCTCCTCTAATTCTAGCTTATAAAAATAGGCTTACGTTTCGGGAGGTGTTACCTGCTTGTAGGCATTAAACAAAGATCTCTGATACAATACACGAAGTATTTATTTTTAGAGTACAGAAATGATCATCTACTCATCTATTCAGTATAATTACAGGATGCTAATCTACTTTTAGAAGCATTACATCACTGTAAATAAATATATGTATATGTCTGCCTGTGTGTAGTGACAACTGCAAATTATACCTTGTCCATCGGATTTCTTATGATTAGGAAATACCAGGCCTTAGAATATGTATAAAGTGCCTAGAAAATCAACCTAACGATGTTAGAGTAGATTTGATTCGTAGCTTCCTCCCGGCGCGGGGGCTGGAACCTGTACTTTTTTCTAACTTCTACGACAACACCGCCTAGCATTGCGTCTGAGTCAGTGACAACTCTACAACAGATGGATCACCAGCAATGATGGTGATACATGGTTGTGTACATTATGTATATACAACTCGTCTAAACATCAACCCAACAATGTTAGATCTGTAAATTTGCTTTCGCAAATATTTTGTTTTTCTCTCGCCAGGATTCGAACCCATGCTACTGTGATATCGTGACACCAAATCGCCTGCACTTCAGCCGTCCCGCTAGACCACACGACCACCTTGGATCTGCAAAAATAGCGCTTTCAGTGGCCGTTCGTTACCTTTCCTCGTCGGTTTTAATCTAGCGGCGTAAAACAATACATGATATATACTGAGTGCCAATGAAAGCTCCCTCATGTTGTTCGTAGATCGCTCTTATTTCTCCCTTTAGTTGCATCGTAATAAGTTTTAAGTTACGAGTTCTTAATAATTTTCTGGTGTGTCCGTTTTTGGTTCCTCGCACAGAAAGTAGAATCACCTTAAATGAATCATAGAAACGCTTTAATGAACGATTAAATGTACATTACAATCAACTACCCATTTAACCTAAGGAAAACAATTCTGGCCGCAGACCACCATTATTCTTTCGGCCTCAATCTAATCTTAAAATTAAATGGTTTTAAAACTAGTTTTTCATCAAAATATAAAGTGTCGCTCGGGGTGTCAGAGTTTGCATCTCAAGGGGTAGGGGCTTTTAATTAAAAAAAAAATAGAATAAATTTGAAATGTCTTTATCTGATACTTTCAAATTCAAACACATCTACTACATATGTATATTATGATAACACAGTACAAACTAAAAGTACTTCATTTTGCCTTGTTTTTTAGTCTTATAAAACATGTGCTTTTGATTTAATAAAGAGTAAAAAATGACTCAAAATATTTTGTTTAAAAGCCAGAAAGTTGATTTCTTTTCCATTTCAGTTACCATCAGGGTCAGAAAACAATCACGACTGTGGCTCAATGCAACGAAAGTTGGAGTAAAATCACAGAGCAGACCTCCATAAAAGAATTGTCCGTAGCCACCAACAGTCAAACTTCATCAAAGTTCATCACCAGGTTTCTCTCAAATGCACTCGTGCACGCCGCAAAAAGCACTCACGTCAAAACGAATTCGATTACTCTCTCCAATGAAACATTCACCGGCATCTAAAGCAGATAATGCCTATACAGCTGCAAGGAGACCTGAAGACAATGACATACAGTACTTTTCTAAACGTTTCCAAAACAGAGGTTCAGAATCTTAAATACATAATGATCCATAATCTGACTGCTGATTTTCTATCTTTTATCCAAATTGTGAAAGAAAATAATTTCCTTTAGACAATCTTTCTCATCTTCTTTTCGAGAAGAAGGTCAGATTTATGTCAAAAAGAATAACATCGGAAATATGGTATCGGGGAAACAAACATGTTATATGTCTACAATTGAAAGACACGCAAGAAATTGGGTCTGCAGGTGACAATTGGCGTTAATCCAGATTTGTGATTGTGACAGTGGATTACAAGCTTAATTGGTTTAGCTTACGGAACCTGTTGGAAATAGCCTTTTTGGATTGAGTGCTTTTTGCGGCGTGCACGAGTGCTTTTGGGAGGAAGCTGGTGATGAACTTTTGATTTTCCATCGTGTTTGTCCTGTATGCTTCGGTTACTATTATTGACTGGAAAGATTAACTATTATAGACTAAGCAACACAAATTCAACCCATATACCAGCAATATAGTGAGCTAGTTTTCTCTGGGAGAGATACAATGCATAACTTTATACGAATTTCAAGGGAAAATACACGGAAGATGATGTTATAAGCATAATAGTTTCCTTGCAATGCTTGAAGTGGATTGTTAATATATCGGTTCCATTTAAGTACGGTTTCGATCATTTCCAAACGGGTTTAACTATTAATTTTCACCAAAACAGTGTATTATTACTAATATAATGTACCCGTTTCTATTATTCCATATTACGAAGTAATGTTCTCAAATTTTATAGTTAAATCTATACAGTTAAGATATGCAAATTTCAACACCATTTGTTTTGTATTTTGAAATATTTTTAGTGTTAAAAAGATTGATTGCTGGATATTCTATCAAAATATATTTTGAAGCAAGAGTTATATATCCTTCATTACTACAAAATAGCATCCTCATATGAATTTGTCTTTCCACAATTCACTCAACTTTTTTTGTTTGTTTATGAAAGTCTATGTATCCCCTAAATCCAAAAACATTTAAGAATGAAAAACCCGCACTTCCCCCTCCAAATACATTTTATGTAATGAAAAAAAAATGATGGATGAAAGTCTGTTCTTTTTCCCGTAAGTCCTTAACAAATTCACCAAGCATCAACACATCAATTTTAACACCAAATGCAGAAAACACTGACATATTTTGGGGACTAAGAATAAATAAGACCATTACTATTGGACTCAACAAATTCATTAAATCATTAAGGATCATATCAATTTACAACTCAGAAAACTGAGGGAAAACTGAGGGTGAAAAAGCTAAAAGTTTGTCTCCTTTATACAGATGGAGCAAATAATACTAAATGTATACCAATGAAATTTTAAATAAAGGGTATCAGGGATGCTGTAAAGTTAAGTTTGCCTCATAGCTTGACCTACAGCTTATCACCACAACGAGGGTTTGAGAATTGAACTTAACAAGAAAAGATCTGATTCAATATTCATATTGTTTACTTTCAATTACTGTTCATCAAAATCAAAGTAGTGCTTGCATACAGAGTAAATATCTCCTGAGTGATTTATTCAAGGCTTGCGTTTGCTGAAAAAGGCTTACTGATTACAAGGAAGCTATTTGAAATGTTCCAAATGGTTACGTTGAAGTTATCCCACTTTTATTCAGTTTCTCTTAATAAACAAATGCGACATCCTCTAGTGAAATTAATGGCAGAATGGAATCTGTAATCACAACGATTAACACGACGGGTGTCGTTAATTGACTAGGAACAGCTTATCTTCCCTGGGTAATTTAGTTTACCTCTGATGGGTTTTTTTTAAGTTCCATGTGTCTGTTTTGTTAGTTTTTATTTGTCCTGTCGTTTTATTCTTCTTTTTTGCCGGAGTGTTTTCTGTTTTTGTTAAACTTTGTTTTAGTGAATGATTTGTTTTTTCTCTCAGATGGATTCGAATCCCAGGTTTGCTTCTGTAACATCGTGCTAATACATCCACCGTGTCCAATGTCCTAGACCACTCGACCAACAAGGCTCTATGAAAATTTACTTTAAATTTCTTTAGTCGATTAAGCTGGGGTCACATATTCACATTTTTTACTGCCCTCCTATATATATATATATATATATCTTTATTCTCAATAAACCATCATTTTGACAAGGTATTGATAAAACCATTCTCGATTAAAATTTGTTAAAAGTCTGTAAAAGTTGTACTGTTATACCACTGTCCCAGCTGGTTAGGGAAGGGTTGGGATCCTGCTAACATGTTTAACCCCGCAACATTATTTATGTATGTGCCTGTCCCAAGTCAGGAGCCTGTAATTCAGTGGTTGTCGTTTGTTTATGTGTTACATATTTGTTTTTTGTTCATTGTTTTACATAAATAAGGCCCGTTAGTTTTCTCGTTTGAATTGTTTTACATTGTCTTATCGGGACCTTTTATATCTGACTATGCGGTATGGGCTTTGCTCCTTGTTGATGGCCGTACGGTTACCTATAATTGTTAATGTTTGTGTCATTTTGGTCTTGTGTGGATAGTTGTCTCATTGGAAATCATACAACATCTTCTTTTATATATGATCAAGATTTTGTGAATCGTGGATGGAAATTCAACTTTAATTAAAATTTGTAAAACAAATAATTTGATCACGACAGCAATCAGATATTGTCCAGGAAATGTCGATTTTCAACCGTTTCCAAGGGAATTTATCCCGATAATCCCGTTCTCAATCCGCTTCTTGTCTAATTTGTATCTTTCGCCTGGTAAAATTCGGCCAAGTCTGTCACGACTGCGTCCCGATTCTACCGAATGCAATCCGACAGAGATCGGACGGTGACCAGACAGTAAACCGACGCTGACGGAAGTTATCCGTTCGAAAACTGTCGGCATACTCGGGATGATCAGGTACTGTCGGAACGTAATCCTATCACGGTCCGTTCTGTTCCATTGCAAACGGTTGTGTCTGGTCTCAGTCGTATTGTATCCTGAAATTGTCGGGACTCTGACGTGGGTAGCATTGACGAATTTCGTACTAATAACAGGACTGTTCCGGAACAATTTCGGCAAAATGGTTCGCATTTGACAAGATCTGGATGCAATCTGGACTCAATCGACAGAGAAACAGCAATGAAAAATATCTCCAGATCATTCCCGTTCCATAGGACACCATCCAGAATACACAGAAAAAATGTTAGGATTTTGATCTGATACAGCAGAATCTGTCACGACATAGGCACGATAGTAATCCGACTAGACAAAATATCGGTTGAGTTTCCCCGAATGTTACGGGACGCACCTAACTGTTAAGGTGCTTTGCCGAACTTTCCGTACCATTCCCGCCCCCGTAAGAATCTGTTACGAACTTAAACGACTGCGTTCAGACAATGATAAGACATAACAGATTAATGAGGATAGTTATCCGACTTTTTTGCTTTTCGTGTCGTACCGCTGTCTGATCTCAAAGTTGAGCGATAATCGGCAATGTATGAACCCCGCATTAATGCCTTTCATCGTCGGCTTAATCTAGGGTTGTAACAAAGTACATGAATATACTTCAGGTTTTTCATCTGACCTAAAACAAAATCAGAACTTTATTCTTACTATTATGACTGAAACATTTTTCTTAAAATAAAAAGAAGTGGTATGCTTGCCAATGAGACCACTCCCCTCCAGAGCTCAAATGATATACGAGCCTATATTGAAACTACGTTCAAGCCTATGATTGCGTTGGATAAAAACCGCAATTTTTATACGTGTGCATGTAAAACAAATTTCGTTGTAGAAGGGTATAAAAACAGCACAAACAACATTTTCCAAAAGACCAAAAAAGTGAAAAAGTATATTTAAACAAAACGCATTTGACTAACAGGTCGAAAAACTGACGTTCTTTAACCCTGCTGACTGCCATTGGCGATTGCCAAATAAAATTGATCACAAGATGTAACAAAATGGATCTTGATATGAATTTAATATAAAACAGAAAAAAATAACTTGTGGCCACGATGTTATGCCAAAACATACGGTGTCAATATTTTTTTTGTACACCAGATCCGGATTTCGACAATAAATGTCTCTTCAGTGATGTCAGGGATCGAAACGGTATTTGAAAGGCCATATAAAAAGTACACTCATTTTTAGAAAAAGTAACCTAATTTTTAGATAGACTCTTGAATGTTAAGAGTCAATATAGGATGAACGGATCATATAAACCGGAGTGAAAATATGATACAAGACCAAACGAAAAAATATACACGAGTCTAAATTGAAAACTACGTTCATACCTATGCTTACGTTGGATAAAAACCGCAATTTTTATACGTGTGTATGTAAAACAAATTTCGTTGTAGAAGGGTTTAAAAACAGCACAAACAACATATAAAATGCCTAGAAAATCAATCTAACGATGTTAGAGTAGATTTGATTCGTAACTTCCTCCCCGGCGCCTGGGCTGGAACCTGTACTTTTCTCTAACTTCTACGACAACACCGCCTAGCATTGCGCAGAGACCTTATCCCTCCTCTAGCTGTAGCTTATAAAAGTATGCTTTCGTTTCGGGAGGTGTTACCTGCTTGTAGGAATTAAACAAGGATCTCGGATACAATTCACGAAGTTTTTATTTTTAGTGTACAGAAATGATCATCTTTTCAGTATAATTGCAGGATGCTAATCTATTTTTAGAAGCATACAATCACTGTAAATAAATATATGTATATGTCTTCCTGTGTGAAGTGACAACTGCAAATTATACCTTGTCCATCGGATTTTTTATGATTAAGAAATACCAGGCCTTATAATATGTATAAAGTGCCTAGAAAATCAACCTAACGATGTTACAGTAGATTTGATTCGCAACTTCCTCCCGGCGCCGGGGCTGGAACCTGTAATTTTTTCTAACTTCTACGACAACACCGCCTAGCATTGCGCAGATACCTTATCCCCTCCTCTATCTCTACAGTACATGTATATATATGTGTGTGTTAAAACAACACAATACGGACTTCAAAAATGAGCAAAACTCGTACCGCATTGTCAGCTGTGAAAGGCTTAGATTGGTAATTATAAAAGTATGAAAACATTAGTAAACCAATCTTTGTGTTCAATACACTGTACTTTTGTTGTTTACATTTTACAATTAAACCTTATCGTCAATTCCATACCAGCAGGACGACAACGTTCAGCCTATAACTTGTACCGTCATAAAACTATAACACTTCCGACACTTGTCAAAGATAATGACACTAATTTCCTACTTAGTGTAAAACTGATGATAAAAGGTTCTGAAAACAGACAAGTTGTAAGATTGTATTGTTTGAGTAAAAACAGATTGTATTATAGAAAACAAAGGACATGGGGTATCCATCCATGACACAAAATCAGTACATGCACAGCAAAACAAAATCAGTACATGCACAACAAAAACACACTAAAATCAAAAGAACAGCTCTTTAATTGCTGTTGTAGTATTGTTTTTGTTTGGAACTAATTGTAAAATATATAAAATATATACGATAGTTTACCTATTATAAATTGTACTAGAACACACCCGCGAAATCGCGGGCATTCAAAGCGTAGTTTAAAGTATGTAAAGTGTTGTTGGAAGAATTTTGTAAAATATTGAATGACTGCAGAATTTCAGCAAAAGTATCATAAGTCATTGGTCATTGGTTATTGGGGACAGGAAAATGCTTTTTGTTTTCTTTTTTTTTTTTATCCCTGCTCCTTTATTTATTTGTTGTTTGTTTGTGTGTTACATATTTGTTTTTCGATCAGTTTTTTGTAAGGCCGCTATTTTTCTGGTTTGAATTGTTTTACATTGTCAATTCGGGGCCTTTTAAAGCTGAGTATGCTGTATGGGCTTTGTTCGTTTTTGAAGATCGTAGGGTAACCTATAGTTGTTGATATCTGTGTCATATTGGTCTCTTGTGGAAAGTTGTCTCAACATGGCAATCATACCACATCTTCCTTTTTTTTGTAATCAATGAATTGTGTAAAATATTTAATGACTGAAGAATTTCAGAAAAGGTATCAAAAGTTCACATGAATATTTTTAGCGCTTATCTGTATATTATGAACATTCATTACTATATAAATATAACCCTCTTTATTTAATAAACTCTAGCTGTGACTGCCGTGGATAGTAAACTTGAAAATGATAGCAGATAGAATTCTGAAAATATACTTTATTCTTGGTATATGTATGTTCAAAGTAAACGCAAACCGGAAGTCTAATCTGACTTAAAATTTATTTTTAGCGCTTATCTGTATATTATGAACATTCATTACTATATAAATATAGTGTATTTACTTTCAATTCTAAGTTTACTAATCGATCCATAGTGGTCATTGATATAGTATACAGACCCTCTCTATTTAATAAACTCTGTGACTGCCGTGGATAGTAAACTTGAAAATGATAGCAGACAGAATTCTGAAAATACACTTTATTCTTTGTATATGTATGTCCAATGTATATAGAAAAACGGAAACCGGAAGTCTTATCTGACTTAAAATTTCGTCCAATGACGGGACAAAATCCGGATGCCTTTTTTCTCGTTTTTCTCCAAAAATAACTCAATCTGAATAATCATATGAATGGATGACAAATGTCACTATGCACTGTACGTATAGGACACAGAGGCGTGTTGATTAATTTATTGTGGAAAGAAGAGAAGCGACACCTAAAATGAGGTCTTCTCGTTTAATAGTATAGATACCTTTAATGACATTTAAAAAAAAGTCGCCAGCAAGAAAAAACTAATAAAATTGAGAATGGAACTGGAAATAGTAATGTGTCAAATTGACAACAACCTGAGTAAAAAATCTGAAAACGACCTGGGGCAACCAAAAGAGCTAACAATGGCCCAACCAATTAAAGGACTTTAGGAAAGTGATATCATCCAGCATCCGGAGGGCACAGGCGGGCTTTAGCTGACCCCTAAACACAAATGTGTACTCGTTTAGTGAAAATGGACTTTTATTCTGTACTATTGTCAATTGTTTATGAACAAATATTGATTTCATTTGTCATGTTTTGTGTAGAAATATCATAAATAATCTTCAAAATGAAACAATTAGAGACAATATTTATTTTAGAAAGAAAATATTCAGATTTATGTTGAACTGTTGATACATAATTTGTAAACACAGCTAGTTGTTGTGTTGTTTTATCTTTGTTTTGAGGAGTTCTCAGATTAACCTGTCTGTTATTATTATTGTCTTATCAACTCTGTCTGCGTCAGATGGCTATATTGAGCTCAATGCATTAATGCCATTTATAAGGTCTTATAAGTTACTTGTTGTAAATGGCTTGAGATAAGGTAATCTAAAAACAGTAGGAAAACGGTCAATGACAAAACTTCTGTCTGTTATCTTATATTTAAGTAAAATACTTTGATTGCCTCCTGCTACTACTACATGTAGAGCACAGTATTGGTGTTTTATAGTAGTCCCAGCTTCGTCTAGTTAACACACATACATATATAGCTATTCAAATACCAGTTGTTACATTTGTACACTGTGTTACAATAAAATGGCAAACCACATTTAAAGTTCAAAAAGAATAATTATAATATTTGTAATTCAGACATGTAAATGCGGTATTACATTACCCAAGATATGGCCAGTGACTTGTTTTTATTTAAGTTTCAGGATTTTAGATATAACAGTACGGTTTCATAGATATAGTTTTAAAAATGCGCGCATAATTATATTCAACACACATGACGAAACGGTGAATATAGACTGTCTTCTTTGAATATGAAAATAAGGAGGTGTGGTATGGTTATTGATGGGACAGCTATCCACCAATAACATCAGTGTAATATGCAAGTTTTCAATATCAAAAAGGCCAGAATTATACCGAAAAGCTATAAAATATAACGTTGCTATATTTTTTTTTGTAAAAAATAACTTTTACTACATGTATGCATCAAACTTATATTTAAGAGATAACATTAAAAATTCACTAAGCAAAATCTGAAATTTTGATAGATTTACACAACTTCACCCATGTGGAACAAATCTGCTTACCCATCCCGAGCACCTGAGATCCTGATTTTATGTTGTGTCATGTGTACTATTGTTTGTCTGTTTGTCTTTTTTAATTTTTAGCCATGGCGTTGTCAATTTTTTTTTGATTTATGAGTTTGACTGTCCCTCTGGTATCTTTCGTCCCTCTTTCCAAATACGGTGCTATATTTTATCCTCCTTGGAACAAAATCAAACTAATTCAAAAGCTAGAAGAAAATATGTTTATTGTATGTCTGAAAAAAGTAAAATCACAAAAATAATGCACTCCGAGGAAAATTCAAAACGAATAGTGGCTAATTAAAATCAAAAGTTGAAACACACCAAACGAATGAATAACAACTGTCAAATTCCTGACTTGGAACAGGCATTTTGTTATGCAAAAAATGGTCGGTGAACCTGGTTTTATAGTTAACTAAACCTCTCACTTGTATCAGTCGCATCACATTCCATCATATCGACAACGATGTTCTGCAATAATTTGTTTTTATTAAATGGAATTTATAAGATATTTTGTAGACATGTAAATAGATATAGGAAGATGTGGCGTGAGTGCCAATGAGACAACTCTCCATCCAAATAACTTTTTTTGTTTTAAATAAACCATTATAGGTCAATACAAGGCCTTCAACACGGAGCCTTGGCTCACACCGAACAACAAGCTATAAAGGGCCCCAAAATGTGTAAAACCATTCAAACGGAAAAACCAACGGTCTAATCTATATAAAAAAAAAACAAGAAACGAGAAACACGTATAAATAACATAACGACAACTACTGTACATCTGAATCCTGACATAGGACAGGTGTAAACATTTGCAGCGGGATTAAACGTTTTAATGGTACCAAACATTCTCCCTTTTTCTGAAACAATAGCATAACATCACAACATAGAAAACTTCACGATAAAATATCACGTTTATTCACGACTAAGTGTTCATATATGATATTGTTACAGTTTTATGATATCCATACCAATTCCTCGGATCACTAAATGTCTTTTTCTACATAACAATGCAATGCCTGTAACAAGGCAGGAATATGACAGTTGTATTCAATTCGTTTGATCTTCGGATTTTGTCATGTAAACAAAGTCATGTGGTTTTATTGACTCGCTTTTGAAAAAAAAAAACACAATTCACCCATCAAAATATTAAGCCAAATTACCTTCGTCCGCGATTGCTGATGTCCGGAACTCCACAATACTGCAAAGGTAAATTGCGTGATAGGTTCTAGATATAGAGCTATTTTTTTTTTACCGTTTCCTTTCCATTAAGACTGAAAACAGATGTTTGGTTTGATCTAATGGTTATCAATTTTCTTGATATACCAGTTTCTCTAATTCTATGGAAATCCCTTTCCGAACCCATTGTACAAAAAAAATTAATCAACGTGTGGTTGCTGGTGATCTCAAAAGATCATTGGATGATTTTAAGGGTCATGACCTTTTTAGCTAACTAGATGAATCAAAATATGCTAACAGGTGTTAATGAGGCGGCTCGGACTTAAAATTGATAATTTAACTATCTCGATTGGATAAATTCGAGAATCCACTGGTAACAATGTAAGAATCTATATTTATACGATTCAAGATGTGGCTGTTGACATCTGAAGTTATAGTATATTTAAGTCAGCAACAAAAAAAAAATCTTAAAGTATGGTGAATAAATTCTATACGTCAAACAAAAAATATCTCAAATGATAAAAAAAAATCCTGGCAAGGTCTTTTTTCACATATATACATGATTGTAATTACACATTTTAAGGTAAAAGCCATGATCAACACTACTATATCATATTTGGCTTTCTGCGTCCAATATCAAAGACTTTGGAGACAGTTGTTATACATGAAGTATTTTGTAACTTTCAATGCTCTTTTTGTGAAAAATGTAAACCAGGCTTTTTATTTGAAGGCCATTAGCCAGTTTTCGGTCAACTGTCAAGTAGTTACACTTTACACTACATATGTGCTTTTCTATGAGATCACAACCGGCTTAAAAATCATAAGCAATGTCAATGGCTTTAATTCAAGATTTGTTATTTCTTCATCTAATAACATTGAAATTATTATACTTTAAATTGAACTTGTTGTATTTATCGTTTGTACTTATTTCGTTTACATCGCTATTATAGAAAAGGCGTTAAGGCTTTCCGTATATTAGCAATTATGATACTAGTATTACTCTTATTATAAAGCCGAAACCTGCATACCGCCTTTTTTTTAAAGTATTTTGACTTGCACATGTAAAATATAGAAAATGGAAACGGGAAATGTGCAAGAGAGCCAATAATCTAACCAAAGGGCAGAACACATACCTATATACATATGTAGATATGATATCACCATGGCGATTAATATAATATTTTTGTTTTTTCAGTTAGAATAATTGAAGGTAAATCAATATAAGCTTCGTACGTCATTTTTTTCACTGACTGTTAAAGACATCGTTCGAATTACACTAAATTAATCCATTGGATGTTGGATCCTCCGAAACTTGTACAAATGCTTATTAGTCAACATATGCTACGTAAGTTAATCTATATCTCAGTATATGCAAACCTTTTACAATAGCATTGTAAATGTGCCATGTATCTTCCATACGCTACGACAGCTGATCGAAATCGCTTATTAATTATTAAGATAACTATGAAAAATTAAGTACAAGTAAAGATATAGACGAATTAACTTTATCGCTTACGCCTACACATTTTTCAGCACATCTTCTTATATCTATGAATTATAATCTAATGTTTTATTTACACTTGTCCGGTATTTTCTTGTAATCATACTAAAGGAATTTTTATAACGAAACCTTGTAAGTTGTGTGATAATTAGATATAATTGTAAATTCTATATATTTAGGCCCCCGTGCAACTAAATTCTACGCTTTTGTGCTAAACCGTTGCTGTCAATTTTTTTCATGGTGGAGTAATGCCGTGGTGCTTGTAGAGAACAACTGACTTTAGGTAGGAAAATTGCCTTGCTTGTTATACAGTAGTTGGTCTAAAAAAAATTCTTTTGATAAAATTGTATTCAAATATCTACAACGAAAATTCACCAGACAGAAACTTGTTCATCATCATCAGACAAAATTGATCTCAATTGGATGCAGCCGTTATTTCAGTTTGCCCCTTTTGGTCATAAACATCCCCATACCTCCTCCCGAACTTATGCATCCTGTACTTTATTTCTTAACGTTTCGCATTAAGGTCAACTAAGGATAGCGCTTGCAAGCACCAGCTTTATTAAATGACTACATGTATTAAAGTATTGACTGTATATTGCTTCAAGACCTAGGCATGATGCATGTATACTTTGAGTGTAATTCAAGTGATTTTGTTTTCATGTTCTCTCAGACGAAGTGTTTTCGGAAAGTCTAGCTTGTTTCGTATTCTTTCCCATAGAGTGTTAATCGAAAACTCTAGTTTGAAGCTCAGTTTCAATAGAATAAGATCTTCCATTGATATAAACAATGTATGTTCGCTTAGAGCGATCGACCAATACTTTGAAATCCTAATCAGTGCGAAGTATTTGACTATAATTGTGGTACTTGGGAAATACTTACACACTTCAAGTTAATTCAAAGTAGTAATCTAATATGGGTTTGTTTGTTAACTTGAATTGTAACTTTATCCTCTACTTAATAGTTCAAATGATTTAGTAATTGTTGCATGCACTACTGTGTACAATTCAATTAGGTATTGTTTTTCCTGTTTCATTTTTGTGAAAAGACTTTTATGAAACTTTTGAAGACAATGGAAATATTTTGACAAGGTGCCCGTTGTAAGCTTAGTGATATGAAGTGGAACAGGAACTGTATACACCTTTCCGAAAAAAAAAAGTTCACCAAAGACTGTTTAGTATTGCTTAATATTTTGTTTTTGTTTAATAATTTATGGACTTTTTCTCTGCATTTTGCTTTAGGTTTTTTGGCAATGGTGTTTCTATGGTGTTGTTTTTTCTTCGGTTAATTGTAGTACATTCCCACCAGTCATAGTTTTATCAGAAATTAAAAATTTCTATGTGCATGGAAAGAAAGAAAAAAAATACTGCATAATGTTTCGTGTCTTTGAGTCGGTTTATTTGTTCTTTCGATTAAAGATGGTTTTATGAACGAATTTCACAAAAAAAATTAAGTTAAACATATGTGTACAATATTCACTATTATTTAATTTTGTTGTTGGCTTGTCCGACGTACGTGAATCAGCTATACTGTTATTATGTAAGCGAACATGTAGTTTTGATTTATTTGAGTATATCGTATCCAATTTAATAAAGAGACATATTTACATATTAAGCACTTGTCGTTTGTTTCTGAACCCTATTTGTGAGTGTGAATATATATTGTTAAGAATTGAATACTTCTTTTTGTAACTTTATTGGGGTGTAAGAGTATTTATTGACCGAAGTACATTTTGTATGAAGCGCAGAATTACATTTTTTAGCTACATTGTAGGATAATGAAAACACGAATACTTTCATTTTTTTTATTTAATTCACATGTGCACTTTATTGAAGCACCTCGTGCTATCACGAATGATAAGTTTAATGTGAAATATAATTGCTTAAGGAATAACACGTGATGTGCAGTAAGCCAATCAGAATATCGTATCATAATGAAACATGCAAAGCCATCTAATGTAATTATTTATTTGTAAATGCATAATACACATTTTTTTCTTTTTAAAAATTCTTTATTTCTATCATTGGCTTGTTTAATTGTCTTCAACAGGTCCAAGCTCCTTGTGACGAATGAATATATGGATGGTGAGTTGTCTCATTGGCACTCACATCACATCTTAAAGTTTCTTTTTCTATAATTTTTATTCTATTATATTAATATCATAAAACATCAATTTAATTATAATACATATTTCAGAAAAATTATACCATTATATACTAGAATAAGACAGCAACCTAATTAAATAAATAAAACGACAGACATGCAGTAAACAACAACAATCAACATACTATTGAGAATGGAAATGGGGATGTGCCAAAGAGACAACAACCCGACCATTGCGCAGACAACGGCAGAAGTGCATGTATGTCTTCACAAAATGTCAATCTGAAATCACAACCACAGTTCTTAAATAACAAAAAATGGTTGGTCTTTGATTTTAATTGTTTACTGTTAACATTAATCCTGACTTCGAGCATGCAAGTGTAATTTAAGGGATAATCAGACGACATTGAGCATTTTGTTTATACCCTATGCAATATACGGCGACCAATTATGCTTTGAAAATTCAATGAAGTCACAAATCTATTCTTAGAATTCAACGTTTGAAACATTTTAAATGCAAAGTGATTATAGTTGCATATTCCATATAACGTAGCGACTATTCATGAAGTGGAAAACCTATAACAATGTATATTTAAATTGTGGTGATCGTGACGGGGGAAACTAATTATGATTATATTAAGAAGTTTGAACAAAACTAGTTCATAATAAGAAGTGTAAGAAGAACCAGAGGTTTCTCTGTATATTAATTTATATTGGCCTAAATTGATTTAAATTACTTAAATTGCTTTGTGGGAATGATTGCAAAACGTTTTCCATTTCATTTGAAAGGTTTTTTGATAATTTGACGAAACATTTCAAACAGCCAAAACTGACAGGTGTCCTTGTCTCTAATATTAATTAAGATTGAATAGGAAATGGAAAATTAATGTGTCAAAGCGACAACAACTCGACCATAGAGCAGACAACAGCTGAAGGCCACCATAGATCTTCAATGTAGCGAGAAACTCCCGCAACCGTACATATGTAGGTGTCCTTCAATGTAGCGAGAAACTTCAGCAACCGTAGGTTTCCTTCATTGTACCGAGAAACTCCCTCAATCGTAGGTGTCCTTCATTGTAGCGAGAAACTCCCGCAACCGTAGGTGTCCTTTATTGTAGCGAGAAACTCCCGCAACCGTAGGTGTCCTTCATTGTAGCGAGAAACTCCCGCAACCGTAGGTGTCCTTCATTGTAGCGAGAAACTACGGCAACCATAGGTGTCCTTCATTGACTTGAATTGTAAGCTTTGATGAAGAGACTTGTTTCTTACTTGAATAAATGTCTGAATATTTTGGATATTCACAAGTCAATTTCGAAAATAGCAGGCAGAGTTAAACCTGTTTATAGGAGAGTTTGAATATTTGATAATGTCCAATCAAATTTAAATATTATGTATACAATTTCTTACTCCAACTTTTAATTGCAATGCTTTAGCGAACGATAATACAAACAAATTACAGAAAGCAAGCCAATCAAACTTTAAACTTGCTTATATTAGGAATACAGCTTTAGCGGAAGTTACATTGATTTTGTTTTTGAAACGTCATGGTCATCAGAGTCAATTTATAACGCCTATACAGTAAATCCCTTTGGTGGGTATCCTTTGAACGATACTTTTGTCTGCCAGAACATGATTCCGTGATTTATTAATTGTACATGACAATCGGTATAAACTAGCTCTAAATAACTAACAAAGTAAGTGAGTAGTAAATTATATATAGATAACTGCAAATACTCTTATATCGGTGCTTTGTTTCAATGTAAATTGATTTTAGTGTACGGTTTTTTACTCTTCGTACCTAATTCATCAGTTGAGCCATTTGCAATTATGTTTACAGTTTGTTCTTTAGTAACACCGCTATCTGTCGCAGATTAAGGGGAATTGGGGAAGTTGAGCGCTCACAAAAATAATTAAATGAGAATCAATGACTGCCGGTGTTTTTGGTGGTAAAGTTTTGTTCTAAATAACTATCAACTGTTCAGACATGAAGTGTAAAGAGTCATTTATAGATGATCGTCCAACAATTGGTATCCTAAAGTTTAAAACATTTTCCACAATGTAATAATATGATGACTGCTATAGCTAATATGGATGTAAGGATTTTACAAAATCAGCAAATATATCAACTTACAAAAAATCCAATGTAAACCAAAAATATTCAAGAAACGAAAAATTGCAAAACGAGGCATTTTATTTCTGATATAAATTGTAAATGATAAATGGGTGATTATTGTTGTTGTT
Organism: Mytilus trossulus; assembly: GCF_036588685.1. NCBI lineage: Eukaryota > Metazoa > Mollusca > Bivalvia > Mytilida > Mytilidae > Mytilus > Mytilus trossulus. The sequence goes on from NC_086381.1 coordinate 26,804,952, forward strand.
TTTGACAAAACATTTATTAACCAAATAATGTGTGGTTTCCTAATATGCACATGTAACTATACTACTAAAATTATACGTACACTAGAAAACACGCATGACATCGCGGACCCATGACTGAATTAAAGTACCTACACCTAATTTTTAGCCTTGTTTTTTTTTTTGTGAATTCATATCGTCATCTGATAAGATCATGCTGATTATTAAGGTGCATATTTTTAGGCTTTCAATATCTTTCTGTTTTAACCCGTTGATCTGGCACTTGAAATTATTGGTAATATTACTTTTTAGGAAAACCAAAGGACCTGGAATGGTGTAAGTTTTAACCAAAACCATTGTTATCGTCTCCTCGGAGACGATACGAGGAGACGATGTTAAGAATTGAACGATGGATAGTCAGTGCGTGAATGCTTCGTACTACCTGATTGGAAGATATTACGAGACGTGAATAATCAAAGTTTATTGATTGGTTAGGACAATCCAAACCTAGTAAATGTCCTTTAATCCCATAGAGTATCGGATTTGTTCTCTCTATTTTAGCAATTAGATTTTGCCTGAACAGGTCATTAATCATGCATATTCATGATATTGATACACAGGTAACTTTTATCTATAATAAATAACTGAATCTTCTGGAGTTTTGTAAACAACAACGTTAAACGACGATATATACTACTTCATAACGTGTGACACGTGTGTGGTAAATGTTGATTTATATTATAAATGAATTAATCTACAAAGCGAGAACACTTTCCATGTTCATCATCTCTTCTTCTTCTTTAAATTTTCAGTAGTCCTTCAATGATCTGAAGACGCAAACAGTAAATAATCTGGCACTATATATTTACAAACACAAAAAACAAAAATATTTTGAAATGAATTTGAGGTGCATAATTTAATTTATTAAAATTGTGAATAAAACTATGTACATACTAGGCTAATAATGGATTTGTGGAAAACAGCTGGTGTGAGCTGTTCTCTGAAAGTGTCGACTGTGGCGACAGCGACTGTTTGCATTGGCAATAAGTTCCATTGAGTTATGGTATATGAAAAAAAATAGTATTTATGTGTATCTTTTTTGGATGAAATGTGTCTAAAGGTATAATTATGTTTTTCGGGCTCTACTGTCTGATTGTATGAGAATAGCAGATGGTATAGCTATGATTTAATGTACTATTTTGTGGAACATTATTAATCTTGTGCGTGTTCTTCTTTCCTGTAGAGTTGGCCAGTTTAAGGTGTTTATCATATCTGTCGGGCTACTGATGTTATGGTATCTGTTACAGACATATCTGGCAGCTCGCCATTGGACCATCTCGATTTTTGAGGTTTGTTCAACTGTGTGAGGGCCCTATACTGAACATGAATATTCCAGTTTAGGACGAACTAGTGCCAGATATGCCTGAGTTTTAACGTTCTGACATGATGTTTTTAAGTTTCTTTTTAAGAAGCCCAGAGATTTGTTGCCATTAGCTATGATGTTGTCTGTATGTTTTGACCATTTTAGGTTTGCTTGAAGTGTAATGCCCAGATATTTAGCCGAAGAGACAAGTTCCAGTTTGCGATTGTGAAGGATATAGTCATGTTTAAATGAGTTTTTCGTCTGTGAGACTGTAAGGACTTTGCATTTGTCTAGATGGAACGCCATCAACCAGTCCTGCTCCCACCTAGCAGCTGCATCTAAATCTAATTGTAGTGCATCACAGTCGCTTTGAGATTTTATGGTTTTGTAGATGATACTGTCATCGTCAAACAGTCTGAGCTTACTGGATGATAAGTATTCTGGTACAATGTAGGTCATAAATGTATACAAAGAATAGTAATACTGGGCCCAGGACTGTGCCTTGAGGGACACCTGAGGTGACTGGGGCTAGGTCAGATGACTCTCCATCCAGGACAAGTGTTTGTGTTCTGTCATTTGAGAAGGCTGAACCCAGTTTAAAGTTTCATTTTGGATACCGTAATAGTGTAATTTATAGAGTAATCTTTTATGAGGGACTTTGTCAAAGGCTTTGGCAAAGTCCATAATAATTAAGGTGTTGGTGTTATTATTTGCTGCAAGTTCTTGGATAAATGAAATGAGTTGAGTTTCGCAAGATCTAGACTAACGGAATGCTGGAGGTCATACAGTATATTGTTCTTTTCAAGATGGTTGATGATGTGTTTAGTGATGATATGCTCCATAAGTTTACAGGAAATACATGTCAATGATATAGGACGGTAATTTTCTGGTTTACATTTTCCCCCTTTTTTGAATACTGGTGTTACATTGGCGTGTTTCCAGTCTGATGTTGTAATGCCAGTTTCAAGTGATGTTTTAAAGATAAGTGTGAGAATTGGAGCTGTTTGGTCTTTGAGTTCTTGAAGTATTTTGCCGCTGATGTTGTCTGGGCCAGTTGCCTTATGTGGGTTTATATTGTGTAGGAGTTTCTTGACACCAGGTAAAGATATTTCAAGTGGTGTTATCACAGGGTGTGAGCTAAGACCTTTTTCTGGAATGGTGTTATTTGATTCAGTTGTAAACACTGACTGGAATTGTGTGTTGAGAATGTCTGCCTTTTACTTTGTATCCGCTATTAACTGTCCTTCTTTTTCAGTGGTGCAGCACCGGTGCGCAGTGATTAAATAAAAGAAAATAGCTTTTATGGTTTAGAGTGATTGTTGCACTGTTGGTCGGGTTTATTTATGGGTAGGTCTAATCTAATTTTTTCAATATAACCCCAGTATGCAGTTCTTTGTTCTTTTTGTACTTGTTTTTTCAGATGTCGGTACTTTTCAGCATACTTGATGTCTTGTTTCATTTTATAATAGAGCTTGTTTTTTCTATTGATCATTTTCCTTAGATTGTTGTGAATCCAAGGTAGTCTGTTTTTGTATGTTAGGAACTTGTGTGGAATGTTGTTTTCCACTGATTTTGAAAGATTTGTTTTAAATGTGTTCCACATGTCATTTACATTTGTTTTGTCCTCTAGGTTTAGTAGATCTTTGTATGTTTTTTTGTAGATCTGATTTGATGTTACTCCAGTTAGCTTTGTTGTATTTCAAGATTTTTCTAGGTTTTTCTCTCACCGTACGCAGCCAGATATCAGATTCTACATAGACAATACCGTGGTCACTAAGGTCTATTGGTGGCAGTGTACTAACCTTGTTAATGTTGGATGGATTATTGACTAGTAACAAATCTAAAATTCTTTCTTTTCGTGTTGGTATGAATATTTGATGTAAATTGTGATCGTATATTAGTTCTAAGAGTGAATTATGCTGTTCTTGGTCTGGTTTCCCGGTTGTTACTTCAGGGACAGACCAGTCAATGTGGCCTAGATTAAAATCACCACCTACTAATATTTTACTTGTTGATGTTAGATTAGTTCTACTTAATGATAAATCTAGTTGTTTACATTTTTGGTGACTGCAAGTAATACCCCCCCTAGCTTTGGTTGTTTTTATTTGGTGGTCGATCAGTTCTATAGATGTTGTAAAGATTTGTTTGGAAGTATTCAAATGAGGATGAATTTTTGTCAAGCCAAGTTTCAGTACCAAGGATGATATCTGGTTTTGCAGAGTCTAACAATTGTAAAGCTAAGAGACGGCTAGTCTTATACTGTACTTGTCCTGCATTATAGTTAATATAGAGTTGAAGTCGTGCCGGCTAACACTTTATACATTCGTCATTCTAAATGTATATAGCTATTAGTAGATTACTTATAGGGTGTTTATACACTTGACTAAATGGAAGACGTGTTAAAAGTTATAAATGTTGCATTTGAAATAATTATGTTATATGTTGTATAAGTGATTGTATCATGTTTCAAGTTATTATAGACATTCATTCGGTAATTATACCTGAACATGTACGTGTACTAATGCAGTACATATACACATCTTTAATAGAACAAAGATCAGATTTGACTTACATGTAAACTGTTTAAAGAAAATGCTCTCAATTCGTTATAGACTAACCTATTATTTAATCTTGATTATTGAAAATCGTATCAGCCTTACATATCAAGCAGTAGTTATATCTAAGGCTTCTTCCTATTCTCGTTACTTAATCAAAAATCGGCTATCAACATTAGTTCTGCTGATATTCTATATATAAAGTATTCAGTTCGTATTTGATCAGAAATATTTAATAAAGTCATGATATAATCAACAGGGAATTCGAGTAACATTGGGATTGCGAGAGATGAACATTTATTGACATGTTTAACTCGACTGTTTGAAAATTGGTTTGTTTTTCTATTTGTTTTTCTTCTTGTGTTGAGTCATATTTTCTATCAAAAGAACCGTGGTGTAATGGTTAGCGCATCGGACAACAAACCCTAAGGTTCCTAGTTGAATCCCCTTTCTGGGAAGAAAATTTCAAGGGATCAAATTTTTGGCTCTCCCTTGACACCATTTTCGAGTAGGGTCTTAAGGAACGATGATAAGTCCGTCGGAACAGGACGATAAATATATCACGTAAAAGACACCCTTGTTGATTAAAAAAAGGAGCAATCTAATGTCGTTACAAGGCAGCACTCGCAACCGCAAAGTGGAAAGAGATTAATATAAAATGCAATAACTTGATTCTAAATCCACTATACATAAATATGGTTACAATTGTGGGACCCTTTATAGCTTGTTGTTCGGTGTGAGCCAAGGCTCCGTGTTAAAGGCCGTGCATTGACCTATAATGGTTTACTTTTTTACATTGTTATTTGGATGGAGAGTTGTCTCATTGGCACTCACACCACATCTTCCTATATTTACACTAAGGTGTTGTAGTCTGAAGTTGAAATTAATCTATAAAATTGACGAAATTCAATTCTTCCATTTTGCAGGCACATCTTTTCGCTATCTGTTGATGATCCAGTTTTCATATATATATATACATATATACGAGTCTAAATTGAAAACTACGTTCAAACCTATGATTGCGTTGGATAAAAACCGCAATTTTTATACGTGTGCATGTCAAACAAATTTCATTGTAGAAGGGTCTAAAAACAGCACAAACAACATTTTCCAAAAGACCAAAAAAGTGAAAAAGTATATTCAAACAAAACGCATTTGACTAACAGGTCGAACAACTGATGTTCTTTAACCCTGCTGACTGCCATTGCCGATTGCCAAATAAAATTGATCACAAGATGTAACAAAATGGATCTGAATATAAATTTAATACGTCACAGAAAAAACAAATTGTTAACTTGTGGCTACGATGATGTGCCACAAACATTCGGTGTCAATATTTCTTTAGTACACCAGATCTAGATTTCGACAATATATGTCTCTTCAGTGATGTTAGGGATCGAAACGGTATTTGGAAGGCCATATAATTTACTCTCAAATTAAGATTGACTCTTGAATTTTAAGAGACAATATAGGATGAACGGATCATATAAACCGGAGGGAAAATATGATACATGCCCAAACAAGGAATATAAACGAGTCTAAATTGAAAACTACGTTCAAACCTATGATTGCGTTGGATAAAAACCGCAATTTTTATACGTATGCATGTCAATCAAATTTCGTTGTAGAAGGGTCTAAAAACAGCACAAACAACATTTTCCAAAAGACCAAAAAAGTGAAAAAGTATATTTAAATAAAACGCATTTGACTAACAGGTCGAACAACTGATGTTCTTTAATCCTGCTGACTGCCATTGACGATTGCCAAATAAAATTGATCACAAGATGTAACAAAATGGATCTGAATATAAATTTAATACGTCACAGAAATTTTTTTTTGTTAACTTGTGGCTACGATGTTGTGCCACAAACATTCGGTGTCAATATTTCTTTAGTACACCAGATCTAGATTTCGACAATATATGTCTCTTCGGTGATGTTAGGGATCGAAACGGTATTTGGAAGGCCATATATTTTACTCTCAATTTAAGATTGACTCTTGAATTTTAAGAGACAATAACATCTTCATGCCTTATATATCATGTACTGCAGTACGCCGCTAGATTAAAACTGACGTGGAAAGGTAATACACGTATGGAAAGGTAACACATGTATGTATATATATATATATATATATATAACTCGTCTAAACATCAATCCAACAATGTTAGATCTGTAAATGTGCTTTTGCAAATTTTTGGTTCTTCCCTCGTCGGGATTCGAACCCATGCTACTGTGATATCGTGACACCAAATCGCCTGCACTGCAGCCGTCCAACTAGACCAAACGACCACCTGGGCTCTACAAAAATAAGATTTTACGCTAGCCGTGTGTTACCTTTCCACGTCAGTTTTAATCTAGCGGCGTACTGCAGTACATGATATATAAGGCATGAAGATGTTATTGTTACAGATCAGCTAAATTATATATAGTAAAGGATCCTACAAATTGATGTAAGATACAGTCACAGAAAATAATTATATTTATAAGTACGTCTGAGTCAGTGACAACTCTTTAACAGATGTATCCATCGGATCGCCACATTAACTTGTAGGATCCTTTACTATAGATAATTTAGCTGATCTGTAACAATTACATCTTCATGCCTTATATATCATGTACTGCAGTACGCCGCTAGATTAAAACTGACGTGGAAAGGTAACACACGGCTAGCGTAAGCTCTATTTTTGTAGAGCCCAGGTGGTCGTTTGGTCTAGCGGGACGGCTGCAGTTCAGGCGATTTGGTGTCACGATATCACAGTAGCATGGGTTCGAATCCCGGCGAGGGAAGAACCAAAAATTTGCGAAAGCAAATTTACAGATCTAACATTGTTGGGTTGATGTTAGACGAGTTGTTTATACATTATGTACACAGCCATGTATCACCATCATTGATGGCGATCCGATGGATACATCTGTTGTAGAGTTGTCACTGACTCAGACGTACTTATAAATATAATTATTTTCTGTGACTGTATCTTACATTAATTTGTAGGATCCTTTACTATAGATAATTTAGCTGATCTGTAACAATAACATCTTCATGCCTTATATAATTATCATGTTCTGCAGTACGCCGCTAGATTAAAACTGACGTGGAAAGGTAACACACGGCCAGCGAAAGCTCTATTTTTGTAGAGCCCAGGTGGTCGTTTGGTCTAGCAGGACGGCTGCAGTGCAGGCGATTTGATGTCACGATATCACAGTAGCATGGGTTCGAATCCCGGCGAGGGAAGAACCAAAAATTTGCGAAAGCAAATTTACAGATCTAACATTGTTGGGTTGATGTTAGACGAGTTGTTTATACATTATGTACACAGCCATGTATCACCATCATTGATGGCGATCCGATGGATACATCTGTTGTAGAGTTGTCACTGACTCAGACGTACTTATAAATATAATTATTTTCTGTGACTGTATCTTACATTAATTTGTAGGATCCTTTACTATAGATAATTTAGCTGATCTGTAACAATAACATCTTCATGCCTTATATAATTATCATGTTCTGCAGTACGCCGCTAGATTAAAACTGACGTGGAAAGGTAACACACGGCCAGCGAAAGCTCTATTTTTGTAGAGCCCAGGTGGTCGTTTGGTCTAGCAGGACGGCTGCAGTGCAGGCGATTTGATGTCACGATATCACAGTAGCATGGGTTCGAGTCCCTGCGAGGGAAGAACCAAAAATTTGCGAAAGCAAATTTACAGATCTAACATTGTTGGGTTGATGTTCAGACGAGTTGTATATATATATATATATATATATATATATAAAGTGCCTAGAAAATCAACCTTAACGATTTTAGAGAAGATTTGATTCGTAACTTCCTCCCAGGCGCCGGGGCTGGAACCTGTACTTTATTTTCTAACTTCTATGACAACACCGCCTAGCATTGTGCAGAGACCTTATCCCCTCCTCTAACTCTAGCTTATAAAAATAATCTTGATGTATACCTGCTTGTAGGAATTAAACAAGGATCTCTGATACAATACACGAAGTATTTATTTTTAGTGTACAGAAATGATCATCTACTCATCTCTACAGTATAATTACAGGATGCTAATCTATTTTTAGAAGCATACAATCACTGTAAATAAAAATATGTATATATACTCGACTGTTTGAAAATTGGTTTGTTTTTCTATTTGTGTATCTTCTTGTGTTGAGTCATATTTTCTATCAAGATATCCGTGGTGTAATGGTAAGCGCATCGGACAACAAACCCAAAGGTTCCTAGTTGAATCCCCGTTCTGGGAAGAAAATCTTTTACGTGATATATATATATCGGTATTGTTACACAATCTTTCAGACTCATATATATATAATATATATATTCAACTCGTCTAAACATCAACATCAATGTTAGATCTGTTAATTTGCTTTCGCAAATTTTTTGTTCTTCCCTCGCCGGGATTCGAACCCATGCTACTGTGATATCGTGACACAAAATCGCTTGCACTGCAGCCGTCCCGCTAGACCACACAACCACCTGGGCTCTACAAAAATAAAGCTTTCAGTGGCCGTGTGTTACCTTTCCTCGTCAGTTTTAATGTAGCGGCGTACTACAGTACATTATATGTAAGGCATGGAGATGTATTATATATATATAATACAATGTATTTTCTTTTTACTGTGGTGGCTTTCGGCTGTTGTCTGCTCTATGATCGGGCTGTTGTCTCTTTGACATATTCCCCATTTCCATTCTCAATTTTATGATTTTTAAAACAAAATAGCCATTTACCTTAATTTGTATCTTGACTAATGTAAATACAAATTTTGGCTTTTTAACTATTTTGTTTCGAACGTCACTAATGAATCTTTAGACAGAAGAAATGCGTGTCTGACATACAGAATTATATGCATCTTTCTTTTACCTGTTTATGTATTTTTAATGATTTACCCAACATCAACTTCAAAGGGGAGTTTACCTCCCTAAATAACTGCTACATCATAAGCGATTTTCATTTTCCATTCACGTAATCCTTTTGAATTTTAAGAAGAAAAAATACTGGAAAGAAAAAGAGGAAACAATGTTGCTAAAAAAAAGATATAATGACATTATGAAAAATAATATGCATTGCTTCACTGAATTAAATGGTTATGTGTATCTAACGCTACGGATGTCACTAGTTACTGCAAGTAGTAATTGCGGAGCACACGAGTTTACCATCACGATGGTTCTTAGTAATTCAAACAAAGAAAACACACTATACGGATGTCACTAGTTACTGCATGTAGTAATTGCGGAGCACACGAGTTTACCATCACGATGGTTCTTAGTAATTCAAACAAAGAAAACACACTATACGGATGTCACTAGTTACTGCATGTAGTAATTGCGGAGCACACGAGTTTACCGTCACGATGGTTCTTAGTAATTCAAACAAAGAAAACACAATATACGGATGTCACTAGTGACAAATGACAGGACCGCGTTCAATATCGTAGCTGCTTCGTAGTGCTTCGTAGATTTTTGTCTATTGAAAGTGCAGCTAGCCTATAGTTTCTACATATATATTGATAGCAACTATGTAGCTGCTACGATATTGAACACGACCCTGCTAGATATTACGTAGTACATGTCATGTTTTCACCATTGATTGCAGTGGAGCTTGTTTGCTTTTCAGTGTGAGAGTTTTTGGGACTAGTGTCTTTTCGCCTTCTTTCGTTTCCTAATGGTTTTGGTTCGTTGTCAGCGTTATGATTTCGTTTGCCAATTGTTTTCTCTTATTTTGGTTTTATGTTTAAACTATCCTCTCTCGTGTAGGTCTGTCATATAATAATCTAAATGTAACACAAGTTGACGTGATCGTATTGTATAAACCAAATTTAGGAGTGGGTTTTGCATAGGAAATAGAAATGATTTAATATGTTACAGTATTCAAGTTGCAACACACAATTTATATAAAATGTATAGACATATTGCACATTTCAATTTCAAATTGTTCTTCAGTTTCATCTAATTTTCAGACAAAATGGTGCAGGTATCAATATTTTATTCGACTTCATTCGATTATAGCCTTGTGTAGGTGGTCAGTTGAAGCATTACATTTGAGTAAATGTATGTGTTTTTTACGAATTGAAAAATTGATAACAATTATAAGGTGAAGTATATTTGCAAACGATACAGCGATTCACTAGGGCCAAATGACGTAAATGATAGAAACTGTACATCACTATACAACAAAAAAGTAAAATCACAAAAATACTAAATAGTAAAATCACAAAAATACTGAACTCAGACGAAAAGTCAAAGCGGAAAGTCATATTCCTGACTTGGTACATTTACAGCCATTTTCTTATGTAGAAAATGATGGTACATTAAATAGCTTAACCTTTCACTTGTATGTAAGTTGCATCAAATTCCATTACATGTATATTGACAACGATGTGTGAACAAAACAAACAGACATTACAGTTAAAACCACTAAAATATCCTAAAGCAAGCTTGAAAGAAAGATCTCTATATGACAAAATCTAATAATTATAATAGACCACGACAAACGACACATGACCGGAACATTCAAGGGTTAAACATGTTCCCGGTCACTCGGCAAACCTCTCCGTCACCTAGAGAGGGATGAAACAGCACAACATTACAACAAGCTGTAAAATTCCCTGGAAAAATTCTTGAATTTCCAGTTTGACACAAATCTCAGAAAGAAAAAAAAAACAAATTAAATAACAAAAGCAGTGACGACACGAATCGTGATCTAAAACCAAATTATAACTAATGAATAAATCATGTAGCACAGTTGGGTATTTGTTAGGAATTTCAATTTTAAAAAACAGAAGGAAAAAGAAAAATGATTAAATTTCCTAACGCGTTAAAGGATATAGAATTTTCAAGTATAATTATCGAATGTCAAATATCAGATCTGTTTAGATTATTTTATTTAGGTTATTTGCAGAGTTCGTTGGACTCTTTTATTTACTTTTTTTTTTATTTCGGCCATGATATAACGTGCGCTTTTTTCGATCGAAGACTTGCATAACCGTTTTGATGTATTAAGACTTTCTTTGCAATTAATTTTACAAACATTTATAATACTAAAATAACGAGGTCCAATTTGTCAGCCGTCATCAGGTAAAAAAGAGAAATCAAAGAATTCAATTTTATATATAGCCAAATTGAATATAGAATAATGGTGTTGATTAAAAATTACACCACTCAAGTCTGACAGACCCTTTTGTTTTCCACATAATTAATTGTGGCAATAATTAACGAGTTCCGGGTAGAATCTTAGTATACCGATACCAAATAACATATTTACCTGTTACTATTACACTATCTGACAGGCGCACCACGAAACGGTGTATTTCAGATTTTGCTATATACACGGAGCATAATTACAGGGTTGCAGTACTAATTCAATCATTGGCAAATTGTTCCCTATTGTAGTATTTAATCAGTAAGACTTTCTAAGATGACAATACGCGAATACTAAAATTCGGGAGTTAAAATAAGGCGTATAAGCAGTTTTCAATTTGTTAGCGGGCAAGACGTAAAGCAGCTAATCAAAGGATTCAAAAACTTTAGTTATAACTATAATATAGGACAATTCTGTTGATAAAAAAAATACTTCCTTCCAGGACCTTTTGTTTTTCAAGTAATTAACATTTGCAAACTAGATAATAGCCTTCAGTGATGGATAAATGTAAGTTCTAAATTGTCTCTTGTATAACGAGTTCACGAAAAACTGTCATCAAACCCACCCTTTAAGAAAACTTATGTGCTTAATTAAAAATAAACGATAAACTTTAGCTATTGAAATAAAATCATTTAAAATAGAAGACGTGGTGTGATTGTTAATGAGACAACACTTCACAAGAGACCAAATGACACAGAAATAAACAACTATCACAGGTAATCGTACGGCCTTCAACAATTTGCACAGCCAATATTGTACAGTCAGCTATAAAAAGCCCCGAAATGACAAATGTATTACAATTCAAACAATTAAACTAACGGCCTTATTTATCTTCAAAGAATGAATGAAAAAACAAATTTGTAACACAGCAACATTCGATAACCGCTGAATTACGGGTTAAGACAGGCGCATACACACAGAATGTTGCGGTGTTCCTAACCTTACCTGTGAAAGGTGGTGTAAACTGTAAATAGAAAATGGTGAAAACCTGCTAGTTTTCAACAAACATCAGTGACAGGAAAGGACGTTACAATTGACCAGTACACAAGATGATATAAAAATAAGAAAGAAGATGTGGTATGATTGCAAATCAGACAATTCTGAGACCAAATGACATAGATAAAACAATTATAGGTCATCATACGGCCTACAACAATGAGCAAAACCCATAAAGCGTTGTTTGCTATAAAAGGTCCCAAAATGACAAATGTGAAATAATTCAAACGAGAAAACTAACGGCATGTATAGTAAGTACAAAATAATGAACAAACACAATTATAATACACCTCATCAAACGGGAAGCACTGATTTCAGGCTCGTGACTTGGGACAGCCACGTACAGAATTTGGCAGGGTTAATCAGTTTGTTTGCGTCCTTTCTATCCTAACCTGGGACAGTGCATGATGTTACATTACTACGACGTAAGAACGACCTATAAAAATCTGTCGAAAAGGTTTATTTAACTTGTCAGATCGATACAAAGCAGAAATACAACTAATAAAAAAAACAGACAGAACGTTGCATGATACTTATACATCCCTACAACAACAAAAAAGCTGGACTTTAAAAAACATTTTTCGACAAATCATGGAGAAAGAATATTAGCAGAATTAAAGGAGTAGGTTCAGCAAGACCCCTTTTTGGCCCCAAAATATAGCAGTTTTAGAAAATTGTGAAAATGTAATCTTTAAGCTATATTTTGGAAAGTCAAATGCTTCTGCTACATAAATATGAGCTGCTTTTGACAATACAATGCACAAACATCGCGTTCTAGCATCATTAAGTCATGTTAAATTACTGAAATCTTCAGAATTTTAGCATTTCGGTTAATTTTCAGACGGTTTCCGTCTGAAATGAAAGTGGCCGCATTCGTGTTCATTCATAATACTGAAATGTAAGTTGTATTTGATGATAATACATAACGCATATAAAGGTTGAGGATGAACACGGATGCGGCAACATTTATTTTTGACAAAAAACCTCTGAAAAGTGACGTTTTTTAGGCATATTTGACAGATTTTTCAAATTTCAGCTTGAATCAGAGCGTTTTTAATGACTAAATCAGTTAAAATCTTTCAATTAAAATAATCGAATAAATTGAAATAGACATTTAAGTGTTTCAAAAGTGACCATAAACTTTCGTTAGATAAACCTGAAATTTGAGGCCATAATCGGCCCTTACCGAACCTACTCCTTTATTTAAAAAAGTGTTTGCCTACTCCCCAGACTTCTCTATGATCACTATTTGTGAATGATATTAATCGACGTGACACATATCTTTTTTATGTATCAGACGAGAAGGTCAAGTAGATAGTTCACCTTACATATGAAAACAGGAAGTTGATTAAGTATAGAGTTCCAATAAAGTTTTTGACTTTGATATTCAAGTTTAAAAGCAATTAATTGAGGTAGAAAGGATTGAAATTATGTTTTAAACTCCTGTTATATTCAAAAGTACAAATGATTTGATACAAAAGAAGATACCTTGACACAATATCAAGTTCATAAAATGATTGTAGTCGAGAGATATATTAAGAACTTACTTACGTACTAAATATAAAACAGAACGCAGGAAAACAATTTTACTAAATCGAAAATTTATTTAGTTTAGGTGAATTTAAGGTGAATTCTATTAGGATATAGCAATATCCACCAATCTCATCTAGATGTGAGAATTAATTTACAGCTTACAACTATAATCGGTATGTCATTTGTATAAAAAATGAGGAAAGTATGATAAATTACATGATTTGGTTTAGTATCAAGTAAGATTACGCGGTATTAACTTCATTCTCTTTCTGTCACAAAAATATATTAAAAATAACGAAATGGGGGAAAAAAATGCACTCAACTTTACCATAGAATGTATATATATTATAAAATCTCAAGATATAATAATTTTCTCAAAAACAATTTCAACTAAGGACTTTGAAGGGAATTATCCGCAGTAGATCAACATAAGAACAATTATTGAGAAACACACATATTCCTGACATGCTACATTTGTACATGTATTCATCATAATGTCCAAAACCTGACTCCGCACTGAGTAGATACAATGGTACTGAAAACATACAAAACCCGTGTCCCAAATAAAAGGAAATATTTTATAAAGTTTGACAAATTATACAAATTTCTGTTTAATAGAAACAAACATATAAGAATTCATCATCTAGTGTTTACAATACGGAATCAGTTGGCAGTTTTTGTAAGTTTTGATCCTCAGGCAAGTTTCGTGTAGCATTCAGTGATACTTAGACTCAACAGATCTGAGTTGACTGCAAGCAAAACGTCTGATCAGTTCTGAATTCATCGCAAATTAGTCTGAAAATTGATTGAAAAGTAAAAAATGACGTAACGATTAATTCTTCAGTCTTTTTTTGTTTGCAATAGTGTTAGCTCCTTGAAATAATTAAAGTAACATCATGCAGTCCAAATTTTAATTCTATCATAAGTAACTTTTTAAAAATCCGCTTCATCCAGTTTTATTTAGGTTTTAATATGATCAAGATATAACAAAAACAAATAGTTTGTACTTGCTTATATTCAACATAGATTTGTAGGCTACATGTGTACCATATGTGAAAACTCTTTTCTGTAAACATTCAGAAATTGAAAAATATTCTGTAAATATTTGTAATTTGAAAACATCTTGACATGCAGGTTTCTTTTATTTGTGGTGTGTCGTTTTCCTTCTTTGGTATCTATTATATTATTCCCACTGCTATGTCTAGGCCTTTTAGAGTATACAGTCCATGTGAAGGTCGAGTATAAGACAACGATTAATGACTACGTAGATGTTTCAAGAATAGTAAAGCTGAGGTGAACAAATTTCGTCAGTTGAAGAAATATGAGTATCAAAAGGAAATCTGTCTACGTCATGGTATTACTAAGTGCATTGGTATGTGGCAACAACAACAAAAAAACTATTGAGTCTAAAGTACTGTAACGTGTACAAAGGGTAAGCGTGTCTATTTTAATTTAGAATGTGTCCGTTACCAGTTGATACTGGATCCAAAATTGCTCTATTTACAAAATGTATAACAAATAATCTATATTCAAACATATAAGCCAATGAACCAGAATATATACAACTGCTCTTTGCAATCTTTAATAAACTATCTTTAAACTATTCTACTCAAATTATATACACCGGTACAAATTTGTACTCTTACAAATTTGTCCTGGGTCAGGAACAAACTTGTCCTCCTGGTACAATAATGCACCCTACAAGTTTACACACTTGTCTTTGTTCCTCTTGTACAATTATGTACTTTACAAGGTGGTCACACAGACTCACACTTGTCCTATACGGTACAATACGGTTCCGCTTGTAAATGTACAAGTCCGTATTTATAACAGGCACCGACCTGTTCTTTATTACTCTTAGTAATACGAACACAATATTTAATATATAAGAGACAGCGATCTCAAATATCTACGTACCGTACTTCAGGTCTTCGTCTTCAAACATATGACAATCGACCCTGAGCTAGGATTCTCTCCAGCTTATATACCCCAATGGTAGCTGTACCATTATTGAAGGAGGGGTGTTCTATCAAAGTGTCTCGTTACTCGTATCTGAGTTTCCTAAGGAACACCCCTTTACATTGAACCTGACCCAAAGTTTACCCGCGAAACATCTAACTCTTTTCTATGTTTATCAAAGTACCATATAAATATATAAAATGAGGCTTCTGTCGAACAGTAACCAATATAAACAACTTAACCATAGATACAAAATCATCACATAACCCACGCCTCAAAAACACATGCGTCCCGCATGTCTAAAACTATCTTTTACATGTTTCAAACGGATAAAACATAGAAATACTATATACACATACTTCAAATAAATGTACAAAATCTATTTAACAACATAATCTGCCATCCAAGCTGGTTTTCGCCTTGTACGACGACCTTCATAACTACTTTCTTCCGTTTCTTCCTCCGGCAAAGTTGACTCATGGACAGCAATGTCTTGCACATATGGAGTCTCTATCATGTCCATAGGGCCATCTTCAACACTATTGTTTTCAATGTCTAATGGAACAAAAGTGTTATTATCCGATTCTGTCCTTAATGTCTGTTTGTTCTTTTTCTTAAGTCTGTCGACATGTATGACTTGTGGTTTCCCTCTGTATCCACAGTCAACTTTATATGTAAGGTCACCATATTTGTCGAGAATTTTAAAAGGACCTTTCCAGAAACTAGTCAGTTTTGAAGACATCCCAGGTTTCTTTACTGGGAAATAGACGTATACCTCATCATCTTTTCTGAAATTTTGATATGACAGTTTGAGGTCGTGATAGTGTTTCTGTCTGCGCATTTGTCCTTTAACTTTACCTCTGACAAAGCTGTGAGAGTGTTCTAACTTCTCCTTAAGTTCCCAAGCCCATTAATGTGCAGGGATATCTTTAACTGATGGTGGCATTTCATACATGATGTCTAAAGGGGTTGATAGTTCCCTACCTAACATGAGACTATTCGGCGTTTGTCCAGTCGTCTCGTGCTCTGATGCCCTATATGCCATCATGACAAAAGGAATGTATTCATCCCAGTCTCTCTGGTTCTGTTCCACAAATGAACTTAACATTGTTGCAAGAGTCTTATTAAATCTTTCCACCATACCATCAGATTTCGGATGATATGGGGTGGTACGTGTTTTCTTTATGTTGAGAACACAACACATCTCTTGAAACAACAAGCTTTCAAATTGCCTGCCTTGATCTGAATGTATCCAATGAGGAACACCAAATCTTACAATTACTTCTTCAACAATAATCTTAGCTACAGTCTTAGCTTCCATATTTGGCATGGCAAAAGATTCTGTCCACTTTGTGTAGTAGTCAGAAACTACCAAGATATATTTGTTACCATTCTCTGTTTCTGGCAACTCACCAAGGATATCTGTAGCTATCCTTTCCATTGGCCCATTAGCTTCAACTAAAGCCATTGGAGCTCTTTTGGACTTTTGTGGACTTTTTCGCTTTGCACATTTGTCACATCCATTTACGTAAGTCCTGACGTCGTTTTGTAATCCAGGCCAATAATACGATTGTCTAATTTTCGCCAAAGTTTTATGGATACCCAAATGAGCAGAACATTTATCATCATGTGAAAATTGTAGTACCTTTTTGCGTTCTGATAAGGGAATGATAGCCTGCATTTTTATAATTTTGGTTGCAGGGTCTTCAAATCGTCTGTAGATAAGTCCGTCTCTTATCTCTAAGTTGTTCCATTGATTCCAAAGTGATCTTAAGAAAAATCCCTTATCTGAAATATCTTTGTAATCAGGACGTTCGTCTGTTTCTACCCATTTTGTCACTATTTTCAAGTCGTGATCATTATTTTGAATTTCCTTTAAAGACAGATCATGATCTTCACTGTCATAATCTCTGTCATTACTACTATCAAAACGGGTGATAGCATTAACTTTGTCATGTTGGTTTTCAGTCATAGTCAAATCATTTTCATTTTCTAAGCCAGAATGATAACCGCATTGTTTGCAAGGAATGCGACTAAGTGCGTCTGCATTCCTATGTTGTACTCCTGGTCGATGTTGAATTTGCATCTCAAATGATCCTAATGTCTCTATCCATCTAGCTATCTGTCCTTCTGGGTTCTTAAAGTTAAGTAACCACTTTAAGGATCCGTGATCAGTTCGTACTGTGAATTTTCTACCATAAAGGTATGGTTTGAAATGTTTAACAAAACAAACCACAGCAAGCAACTCCTTGCGTGTCACACAGTACCTCCGTTCTGATTTTGAAAGAGTACGACTAGCGTAAGCTACAACATGTTCTAGCCCTTCGTCAGATTTCTGAGTCAGGACAGCTCCGACTGCCAAATTGCTTGCATCAGTATCCAAAATGAATTCTTTGTTAAAATCTGGATATGCAAGAACTGGTGCGTTTATTAATTTACCTTTCAATTGGTCGAATGATTCTTGACATTCTGAATTCCAAACAAATTTGGTTTCTTTCTCTGTTATTTTGTGTAGTGGTTTAGCAATGTGGGCAAAGTTTTTAATAAATTTCCTATAGTACCCACAAAGACCTAAAAAGAAACGAACTTCAGTTACATGTGTAGGTGTGGGCCACTCTTTAACAGCCTTAATCTTGTCTGGGTCGGTTGATATTCCTTCCTCAGAGACAATATGTCCTAAGAAACGAACCTTGGTGGTACACAAGGTGCACTTCTTTGCCTTCAGCTTTAAACCAGCCGATTTGAGCCTAGCAAAAACGTCTCTTAAATTGTCAAGCATACCATCTAGTGTTTTTCCAAAAACGATTATATCGTCAATGTATACCAGACATGTTTCCCACTGCAAACCAGCTAGAATGGTTTCCATCAATCGCTCAAATGTCTGTGCAGCGCAACACAACCCAAAAGGCATGACGCGAAATTGAAATAAACCCCTTCGCGTTGCAAAAGCGGTTTTGTGTTTGTCATTTTCGGCAAGCTCCACCTGCCAATATCCTGAACAACAGTCCAGAGTACTGTACCATTTATTTCCTGCTAAATGATCCAACGAATCGTCAATCCTTGGTAAAGGGTACGCGTCTTTATTAAGAGTAACACTGTTTAAGCGTCTATAATCTACGCAAAAGCGATAAGTGTCGTCCTTTTTCTTAACTAAGACTATCCCTGCCGCCCAGGGACTATGGGAGGGTTCAATAATCCCTTTTTGTAACATTTTGTCAAGGTTGTCATTAACCACCTTGTTCAAATGATACGGTGTACGACGAGGCGGTTCTTTAAAAGGCCTTGCGTTTCCCGTATTGATTTCATGTTTTACAAGATTGGTCCTTCCCAAGTCAACATCAGATGAAGCAAACAAGTTCTGATTTTCTATCAACAAAGATTTTACTTTTTGTTTGTCTTTCGAAGTCAATTCATCTGATGTCCTGTCTAACAAATCTTGTAAATCTGGTCTAAGTCCGTTATGTGTCTGTTCATTTGAACCAATATTACCATCTAGTACTTGTTCAACACCAGACATTTGGGCTATAGTTGTACCGGGATAGATTGTCTTAGGATCTAGTTCTGTGTTCATTAATCTAACAGGGACTTTTTCGCCTGACCTTACCAACGTTCTAGCAGTCAAAATGTAGTCTTTCCCTGCATGCTCATTTGCCTCTAACAAAGCATTGTCAGCAGGTAATTTCTGACCTTCTGCTAAGCAAACCGTGCCATTAATGACTATTTCTGACCTTGGCGGTATAACAACCGCTTCTGAAGCAACCACTCGGTAACAGCCTATTGATCCCTGAAAACACAAATCTACCCTAAAATCCCCAATACAAAAGTGTCCATTCTTAACATCAATTAAACAATTATGTCTTTTCATGAAATCCAAACCAAGTATACCGTCAACTTGCAGATCAGTCACAACAGCTTCAGATTGCAACATATTCGGACCGAAGTGCAGATTGAACCTGCCTTTTCCACGAAGCTCTAGCTTAGTGCCACATACTGACCTAACACTTGTCTTAACTTCACTTAGATATGATTTATCTAATGGAGTCAACATATCATATAACTTGGAAGATACCAATGTCAAAGTTGCTCCTGTATCAACCACAAACTTGGCTTCAATGTCTCCTACATTTAGTTTGACATACATACCAGCATCTTCAGATGCTGTTGTAACCGCACCTTCATTTGTCTTACGGTTATTTTGTTTCCTAGTTTTCATTAATGTTTTGACAGACCCATCCCCCTTATTTCTATTATAATGGTTCTGATTTCTTCGGGGTAGGCGACAGTCCCTTGCTAAATGACCAAATTTGCCACAATTGTAACAACCCTTATTTGTCCTTTTACTTTGGGTATATCCCGTTTTAGCATAATAAGGCCCCGCATTTGTACCATTAGATTTTAATTTTGTCATTTCAGTCGTAAGAGTACTTAGACTTTTCTCAATTGTTTGCATCCATGATGCTATGTCTTTGTTTGGCGAGTCACTATTTGTAATCTTTTCTCCCCTACTTAATTCGTCATCGTTATTAGTTTGCCGTAAATAACCTCGTCCCTCTCTCACGTTATGTTCGGCTTTATTGTAAGCCTCTAGTTCAACGGCAAGTCTCACGGCATCATTTAAACCTTTCGGTCGCGATTGTTTTATTCTAAGTCGCATTTCCGAATCAACGAGCGCGTCAATAAACTGCTCTTTCCCGAGAGTTTCTCGTACGTCCAACGGGGCAGTAGGATATGCCAAGTTGGACAATCTCCGAATTGACTGGCCTAATTCGGGAAGAGATTCGCTGGCTTTTTGACGTCTTTCTTTAAACTGAACTCTGTATAACTCAGTTTGACTAGAAGGCGCGAATCGCTCTTCAAGTGCGCTGACTAGATCGGAAAAGTTTTGTCTTTTCTCACTTGGTAAATCTCCAAGTACAGCCTGTGCTTGTCCCATTAACGATACCGCCAAATATAACCCTTTTTGGTTTTCCGACCAATTATTTACAAGTGCACACATTTCAAAATGGGACAAATAGTCCGTCCATGATGTGCTACCGTTATATTGACATGGTTTAATTTTCACACCAGAATTATTTGTGTTACCAGTATGTCGGTACTTTGATTTGTCAGTTTTGTCTTTTTCCCTAATGTAACTATTATCTATGGGTAAAGGCAAAGTGTCCCCTTCCTTTAAATCAATTTGGGAAAATTTAACAGTTTTGTGCATATTCGGGTTGTTGAATGTTGGTAAATCAACTTTTTCATTATCTCCCTTCTTGACAATGAGGACCCTCTTGATCCCAGACCCGAATCATTTCTTTTCATAAAAGTATCTTTTGGACGAACACCCTGATCTTTAGGTGTAGACGAAACAAAACTGTTTCTATACCTTGTCTCTTCCATATCTTCAATTTGTTTTGTCAATTCGTCGTCAAAGGACATTTTTGTACTTTAATTTGTGATATAACTATGCATTCACAATATAATAATATCAACACAACGTAATAAATGTCAATCAAAATTTTGCCTGTACCACTATCGATCGTTAATCCCTAATGTAAATAATAATCGTAATTTAACCGTGGGAAATTTAAAACATTAACAGGACAATTTTGATCTGTGCAAAAGTGAACAGTTTGAACAAAAATGATCTGTGCAAAAGTGAACAGTAAATTCTCACAAGACAGTTCGGATATACAATTATGAGATGTTCAAATTTGGATATAATCTTTCACTATGGATTTAAAAATGAACAATTTGGATCCCACCGCTAGCCACCAAATTATGTAACGTGTACACAGGGTAAGCGTGTCTATTTTAATTTAGAATGTGTCCGTTACCAGTTTGATACTGGATCCAAAATTGCTCTATTTACAAAATGTATAACAAATAATCTATATTCAAACATATACGCCAATGAACCAAAATATATACAACTGCTCTTTGCAATCTTTAATAAACTATCTTTAAACTATTCTACTCAAATTATATACACCGGTACAAATTTGTACTCTTACAAATTTGTCCTGGGTCAGGAACAAACTTGTCCTCCTGGTACAATAATGCACCCTACAAGTTTACACACTTGTCTTTGTTCCTCTTGTACAATTATGTACTTTACAAGGTGGTCACACAGACTCACACTTGTCCTATACGGTACAATACGGTTCCGCTTGTAAATGTACAAGTCCCTATTTATAACAGGCACCGACCTGTTCTTTATTACTCTTAGTAATACGAACACAATATTTAATATATAAGAGACAGCGATCTCAAATATCTACGTACCGTACTTCAGGTCTTCGTCTTCAAACATATGACAATCGACCAGAGCTAGGATTCTCTCCAGCTTATATACCCCAATGGTAGCTGTACCATTATTGAAGGAGGGGTGTTCTATCAAAGTGTCTCGTTACTCGTATCTGAGTTCTAAGGAACACCCATTCACATTGAACCTGACCCAAAGTTTACCCGCGAAACATCTAACTCTTTTCTATGTTTATCAAAGTACCATATAAATATATAAAATGAGGCTTCTGTCGAACAGTAACCAATATAAACAACTTAACCATAGATACAAAATCATCACAGTACATAAATTTTATAATCCGTGTATTACAGTTTCTTTATTTCTTTAAACAATAGTGTGTTTACACTTTGTTATGAGTATCAAACAACAGTGATTTTTTTTTATGATATACCCTGGAAATTCTGTAATAATAAAGTCGCCAGTCAAAATTTCTCAAACTTAAACTTGTATGTATGTTGGTTATATAGTCATAAGTTGTGTGAACTAGAATTGTTAGGTAAAGGGTACTTTTGTGAAATGATTCATTAAACACAGAAATAGTTATAAATGGAAATTATTTTTTTCTTTCTTCCTGAAGAGATTTGATAATAATGTAACTCCTACAGAAACCCAGTAGTCCCAGTAAGAAGATAGATTTTGTATGTCTTTATTTACGTGATCATGCAGGGTAAATATGATTTTCTTACGTGTTCTTCTTCATTTTTATCATTAATGAGCTTTAACTCTTATAATAAGACAAAAGATGTAAATGTCTAAGACAGTTCCGTCTCTTGTTTCTTTTCATAATCAATTTCTTTTCCTCAGATAAAAAATTGGTGACACACAAACATAACATGTCATGTCGCAACTGTATTGGATTTCCCATCAAACAGTTATGCAGTAAAGTTTAAAGCCCCGCCTTCTTATCGATTTCAATAATTATTAACACGAGTTAGTATTTACATCTGAGACACTTTAACTAATGCAATGCTTGGAAGTGGTAATGACAGTTGTAATCGTGGTGTTATACTTTGCTCAACGACTTATTAACGGGATGCTATAGTACATGAATAAGTGGTAAATTATTTAATCTCCATAATATTAGCTTCCGTAGTTCACCGCTATATTGTATAGTTTATGCTCATTTATTATACAAAAACAAAACACTTGAGGTTTTTAAATGATCGAGAAAACGAATAAATACTATGTAGAATTTACAGACGAGAAGATGATTAATTTTTCAAACAATGGCAATATTTCAATGTCAGTGTCTACCGACTTTACTAGTTACTGGAGCGCAGAGTATGTTATTCTGGCTGTCTACCTTGGAGTGTTTTCTATTGTTGGAATACTTGGGAACATTCCGGTACTGATAGTGTACTTTCACAGGAAGGAACAGTCTGCCTCTAACACTTTTATCAAAGCTCTGGCTATTTTAGATCTTATTGTTTGCTCAATGATAATGCCATATACTATGATTTATGAACTACACCTTGTTCAAACTGACGTTGTTTGTAGAACTTTTGAATTCACGCGCCATTTTGCAATATTTGCATCTAATTTGACACTAGTTGCTATCGCTGCTGAAAGATACATTGCTGTATGTCGTATTACTCATAAAATGTCTGTGAAAAATGTACAACACGGTATGCTTTTCATCTTCGTCCTCAGTTGTGCTTCTGCTGGACCGTCGATTGGGATTTTTACTGTAGTTTCTGACTACGAAGTCCGTGATGTGAAATGTAAATTCCACCATGATCTGACTGATGGTAAATTCTGCCATTTTACGTACTCTTTGTATGGACAAGTGTATGCTGTAATTTATCAAGGTGTTCTCATGGTGTTTTTCTTTGTTAGTTTGATAATTATTGTCATTTTCTATATTATTATTTACATGGTGCTTTGGCAACGAACAAAATTCCGGAAGAGAGCTTTATCAAGAAGCCCGCAAG
The DNA here is from genome assembly GCF_036588685.1 of Mytilus trossulus. NCBI lineage: Eukaryota > Metazoa > Mollusca > Bivalvia > Mytilida > Mytilidae > Mytilus > Mytilus trossulus. The sequence continues at coordinate 26,828,708 of NC_086381.1, forward strand.
GTCCGGAAATATCGGAAATACGTTCGTCTCTTTGTGACAAACAAAAACATGAACACATCGATACTGAAGTTAGTAGGACCTATGAATTTGACAATGAAGATTCCGAAGTTATAACTAAAGACATACAAGTCTTAAATAACAATTCAAAACTGAATTCCAAGAAAAGAAAGGCTGAAAAAATTAGACGAATTTTTCACCATCGGACAGCAAAGATGCTTTTCTTATGTACAGTTATTTATTTATTGACATGGCTGCCATTTTGGATTGATATTTTTGGACTTACAAATAACTTAGTTTTCAGATATCTTTTTTTCATAGGAAATGCAACCAATCCAATTGTATACGGAATTGTAAACGGTCAAATTCGGAAAGAATTTCACAATCTCTTGTCACGATGTTGTATAGGCAAACTGTTTGGAGTAAAATCAAGGAGTTCTTTTTCCGTATAATTTGCTAAGCAGGTAAACACTTTGATTGTTATTTATTTAAAATGATAAGACTTGACATCGTAATCATAAACGCCATTTTGATTTGAAAATGTTTTACTCAATGTTTTAGAATATTGTTTTCGGTTATCAAAAGTGTAACATTACTTTGGTTTACCACTTGTGACAGTTTATTCATTATTTTATAAAAAGCTTATCAGTACCTACATAATTCAATCTTAACGGACAATATTGTGTGTTTTAATCAAAATTCGTTGTCCTGCTAACAATTGGACCTTTTGCTTCAACGAAATGTATATTATTTCTCTAATGAACAATTATAACTTATTGTTTTGTTAAACATTCCTAAGATTGTTTATTGTTATTGTTTATAATCATATTGAATATTAAATATTTTGTCTACTATGTCACTATTACTCATTTCCATAACAAGAAGTTGTAAACACAGGAGTAGCAATCGTTTGCAGCGGTATGGACTGATGGGTTACGTTTTTATCAATCCCTATGTATTAACGCCGAGAAAGTGTATCAAGTTTGTTTTGTACCGTAACCTTACATGCACTTATAAAATTATTCACTTATGGTTAAATTCTTAAATGAACGAAAAATAAAGTTTCTTTAATGTTTTCTATAGAAATTTATATAAACAATGGCAGATTGCTTTTTTCTTCGGTTACCTATTCAAACATTATGAAGACCTGTTGGTGACCATCTGCTGTTGTTTTTTCTATGGTCGGGTTGTTGTCTCTTTGACACATTCCCAATTTCCATTTTCAATTTTATTAAACTCCGATTTCTTTTAAACTGAGGTTTACTCTGCGTTTTGCTGTTTGTTTGTTCATTCCATATTAAATTTAGCCAGAGGTATAGGGGAGGGTTGAGATTAAAAAAAAACTTTTTTAATCCCGCACCTATTTTGTGCCTTTCATAAGTCAGGAACGTCGCACCTTTGTCTTGTGTGAGTGTGAGTGTGTTTGTTTTTATGTTGGTCCATCTGTATGTTTTGAAGTTAATTGTAGCCTCCATTTCACTGATATAGTTTATGGGCTAGCTGCATTGAAGACCCCTTGGTTGCCTTGAGCTGTTTTGTACTCTTTGTCAGGTTGTTGTCTCCATTCTCTATATTATATTCTTATTAACAGTAATATTCAATTACATGCTACCAATATTAGATATTAGTTTTTCAATAATCAGAACAGCACGTTTACTTTTACTGGTAACAATATATCCAGTAAATGAAAATTACACTGCATAAATGTGTTGCATCCGAATCGCATGTCTAATTCAATGTGATTGCTTTTATCTCAAAACATATTTCGCAAAACATCTATCACCTTGAAGAGTAAACAAAATAGCAAATGCTTGCACTGATACTTGTGTTTAACCGGGGTAAAGGTACTCTAATCAATTATCGTAGACAAAAATATACTAAGCGTCAGCGTCCATGATTGCAGAGTAGGACTATGGCATAACTTTATTTTTATTTGTGTTTAACATACGATACAACTTATGACTGAACAATTTTACTGGTCCTGAAAACTAGCAAAAGAGCATTCGCTAGAAGTTGGTGATACTTTTAGTAAAATGCGTCTCACATGTTTGTTAATGTTCATGTATAAATATATATAATGATATAATTAGGTCTTGACGTGTGTAAAACAAAATATTCGTTTTCTAGAGGAGAGGGGAGATCTTCCATTTACCAAAGATTTAGGTAAAGCGTTGCAAAAAGGAACATGTATTATCCTTCACGTTGTGTTCTAATCTGTAAGAAAAGTAGTGTTGTGCTTAAAGCATGTTATTCCAATTTAATTGTCTTAGATTTGCAATATCCCCAATCATATATGGTGGGGTTTGTGTTGCTTAAATTTTAGTTTTCTGTATTGTTTCTTGCGTACAATTATTTGTCTGTTTGACTTATCATTTTTGGCCATGGCGTTGTCAGTTTATTTTTGATCGATGCGTTTAACTGTCCCTCAGGTGTCTTTCGCCCCTCTTTTGGTTTTAAGCTGCGATGCAGAATACATTCTGAAATGCATTTATTGTGCATCTATTTAGTATTAGTTTTAGTGACAAGATGCAACTAAAGAACATCTACATTATGGCTGTATATTTCATGATATTGGGAGTAAACTAAACAGGTCCCTCAGGGTATAAATAGAGGGAGATATTGATCACACGAAAATGAGACAAAACATAATAACACAAAACCGAAGACATTTAGATGTCTGCAACAACAAAGAAATAAATAGACAAAACGCGCATCCCTCATATATCAACCCGATTGTGAAAAAGCTGCAAATACATTTAACAGTGATTGTTACAGATTTGCAATTAAACAGAATGTACTTACGAACAACAAAAACATTAGGACATAACTTAAGTCAACCACTAACGAGGATCCTGACTTGGGACAGATGCGTGAAAAATGGAAGCGTTAAACGAGTTCCATTCATTAGTCGAGTGACAGTTATCACCGGAGACGTCAAGTTAGCATTTTAAACTTCAATAAATGTAAATTGTTATTGAAAGAGCCGTTTGCTGTAGCATGTAAAATTGCCATAAAATGCCATTGGGAACAGATATCATCTTGTCTGTATTTAGATGAAACATTGAAAATTGTTCTATACATTTCCATTTGGCAACAAACGTTTATATTGGGACTTTAAAAATTATAGTGACAGAAAAGCTATTAAGTTAAAAGCAGTAGGTTGAACAATGATAAACAAAGAGACGAAAATGTTACAATATAAAAAGCGATGAATAAAGTACTTGGTTTTTTTCGTATTGAAACTTTGCGATGTAACGGTACTGAACTATAAGCGTGAAATGCATATTTACAATGTTCATTTAAGTATATAGAGTAACAATAGTCCAAGGATTACTTTGTGTTGTATGATTTAACACTATATATGAATAACACATAGCTGAGAAGAGCAGAATTTTATTCCGGAAACACACTGCCAACCGAGGCGATGCCAAGGTTGACAATGCTTTTTCGAGGGGTACCAATCTCCTCTATCACCCTCTCAGCTATGTGTTATTTAATTTATTATACGGAATGTCCTTTTGTCTTTTACAATTAAAGAGGTAGTGCCAATTTGCGGGGGATTTTTTTTTCACAAAAGGGGCAATTTCAAAAAGTGCCGACAGAATACAATTTACTATAAAAAACAAAAAAATAAAAATGCTTTTTGGTCAATATCTCGATTTACATATACTATGATATCTGTGATCAATAATTAATTTAACCCTTAAAAGGATGACAGTCCAATATGCGGATTTTCGGGTGTTTTTAGGTGGGCAAAACAGGGAATCCCCCTCCCCAAGGAGGACATTTCAAACAAAAAAAGTTATGCTTTTTAATGACTGTTGTTATTCATACTACTTTTTCCCTCAAAAATGAAATTGGTTTAGTGTGTCCTAATTACATAAAAAAACATTTTTTTCAAGAAAAAATTGTAACATCGATAAATTGTACCGATATAGCTTTTAGAAGCATTGCCGTAGTTCCATCATTAGAGCACAGAACTACTGATAAATTATGGTTTTAAAGAAAGGGTTCGAATCTCGCTCAAAATATTTGCATTTTTTGTGTTGTTATATTATATTTGAAATTTTCTATCATATTTTTCCGGATGTTTGCCTAATTCATAGAGTCATTCTGGTTCATTTTTACTATATAGTCTACTAGTATATCATTTTACATGTATCAAAGAAAAAAGTAGTGTATGATCGCTTAGCGTGTGCATTCCTATGACTGTCCATACGCTTGACTTACTTTCTATTCATGTGTATACATTTATTACATATATGCAAGGAACAACTGCCGTCAAACTGATGTAGGTGCCTGAACATAACGAATAACACGAGAATTAATTCTATAGCAATGAAGCCTACGTGTTGCGGGTATATACACATAACTTAAAATAAGGCCATTGTTTACAAGTTTTAAAACAACACAAACAATTTTTCAAAACCTTTTTTGAACATGGTATTTTCTGTTACAAATGCAGTCAACAACAATTTTGTCGTCAATTCACAAACTGTATAGATACTAGTACTGATTTTTTATACCACCGTCCCTACACCGGTACGTAAGTCTTCAGAAAATAAAAGAACAAAACAGAACAAATCAATTACACTACAAATCGTGATTGTAGGTAAAACATCAAGAAGCTGTTGCATCTGTACCACAACGAAGGGCCGATTTGTTAAAATTACAGAAAAGGCAATACAACATGAAGTAGTAACACAGGGTGATCTATGACCAACTGATGTAAGATGTTCTCCGGTTAAAAAATAATACATGCAGTATCTTATCTTATCTTATAGACGATAAAAAAAACCTTAAAAGACCAGGACAAATACATATATACATATATTCAGAATGAGACAATAACGATTTGAATTTGTTCAATATTATGTGGCTCCTTGACAAGTTACGTTGTATGGCACCTTGCATAAAGGACTCATGTTAATAATAAAATAAAATTAATATTCAACAATAGCTAGTCTTGGTTTTGTTTTTGTAGAAATACCTGTTCAAGGTATGAAAATAGATGATGTGACGTATTTTCATGTACCATAATTAGCATCATGCTATGATCGTGCTATTTAAAACATGATTTACCTATCTTATCGATTGAAACAAAATCCCGGCAAATTGGATCTACCTCTTTTTAATTCAAAGCATTTCACCTTGACGTAATGTACATAATAACGATATGGAAATATCAACAGACGTGAAGCAAGATGCTGCTTTTTTATTTTTATTTTGACATTCAATGAATAGTTTTGTGCCAAAAAGTAGGACTTGAGCTTTGTCTTTAATTACTCGATCTAAATTCGATTCATTGTCCTTTAAACTGTCGATTTTTGATTGGTCTTCCCCAGAGGGTGATATTCAAAAACATTGTCACACGCTCAACTCTACACAAGGGAACAAATGACACGGAAATTAACAACTATAGTGTACCGTACGATCTTCAAAAATAAGAAAAACGCATACCGTATAGAGTTCTAATCCCTGCTATCTTACCTACACCATCTTTGAATCGTATTATAAATACATCGTTTCTTGTCATATTCTTATTGCAATCAGTTACGAGAATTCGTCCATCAGTCATCATCAGAACAAACTTTATTCTAAGTTACAATATAAGAATAAAGAATTTTGGTAATGACAAAACAAATCCATAGACAAAACAAAAAAACGTTGTGTAAATTAGCAAGTAAAAAGTCAGCAACAAGCGATTTTCGCTTAAGAAATAATAGAGAAAAATATGTCAGGATCGTTGATTCGACACGTCGAATACATCCATGGGCAACCACGTCATGAAAATAGGAGGTGATTTGTATATGTCAAACCTAATTAAAACAAGATCCATTACTAAACTTTTGTATACATTTTACGATAACTGAATACTTTTGGAAGTCGTTTATGGTTTCATATATTGTTGTCATATCGAAAATTCATTGAATAGATATTGGAAGATGTGGTGTGGGTGCTAATGAGACAACTCTCCATCCAAACAACACTTTAAAAAAAAAGTAAACCATTATAGGTCAATGCATGGCCTTCAACACGGATCATTGGCTTACACCGAACAACAAGTTATAAAGGGCCCCAAAATTACTAGTGTAAAACCATTCAAACAAGAAAACAAACGGTTTAATCTATATAAAAAAACATGAAATGTATATTTAATAGCATTTTATTTTTGTTATCCTACAAATATATTTTGATTGATATTGCAAAGTAGAAATATGTTTTTTTACCAGCCAACAAAAGTGTCTTCGTTTTCGTGATTAATATCACGAAACAAAAGCAAAACGAAAACTGCATTATGTTCAAAACACATGTCCTATTTGAGGACCATTTTCTGAAACCATGTTTATAAATGGATCTTGTTTTAATCAGGCTTCAATTTGACATATACAAATCACCTCTTATTTTCATGACTTGGTTGCCCATGGATGTGCCTAACGTGTCGAAACAACAATCCTGACATATTTTTCTCGATTGTTTCTTAAGCGTAAACTGTTTTTCTGTTTTACAAAGGTGTAATCTGGTTCTCTGCGCAATTTTTGTTTTCACCCCTTTAGTATCGTTTCCTTCCTTTTCCTTTTATGCAACGATTCACTATTGACCTGCACCCACACAAAGGATGTTGATAACCAATGTCAATTGATTTTGTTCAATCTTTTGAAACATCGGGAACCATTTTACGAAGTAATCATTCGTTTTTACACCTGTTTACCAAAGGTACAAAAATAAGTCAAATACAAATGTTTACAATATGTTGCTGTAAAAAAATTGTGGTAATAACCTCATGATATAGCCTTTGAATTTTAGTGTAATTAGCGCTCGACTTTATTTTAGTATTATTTTCCTGAATTTTATCACCGATAACAACTGCTTTTTATAATAGTGCTTGTAAATAACATCCTCAAGATTGTGTTGTGTGAATTCGTAATGTTATATTAATTGCTTCCTTGTTGTATTGTATTATTTATAATTACTATTTATTTATATTTAGTAAGAAGGACACGGTAGTATTCTTTTCATTCATTGCCGGCAATAACATTTTCTAAATGACCAGACAGTTTTCTACGATGCTAGTACTTATCATTCCTTTTTATTAATGCAAGTCAAAAGGTAGCATGACCGTTTGCCTAGAGACCTTGTTTATCTATCTACAAAAAAACTAGTTTTACATCAAGTTTAATATGAAACTTAAGAGTCTTTCGAATAATTCTCAAGAAATCTATATTGAGAAAACACACAGTTATTTATTAAAAAAGAAGAAAATCAAACAATGAATCATCAAATCATTAGCAGCGTGCTCAAAAGGCAAACCGAACTCCATAAACATAACAACTCCTTATTCCATACACTGCTATAAATTACAGTATAAAACAGAAATACTATGAGAAATACATATATATATATAAATTGTAAAATAGACGACATTCTGTAAAATGGACGTAGTATGTTTAATAAAATGAGTCTTCTAGCTGATTGTATTTTTTTGTTAGAATGCGCGTATTTTATGCATAGTAAGATACGCTTACCCTGTTGACGAACCCAGTTTCGCTAATCTTGGAGTTCATCAGATTCCATAAGTTTTGTTGGTTACCTAGATTAATCTGTTTTTGATCGATTTACGAGATTCGAACATTAATAAACGATTTCGCCTCAATTTACGGTCAAAAACTCATAAATATAAAAAATAAATAATATATAAGGTTATTCCATCGGTTTATATCTCATGTAAGTTAGGAAAAACAAAAACACATTGTAAGCCTGGATAAGCGTTGTATAGTATGAGTTCATCAAATCAAATGTGTATATATTACTACACTATTCTAATCTCAATTCGTTTTGCCTAACTATATATTTGAATTACTTCTTTTTATTGGACCAACATATTATATTTCAATTAGTTTCATAAATTGTTTAAATGTATCATAATTATGTTTGCAAATTATTTCTATTTTACAATATTCTGCAAAATCATGCATATATATGTAACAGTCACCTTTTTGAAAAGGATATCTAGTTTTAAATGTGTTTATGTAATGTCTAATAGTCGGATGTGGGGTAGTGACAGTTTGTCGAATTACATTCTAAGCCTGGTACCTTTGATAACCATTTACAACACTGAGTTGATGCCACTGCTAATGGTCGTTTGTTCCCGAGGTTACCACCACCCAGGAGTCAGCACGTCGGTGTTGCCATAAATATCATTGTATGGTCATTTGTATAAATTTACTGTTTGTGAAAGTATGAATTATTCGAAAAACTAAGGATAGTTTTCGCCAAGGCATAGATTACCTCAGCCGTACTTGGCACAATTTTTGAGAATTTTGTGTGCTCTATGCTCTTCAACTTTGTCATTGTTTTGCATTCTTACTTTTTTTGTTTGAGCGTCACTGTTGAGTTTATGTAGACGTCTAGCGTATTAAATCATAAGCCTGGTACCTTTGATAACTATTTCGCCACTGGGTCGATGTCACTGATGGTGGATGTTTTGTCCCCGAGGGTATCACCACCCCAGGTGTCAGCACGTCGGTGTTGACATGAATATCAATTATATGGTCATTTTTATAAATTTACTGTTTGCAAAATTATGATTTTTCGATATTATTGATAATATTGATAATAATAATAATAATAATATCTTTTTTTAGAGAGAGTAACTCATTTGGATTACACCAATTTTCAATAATACAATAATAATACAATAATAATAACATGAAAAATAAACAATGCATCAATAATAATGATAAATAAAGATTAAATAAAATTTAAATACAATAAACAATTATAATATGGCATTACAGAACAAATATGATGGTAATGTTAAAAGTACATAGATTTGGATTTATGTTTACATTCTGATACTGTATTTGATTTTTTGATTGAATAAGGAAGAGCATTCCACACTTTTGGTCCAGTGTACGAGAAACTAGACTTATACAACTTTGTATTTGGTTTGGAATAATAAAATTATCTGAGGATGAAAATCTCGTATTATATTTTTGGTTTGCAGAAGCTGATACAATAAGAAAGGACATATATTCTGGAGCTAAGCCATGTTTTGCCTTATACATTAGCAATGATTTGTGATAAATTATTCTTTGTGTGATTGGCACAATGTTTCATTCGTGAAATATTTCTCTTGAAGATTTGGTGTAATCATGTTCGTCTAAAATTATTCTTGATGCCCTTGTTTTCAGTTTTAGTAAATTATCAAATAGAAAGTTATTACAGTTTCCCAATATTAAACAACAATAATTTAAGTGAGGTAAAACGTAAGTGTTATAGTACATTTGTCTAGCTTTGTGATTTAAATATTTATCATCCTTTTTAGTAAAGCTAAAGAAGAGTTAAACTCTTTTTTATTATATAATCGATATGAGAAGACCAAGATAGAGATGCATCAATAAAAACACCTAGAACTTTTTCACATGTACTTTCTATAATTTGTTGTTAATTTACAGCAAGGTTAATGTTTTCATTTGATGTAACAGAAAGCTTTTGTTTAGATCCAATGCATATATATTTCGTTTCAGATACATTTTCAGCCATTTTATTGTCATCACACCAGCGAAAAATATCTAATAAACCGTATTCAGTTTTCATGATTGAGAAGATCAAAGGCTTTTGCTAGATCTAAAAACACTGCTCCAACAAGTTCGTCATCATCAATGGCTTTACGCCACTTATCTATTAAAGATGTCTTAGCCCAGACAATGATGATCCGTACTTGGCACATCATTTTTGAAATTTGGATTCTCAATGCTTTGCAACTTTGTTTTTGTTTGGCTTCTAACTATTTTGAAATGATCGTCGCTGATTGGTCTTAAGACCAGTTCCACTAGACCACGATCGCACTACGCTCACTGCGATCTAAAATAAATTCAGATCGTGATGAGGTCGCGGTATGAGCGGTATGAAAATGTAAATTTTGATGTTTTCACGAGGTAACCACATCCTCATTACGCTTCTACATCGATCCCGCTACGATTATACCACGTTCTCACCGCGCTTATTCTGCGACACCTCTACGCTTATCAAGATCTCTATGCTCATCACGTTCTCACTACGACCATACCACGAGTTATCCGATTGCAACACGATCTTACCACGCTTTAATGCGATTAAAGTACGTTCTTACCACGATTATACTACATACCGACCAATCAAACCTAAATTACAACCTTTTGCTGTTCCATAAATCTCAAAAACCATATTTTAGTGCGCGATAGCAGATATGACATAGATGTGTGAATAGATATAGGAAGATGTGATATGAATGCCAATGAGACAACTCTCCATCCAAGTAGCAATTTATAAAAGTAAACCATTGTAGGCAAAGGTACGGCCTTCAACACGGAGCCTTGGCTCATACCGAACAGCAAGCTATAAAGGGTTCCACAAATTACTAGTAGAAAACAATTCAAACGGGAAAACCAACTGTATAATCTGTATAAACGAGAAGCATGGTTGAGTCGTTAGAGAAAATGAACAAGAACTACATACAGACAAACAAAACCTGTAGATATATAATATAGTTGATGTGAAAATGACAATGAGATAGATGGTTGAAGTATGAACGTAGTCTGGTTGTAAAAAGAGCGTGACGAGTAGAATCACGATTTCGCTACACTCTCGCTTCGTTGGTACAGCGACCTTTGCGATACAACTACGACCTTAGTGCGCTCTCACTACGCTTCTACTACGACCTGAGTTCGCCACGACAGCACCACGATTCTTTTGAACATGTTCAAAGTTGCTACGCTCATCACGATCTTGAAGACCTCACAACGACCATGATACGACTTTACTGCGATCATCAAAATTTGCATTTTTTTCACAGATCGTATTGCGATCGTGGCCTAGTGTGACTGCGGTATTATGTAGACTAAACACGTGAATGACGAATTAATTTATAAGCCTATATAGCTAGTACCTTTGATTGCTATTGTAAATGTTAATGTCGCAATAGTCAGATGAAGGGTCAGTATACGTAAGGTCTTCAGGGTCAGATTTGTTGGTTAGTGTTAGTTCGAAAAATTTAAGGTCATAAAGGGCAGATTAGTGTGGTATTTTTAGGTTGTACATATTCTTTTGTTCAGGTTTGTTGAACTATGTCAGTACATGTATGTACATGTTACGACCTAATGGTCCCCGCTGCTGAATTTGTCGGTATGTAAATGCCAGGACCTATTGGTCTGATCAGTTTGATCGTGTCAGTTTTAATATGTACGATCAATTGGAGCCTTTTATACCATGCACGATCTTAAGTGGCAGAACGACTGGTTGAGTTAGTTTAAACATATAAGGTCATACGAGTCAGTTTCGCTTTATAGTGTCACCGTTTATAAATAACAATGAAATCACGGGAAAGAACTACAATTTTATATTTTATTGGAAATCTTTGAAAAGGGTGCACCATTAAACAATAAATAGCTTCTCGTCTGGATCATAAACAATGATCGGCCTACATCAGCATTTAACCAATAAAAGAGAAAAAATAACTACTCACAAGAGGTTAATATTTGCTATTCTTTTTCACGTATAATTGCTTGAGGATTGATTCAGACTAAGCTAACAATATGTTGCCTTAATTTACAATAAACTGATAACAAAGCAGAGAAATCCATTATCTGTTTAATTTGTTATTGGTTATATGTAATAATGACAAAGCTATAGCATATGGATTTATTATCGGTTAAATTCACTGGAAAATAATGGACTTTCTGATCGTTTCTTCTTCATCAATGGACGCGTTTATCTCTTACTTTACCATTAATGATTATAAATAGCCCTACAGTATAGCTGAGAGGATTTGGCTGTGTAAATCGGTAACTTAATGCAAAATTCTATGATTTGTGTGAAACAATGTCAATATGCATGATCTCTATGATTTGACAGCGACAAAAGAAATTCAATGTATGTAATCGTTTATAATAATATTAACTTTTATAATGCTGCAAACAAGTTGTATCCAATCTCAATAACTGCTTGCAGACAAAAGTATTTCAGAGTTAAATCATCATTGTTAATGCAGTTGTAGCAATTATAAGTAAGTGAAGCCTCAGTTGATACAAACACCGCATATTTTTGTGTTCATCATTAAACTTGTTGTTTCAAATATAAGAAAAAAATAGGCAGCTAAATCCTACAATCATAAGACCTCTTTTGGTTTCATTTTGCCAATATATTAATAATAAATATTGACTTGGGTTTTTTTAAGTTTTATTTCGGGTTTTTTTATTTGGATTTTGTATCTTCACGTTTTCTTCATAAGAAAATGTCTATTAAAATTCAGGAATATATGACAGTTGTTAATCAATCGTTTGGTGTGATCGTGCTTTTGAATTTGCCATTTCATTAGGGATCTTCTGTTTTGAATTATTCTCTGAGTTTTTATATTTTTGTTGTTTTACTTTTTCATACCGCATGCTATTCAATCTTCTTTGTGAACTTTTATAAATTGTGTTTTGGACGGAGAGTTGTGTCTTTGTCACTCATATTACCATATCTTCTTATTTATATACGTTTTTATTGCTTAGGCCTTAACAGATAATCTAATATTGCTGAGTTTTTAACGTGAGAGATACTATAATGAATTAGATTCCTTGATTGTCGCGGTTACTTTAATATTTCTATTTCTTCAGCACAGAAAATATGTATCTTACGTATTTCAAGTTTATATATATTCTTAGAAAATAAAGGGAGACAAGATACAATTTAAAATAATGTTATAAAATAGATATGAAAATTTGCACACGTTCTGTGCAGACGTGGATCGTTCACTATCAACACACTGTATTTCGTTAAGCATAGATACAAAACAATGTGTTACTACATTTTTATTAACCAAAGGAAATATTCCTTTGCTTTTGAACACTCTATAATAAAGAGTACAACATATATCATATTTCAGGAATACGGTTTCTTTTGTAAACTTAATGTTAGTATTAGTAGGAGATAAAGCTGAGATAATTTCCCAAGTTCTTAATTTGATAAAATAATTTACAGTAAATAAATGAAGGTTGACTACATTTTTATTTTTAATTTTGTAAAAACATTTGTTAGGACAAGGTACATTTGCAAACGGTGCATTCGGCAACATTCAAAAGATACTAGGAGAAAAGGGGGTCTATCATATCATAAGACATTTGCCCGGATCATTTAATCATACAAACTCAGTTTTTGAATGCTCCTGGTTTTTTTTATAATGTGTTTACCTTAATATCATTACTAAAGAAACTCACCATGGATATCAATGATTAGTTTTTTAACGCCTGACACGCGTTTCGTCTACAAAAGACTCATCAGTGACGCTCAAATCAAAATAAAGGCAACAGTAGCATACCGCTGTTCAAAACTCGTAAATCCATGGACAAACAACAAAATCGGGCTAAAAAACTAAAACTGAGAGAAACGCATTAAATATAAGAGGAGAACAACGACACAACATTAAAATGTAACACACATAGAAACGTACTAAGCATTAGACATAATCCGATGAGAATAACAAATATAACATCAAAACCAAATACATGAATTTGGGATAGAAAAGTACCGTGACACGTCATATAGTAATGTTAAACGACAAAACGGAAATACAACGTAAAAATGTATCACACATAGAAACGAACCATAGTATAACAATGACCATATTCCTGACTTTGGTACAGGACATTTTTATAGAAAAAAAATGGTGGGTTGAACCTGGTTTTGTGGCATGTCAAACCTCGCACTTTAATGTCAATGTTAAATATAACACTGAAATGACAACATAGTATTACAGCACTACAATGCAAATAAATAGGAGAACAAATTAGACAAAGAAACACATGAATAATAGCTAACAAAAGGCATCAGGTTTAAAATACTATACTCCAGAAACGCGTCTCGTCCACACAAGACTTATCAGTGACACCCAGATATAAAAGTTCGAAAGTCAAAACAAGACAAAATTGTACAGCACTGAGGTTCAAAAGTGCAAAAAGATTGTGCCAAATACGGCTATGTTTTATGCTTGGGATAAGATCATCCTTATTATTTAGAACAATTTATGCTATTGCAAAAAGTAACTTTTATCAAATGAATATAAACGATACACATTACAAAACTGAAGTATTAACTTATTACAGAGAACAAAACCCGGATATATTACATAAATCAACACAAAAAAAGACACACACGACTTAATCAAGGCGTCAACGCAAATAGTAAATAAGTGAGGTCACGTACGAAGTGGTGAAAAGGCGCAAAAATTACGTCACATTTGAAATTCTGAAACAGCACAAAAATGACGTTTAAAAAAATTAAAAGGCCAAATAAAGTACGAAGTTGAAGAGCACTTATGACTAAATAGCAACAGATACGAATACCAAGAAGCAAATTGTGTGATCCTGACCAGCTATCTATATATTGAACCGGACATTCTACTCTACATCTATACAGACCAAAACTAAACGCTTCCGGTGGGCATTCGAAATAATAATAATAATCAGAGAGAGAAAAGTAAAAAAATAATGTATCTGAAAAATAGGGAACCCATGTGATTGTTAATAACAATGCAATGTATGAAATAAAAATTTAATTCTTTATTTCTTCCCTTTTGTGGCGACGACATCGCAGACTGTAAATGAAAAAATAAAGATCATATGGACTTTGACTGTTACCAGTAAAGAAACGCATAAAAATGGCAATACTTTTTATTTATACGGAAATGGAAGATAGCTCTCTTCTGCTGTCTGGAAACTTAACAACAAATAAGAAATTAAATATAATTTTACAGTATCATATCCATAATATACAAGCATAATATGACAACTCTAAATAAATGTGGGATGTTTTTATCATTTCCCAGATGTTTATAATTGCAAAGTATTGATAACATCTTTTAGGAACGTTTAAAAAGATTGAAGGACTTGCTCCTATTGAATTACGAGATATTCTAGGCTTTTTAATCAAGTGATTCATTTAGAAGTGTACTTTAAGAACCAAGTTTAGAGCATGGAAACATTACAAACTGTATATTATTGAATTACAAAAGGAAATTGTCAAACTGCCATGCATTACCTAAGCGACAGACTTGTGGGCACTGTTATGTTTAATATTATTGTAAGAATTCAAAAATACGAATTAACAGTAAGAATGATCCTGGGCCGTATTTCTGAAATGGTGCAATGACAATGATTACATTTTTTTGTTTTGTACGCTGATGAAGAACAGATTCCAGTCTTTTCTCTGTTATTCATTCTTAGACTAGACACACGTTGTTACATCATGATTACCATAGACAATACAGCCTTAAAGTTTAGTGAAATAATTGTTGTACTACAATAAGGTCAATAGTTATCGAAGGTACCAGGATTATAATTTAGTACGTCAGACGCGCGTTTCGTCTACATAAGGCTCACCAGTCTTACAATGTATGTAGACGAAATGTCGTGGTAACTTATTTGATTGTACAAGTGGTATGCTTTAGAAATGATATCACATATTTTGGTACCTTAAAAAAAAAAAAAAAAAGATGCTCTCATGTTGGAATAAGTATTGCTTTTAAAATTTCATATCGTCATTGTCTATGGTTATCTGCTTACCCTTCCGGAGCAGCTGATATCACCCCTAGTTTTTGGTGGGGTTCGTGTTGTTTATTCTTTAGTTTTCTATGCTGTGTCATGTGTACTATTATTTGTCTGTTTGTCTTTTAAATTTTCAGCCATCGCGTTGTCAGTTTGTTTTAGATTTAAGAGTTTGACTGTTCCTTTGGTATCTTTCGTCCCTCTTTTTTAATCGAACCTTTGATTGCTTTCGAACATTGACCTTTTTTAATACAAATTCAGTTAAAGACATGTGATAGATTATTTTTTGTTATTGTAAATAATGTTAACCATCAGCATACATCAATCGCATTTTAACGAACATTTAACTTATTTGGTTATTGATGAAGGGTTAATGTCTTTTTTTTATTTCGTTTTTGTCATATTCTACGTTTCCAATTATTATATTAGCTATAAAACTAAGTCAAATCCACCATTTTCTAGAGGAGGAAATGACTATACCAAGTCAGGAATATGACAGTTGTTATCCAACCATTTGATGTGTTTGAGCTTTTGATTTTTTCATTCTGATTTTCTGTTTTTAATTTTACTCAGACCTCCGTATTTTTGTTTTTTTTTTACTTTCTAAAGGTTGTGTGGTGTTTGCATTTTGGAGATTTTTTATATGTTTATTGGGTCAAAAATTATGCATGAGCCACTATTGGATAATTGTTTACACAGAGATATAACAAACGTGTCCCGTAGGGGTTTCAAACAAACACACGTAGACCTTCAAAAAAAGTGAGGAACACACCCTAAGAAAAAACAAACATTCTAAAAGAAAAACAAATGACTCCACAAAAGCATTTACAACTGTTGCAACAAAGTTTAATTTAAAAAAACAAGCAAATGAAAATATAATAAAGGATTATTCATAGCTTTATTGTCAATCGTATCACATATTTGTCACGTGCCCATGCCCAATGCTTGTGTTGGTTGATTTTTCAAAAGTTCTTTTCGGTAAAATAATTTTATGCTGGTTGTTTATTGAAATACCTTCATTAAACGTCTGCATTGAAAAACAAAAGTTATTTATCAGGCAAATGTTTCATTGGCTGAGATATTGTTTGTCGATTATATGTTATAGATTCATTGTAAACGTAAATATCGTGAACTTAGTTTAAGTTATTTTAACTTTATATACATACAGTGGACCAAAAAATGTCAGAACATTATAACTTCAATAAACTCGTATATGAGTTTCATAACCCTATTCTATATTTCTTTTTTCATGATTGGAGATAAAAAAAATCTTACTGCTGGACCCATATTGTGACTATTTCATTTATTATGTCTGTTTAACGCATCATTGTAAACATAACGGAATTTGATGAGGCTGTCATCAACTTAAGAGGATTAACGCTATTAAACCAGGTTTAATCCATCATTTTCTACATTTGAAAATGCCTGTATCAAGTCAGAAAAAAAGCCGGCCCTGTCTATTTGTTTTTTATGTGTTTTGTTATTTGATTTTGCCATGTTATTATGGACTTTCTGATTTGATTTTCCTCTGAGTTCAGTAAATTTGTGATTTTCCTTTTTACTATTTAAATAATGGCCGGTTATTTCTAACTTGTGGTGTTATGCTGGTTTTTACTTTTTTGTACATGAAAATGTGTCATATATACATCTAGTAAGAAGAATATTAACACTAACATAGAGCCTTGATATATGGCACTAGCTGACAAATAAAATGTTAAAAAAAACAATTGTAGTTAAATCCTGTAGTTACACACTTGCACTTAAAAACGGAAGTGAAAATAATTGGTTTTCAAAATTAAAAAAAAATGTGGCATAGTTTTTATTTGTACTTGTTTTAAGTTCGTAATTAAAGTAACAATAGATTGTTGAGTGTTGTTACTATTCCGCAGATGTTAATAATTATGAAGCACGGATAAATTCGTTTAAGAGCAATTGAAAGCTATGGAAGAAATTGTTCTTTGTTAATCAAATCATGAGAAATTCTCATATGTGTCAACTGATGAAATTTGAAAACAATGACGATCGGTTGACAATACGGAAACCTATTAAATTTGCTTATAGGTGATTCTATGAGATTAAATTACATGAAACTCCAATGCTTTAATTTTTTTTAACTTCTTTTATCCTCTTTTATATAAATCATTTTGGTTCTATACTTCATTAATTGATCTTGATGCTTATAGAATTAATAAAGGCAACAGTATTATACCGCTGTTCGAAATTCATTAATCGATTGAGAAAAAAATTAAAATCAGGTTACACACTAAAATGAGGGAAACACATCAAATATAAGAGGAGAACTACGACACAACAGAAACCCAACACTAAAATGAAACACACACATAAACGAACTATAATATAACAAAGGCAATTTTCTTGACTTGCTACAGGACGTTAAACCGTGAATTGACGATTGAATCTGAAATTGATCAAAATAAAATAATAAAAAAATTAAATTCACAAATATTAATAAACAAACAAACAAATATCAATTAACAAACAAACAAAAACAACAACAAAAATAAACACAAATAGATGAACCGGATGTTTCTATGATTCTTAATCTACTCCAGTTAATATTTTGAACCGCTGGTCATTCATAAAGTAAGAAAGCCATGGAATATTATATCCTGATGTTCTGTACAAAGCTGAATCAATGAAATAATTAGTTTATAAGATTTAAGTAAAATATGTACAAATGTCGTTTGTGAATTGCGATGCAGACATCAATATCTGTATCAGCACTCACAATATAATCTAAGTCTGTGAAAGTATATCGTATGGCGTATCAAATTATAATCCTCGTTCCTTTAATATTAACCATTTACACCACTGGTTCGATGCCACTGCTAGTGGACGTTTTGTATCCAAGGGTATCACCAGCCCAGTAGTCAGCACTTTGGTGTTGACATGAATATCAATTATAATATGGTCATTTTTATAAATTTCCTGTTTACAAACTTTGATATTTTTTCGAAAAACTTAGTATTTTTATAGACTACCGTGTCCGTATTTGGCACAATTTTGGAATTTTCTCAATGCTCTTCAACTTTGAACTTGTTTGGTTTGTTTGATCTGAGCGTCACTGATGATTCTTATGTGGACGAAATGCGCGTCTGGCTTATTAAAGTATAATCGTGGTACCTTGGTTAACTACATACAATCATAATGTGGGTTAGAATAAAAGAAACATTCTGTGTATGTGAATTATATCGTGTAATGCTAAATATAATGTCTCAAAGCACATGCACTGTGTAAGACGGTGTTTTATTAAATGTACTTTAACGTATCACGATCTCTTCAGGTTAAGTAAATATGACTTGTATATACAAATGATATAGAGAAGCAAAATTTGGATGATGCAAAATTATTTAATATGCTTGAACTACAATTATTAATTAATTCCCTTTATTTAGACAATTGAGTATGGAAAAATTACAATAGGGATCACCAAGATCAGTTGAAAATTTTAAGACTTTATTATTATTCTACATGTATTGTCATAACCGAGTTTAACATATTTTTCCATAAACTGCAATATAATTTATTACGTGAAATAATTTAGCCGTCCGCAGTTCAGCTAAGCAGAATAACATACCTGAATAGAATAAAGTATGCAATTGTATTTGATTAGTTATACATCTTTGCATTCATACAGCAAATATCTGTGTGACATTTCTGTTCTTTTCTGAAACTTTTGAAATTAATTAATTGATGTTTAAGCATATTGAATAAATTTGCATCGTCCCAATTTGCTTCTCTTTATCATTTATATATACCAGTCATCTTCAGCAATTTAGCATTTGTTGTTCAAATGATTTTATGATAAACTTCTTAAATACTAAAGTTCATTAATTCATAATTGTATTCTCTTAATAGCCATGCGAATTCTATTTATGCGCTGTATATTAATTAAATACAGCAATCGTATTAACCAGCATTCAACAGAACTAAAGCGATTTAAAATATTGGTAAATAGATAATTCCCTATACTGAATTATAAAACCGTTATCTGTCTGTAGTCGCTTTGAGCTTCCATCCGGTTTTGACTGTTACTTACCATTAAATCAGACTATTAAGCAGCATGAAGGATAGTTTGTTATCATAACATTGATATGGAGTGGTCTGTCGCCGACCAAAAAGTTAGACAAACACGTACAAATCTAGATAAACGTCATCAATTAATTAACTTATTGGTATGACAACCGATTAAACCGGAAGTAGATGTATAATTTGGGTAATGTGGATGGATTTTATCTCATTTAGCCATTTGTGTTGTGGTTTTGATTTTAATATTTGAAGTGATACCGTGACAGTGTTTATCTGTTCTAATAGTTACCTATATTGTATTGTGATCTAACTAAACATTAAGAGCCAGTGCTAATTGCTGGTTCAATGATTGATAACATAAACGCTCTGACTTTTTCAGGCACTAACACTTCTAGATCATGTTTCTTATGCAATTGTAAATATTGACGTACATACCTATGAATATTTAAATTCAATTCCAAAATTTCTAATATGGTTTCAGGGTAAGAACAATTGATACGACCAATGGTTTATGAATTTTGTGGTTATCTAATTAATGATAGGATAAGAGTCAGTTCAATCCTTCTGTGAACGATGTGTAATATATTGCAATGACTTTGATATTACTTTATAGGAGTAACACGACGAATATTATTTGTGGGAAAGGATCTGATAATCTTCGCAGAGCACTGATGACCACTACTTGTCAGTTTGTGTGGTTTATGTTGCTCAGTCTTTAGTTGATTATGTTTTGTATTCTAGACTTTTGTTTGTTTTTTGGGTCTATTATTTATTTTCCTTTTTTTGCAACGGTATTGCGAATGTATTCACGAATAATGAGTTTGACTATGCTCTCAGTATATTTTGTATCTATATCATTGCAGACATTACATTCATGATGTCGACAGTTCGCTTGCATTTGAGGATAATAATGTTCAAAAATAGTTTTGTTGTTTTCAAACATCAGCTTATATAAGCTGCCCATGAAAAATATTTGGACCTTGAAT
Source organism: Mytilus trossulus (assembly GCF_036588685.1). NCBI lineage: Eukaryota > Metazoa > Mollusca > Bivalvia > Mytilida > Mytilidae > Mytilus > Mytilus trossulus. The sequence goes on from NC_086381.1 coordinate 26,849,307, forward strand.
TGTTTTCTAAATACTATTTTATATTTATTATAGTTAGTTTTTTTATAATACCATTAGTTTATATTTAATCTTATCACATGTATGAGAAGCAATAGCTGTTGTTATTTATTATATTCGTTAGGTGTGAGAACAAACGTATATTTTAACCGATATTGAACATGTCAGATATGTCAGTGACCTGAAACCTTTCTGTTTATCCTTTCTGACCACATATCCGACTTTCAACATAACTTGATAATGATCGTTTCCCTCCTCTAAGGTTTCAAGTATTAAATACTTCACTGTTATTGTCCATGTTGTTAAGTGATAGGTCTTCGTGTGCCAAGTACATTTTCATTGTTTTAACAGTTGAGTAGCACTTATGGAAAATTATTTAAGACTTTATCAAATTTAATTTTGGCGAGATGTCTGCTCTCTCTTTCTCTCATCTTTTTATTCTGTAATAGAAAAGACCAATTATCCTCATGGTTAAAGACATTTAAAAAAAAAAAAAAAAAAAAAAAGATAATAAAAATCAGGTATGTCATCACTTCATTGCTGAGTATATATTTATGTCAAGACTTACTAGATTATTTTACATTTAAATAAAATTATACATGTGTGTAATTGTTTTTAACAAATTATAATCGTATTCCTCAAATATTGCTTGTTACAAAAACTATCAAAATTTCAAGCTTTTCTTGACGAAGCATGTGTGGAAATTTGTCGCTTATTGATAGTTGTCTCATTAGCAATCATAGCACATCTTCCTTTTTTTAGAAAGAGAAACATTCTGATTGTTGTTGAAAGTGTCGCATTCCACAACGTGCCGCCTCGATTTTGTAGGAAACAATCGATTTTTAATTACATATAAAGACAAGTGCGAACTTTAAATTGGTTGAAGCACAGTAAAATTACTTTTTGAATTACGATACATCCTTAGAAATAAGGATGAAACCGTTGAAATGAAGCACACCATGTCATAGCTGATAATTATTTTTTATGGTACAATACAGTCACATGAACTCACTTCATTCATTGTATAATCTACATGTTTTATTCGAAGCAATGCATATACAGAAATGAAAAAAAAACAGAAGACATATATATTAGAGAAAACATGCTGAAAACTATTTTCATTTTAAACGATGCTAACAATAACATACACTATCTAAAATGATACTTATCGCCTTTATGTAATTTTGATTGTATAATGCATATTTTAAAATTAGGCGGCACTTCTTTAAAATGGCAACTATGAAAAATATTCAAGGTCAATGTTTCACGACTAAAGGTGTCAAATAACTTCCGAGTTTGAAGATCTATACTACACATCTGCAATCAAATACTAATGACCTATGATTTGTATCTTTCCAATCTGTAGATGACCTATTTGAAATGGCGATACTAGAGTCGATTTTGAATTTAAGTAAAATATTATTATTACATTACATGGTTTCCTTCCATCTTAACCTTAATTTTGTTCTTATTTTTTGCATCTATTTCTTTTTTAATAAAAATTGAAGAAATATATGTGATAAATCCTGTGAATAGCGAAGCACCGACTAATGGACTAGTATTATCATCGGGAAATAACAGTCCTCCTTTACCGGGACAGCCCAGCACGCTTGAACCAATGTAAAACTTTGTATACTTGGTGAGTTTGAAAGAATTAAGACATCTGACAAAATATAAATAAAACAACCTTTTACACACGGTAGAATATATTGCACCATATTTCGTTCGTTGATCGATCAGTAAGATACACATTTTAGTAAAACGGAACAACTTTCCTCCATATCTTTAGGTTTTCATTCTAAAATACAACTCATATCCATAAGATATTGGACAACAGCAGAAAGTATTTTACTTATATTTTGTATAATTTATTCTGATATTAAATGTAAAAAATCAGAACAGATTAAACGAATGTATAACAGAATATATAAACATGGTTACAGTAGCAATGCTTTTTCATTGTAGTACTGTTATATACTGTATTACCTATGCTCGAAAAATATATTATAACAACAGAAAAATGTTCTAATAAGAACATTCTTCATGAACGATTACTGAAAAACAATAATGAATAAAATACAAAAATGTATCAGAATTACAAATTTAATGATTCTTATAACTAGATGAGGTTTTTTGTAGGTTGCTGAATTAATCTTAAACATGTAAAATAATAAAATTTACCAGGTTAGGTCTTATCTGTGAATGCGAATTAAGAATGTATACACGTACGTTTTGGATCATATGACTGATATAAAAGGTGAAAAGATTGACAAATGGTTTAGATCTAGAATATGATTTCTTTACAAGCTGGTTATTTTACATTATTGGTTTCATTCAATAATTCTTAAAAAAAAAAGCTAATCTAAGTGTCGAAAACAAAGAAATCTGTCGATACAATTCTGTATAAATCTCAATATAGACAAAGTGTTGGCATTTCTATATGAAAAAAAAGTACACGTAAAAATTAAAATCTATTCTAATTTTTATGAAGAGGTACAATAGAATATCAATACTGAAGTTTTAGCGTTGATTGTTTTTCTATGACAATGAATGTAACCAGCAAAACAATCTTTGATAACTAATGCTAATATTGTTGAATATAGTTTACCACCTATATTGGTAATAAATTTACTGATCAATTAGTTATATTATTGCTTTTTTTTTAACAAGCAAACAAAATTAAAATTGCACTTTCATGTCACAAAAACATCCATAACTCTTTCAAAGAACTGTATTGAAGTACTATTTTTAGAATTACTTAACTAAGTAAATTATCCCCAAATTAAAATGCTACTTTGATTTCACATTCGAATTGTTGAGTAATGTTCTATATATATCATTATATGGTTTAAATTGTGTGCATAGCTGAATGCACCTTGACAATTAGTTATTAACATCTACACCATTTGGGCTGGGGCTTAAAGTTACTTAAATTAAGATGTGTTTCGGACGGACAGATTTTTGTACATGTCCTACGATAAATAAGTGCTACACAACTTGAACACTTATAAAGATACTATTTCTCCATACAATGATAAAATAGAACCTTAGATATACAGTACGCTATTTCTTTCAAAAAATATGTGTCTTGTGTTTTATAATACGATGCATTCACATTGTATCTCATTATTCTCAACAATACATAGTATGTAAATTTACTGAAGCGACAAATATATAACTTAGACCGTTTAAGAATTTAATTATACCATTTGATACATTATAATCGCAACATAAGTATGCCTGATTTTTAATGTAACCAGCATCATTCTTTATTTATCCACCATTTTCCACACAAGTAAATGCCGGTACCAAGTCGCGAGTAAGACAGTTGTTATCCATTCGTTTGATCTGTTTCAGATTTGTTTTTGCCATTTGCTTACAGACTTTCCAATTGGAATTTTCATCGTAGTTCGGTATTTCTGTTATTTTACTATCAGATAGATTTTTTACCTGACATTTAACATGTTCTTTTCAAACTTTTTTTTTAAAAGCTGTAAAACCAGAAGCGGCATGCACATAACTAGACAATCATATTATGTTTGCTCATTTTCACATAATGAGATGCAACCTCAGTTTTCGTACAATTAAAACTAAGAACTAATAATTTTGACATACTTTGCCATTTGAAAAAATAAATATTACTTAAGATGTTAATGTAGATTAACTACCTTCCTATTATTTAAACAAATACTGTTGGAAAGAAATGTCAGCAAATATTTTGCATATTTTCGAAATAGACAAATGTTGACATAAAATAAACAAAAATACCAAAAATGTATTTTAAAAATTCGTTTTCGGAGTTCGTAATTTGATTATCCAACAGAACCACTGCTTGGAATTGACATTGCGGTATTTTTTATAAATAAATTTCATAATGTCAAAAATATTTTGATATAATGACTCGATATAATATAGATAATCGACAAAAACATTTTACAATTCTTCGAAAACAAAAATTAAAAAGAAAAACTGAAATTTTTAAATCTTAATGTTTAAAACAAAAATGAAAAAAAAAACCGGAATGTACAAAAAGTATAACCGATATTAAGAGAAAATGACAACGTTATAAAAAAACGACGATAAGACAGTCTACAAACCATTAGTATAGTAAAAAAAATATGAATGAGCAATAATGGAAACAGAGGTATGCCGCTGGTCAAAAGTCATAAATCGTTTTGGAGAAAACAAATTCGGGTTACAAACTAAAACCGAGGGAAACACATCAACTATAAGAATAAGACAAAGAAGCAACATAATCACTGAAGTTAGAATTAAAAAAAACGCCAACATACTAAGAAACGAACTTCAAAACAACTGTTATATGTCTGCCTTAGTACAGGAGTATGAAAGAAGTAAGTTCCGGAAAGCAGCCTCGCCTAGCCCTTGCCGGTCCTCAAACATAGAAGAACGATCAAGTAACATATAAATAACCAAATGTGAAACCAACTTTACATACATAAATGGAAGTTTTTAAATGAATTGTACTGACATGACATGTATAAATTATCTAAGCTCTATCTTAAATTGAACCTTCAAATGAATATTTATATATAAATCATAAATTATATGATTGGCAATAAAAAGTAAAAAAAAAAACATTTTGTTTTCGACATATTCAAATTCAAATATCAAAATATCTTTCATGCTTGGTCAACACACCGTCTTTTTTCTTTAAATAGTTATTAACCATATCTTCAAAGTATATTAACGTTATTGTTCTAAAAATACGTTTAACAGTTTTTGCCTTACAATTCGTTTATGATAAAAAAAAAACTAAAAAAAATAGTTTTAATTGTTTTATAATGATTTTATCAATACTGCATTTTCAATTATTTAAAACAGCGGAAAGAACTGGTTTATTTATATAAACATGACAAGGAAATACAACTGTGAAAAACATTAATTTTGTATAACTTATGACAATGTCGTAAAATATAGTCATGGTTTATCATATTTTGATAATGATTGATCAATTGTTTGTATAATACCTTCCTTTATCCAACAAGCAACACAAAGGCAAATAAAAACAACTTGGAACTAAAATATTCAGAAACTGATTTTTTCGTTCAATTCGTCAATAGCTCTAGATTATAAAAGTTTGGGAAAGTACATACTAAATGCTTTTTCGATATAGTAGGAGAAATAAAAGCCTTTTTTTACAAGCAATACATTTATTCAAATTGTGCCTTTTATCATGTTAATTATTAACAATAATGTGACTGAATTAGTACCGCAATACAAAATATTTCTAAAACTGCATGTAGATTTCCATAATGATTGATGTATCCCATTTTAACCTAATGTGTCTGTATGTTTTGCTCTCACATTTTTATCGATATAATAAAATTATTCCAGTCCAAATCCGAAATTTGACACTTATTGTTCATTCGTTTGATGTCTTTGGGCTTTTGATTTTGCAATTTGATAAATGACTTTATTGTTTGAACTTTCCTAGGAGTTTGGTGTTTTTTATTTCACTTTTGATATAATGTCACAAACTTAATAAAACATATTCTGTAACCTGATGATGAATATTAGGTTTTAGTGCTCTTTGACTTCGTGTTCGATTAGTAACCTGTGTATTTGAATAGTTAACCATATTAGTTCTTAATCTTAATTGTTAACTATTAAATTTAGGTAAAACATGCTCTTAACATGCTCCTAATTCATTCTGAAAATGCTGTTATTTTTTTTTTATAGCATGTGAGTTTTCACTTTGTTTTACATATTTTTTTTGTATGTTTAACTGTTTTTTATGTATTTATATGTTTTCATATTCTGTCAAAAGCTCTTTTAGAGCTTGTGTTGTATTTTTGGCTAATGCCGAATCAAAATAAATTGTTCTTATTGACCCTTTGTCGATTCTTTCTATTTTGATTTTCGCACTTTAGGTGCGTGCTATGTAAACGTAACGTGTGTCTGGCGTAACAAGTTATACGCCTGGTATCTTAGATAGGATATCCATGTTCTATGTTTGTAAATTTCTCTTTATTTTAAAACACCAAAGATGCTTTCAAACTCAAAATGTCGTCAGCTTAATTATCTTCAACATAGGAGTTGCAATGCCCAGTTGGTATTGTGAGCCTCTCTTTTATTTGTAATATTTCAAGGATTATATAACCTTTAAATTGTTTGTTTTAACAGTGCGTATAATATAAGTATGAACCAATGGCATTGGAACTGTACATGGTCCTATGTGTTCACTCAATATGCAGAAACATAAAACAGTACCCTGATTTCTTGAAAAGGATTACTTTCAGCATGTGTGACTATATAACAGGACACTCAATGAAAAAAATTGTTGTTGAAAGGAATCTTTCCCTTTTTTGAAAAGTTTTATTAGATGTTAAAGAAAATGCACGTGGCATCTATAAACATATGCTAACATCGTGATAGTAGTTGTAAAAGAAAAAGATTATGACAGTGAGACATATGATTACTTCATTGATAACAAATACATTTTGCCATACGATAATTTTCGAATCGTTTTTGTACATTTCCTTAGTATATCTAATTACGGACAATGATCAAACTTCTGTAAAACTAAAAATACAAAACGATATACAATTTCTTAGAACACAGGAGATAGTATAGTTCCACCAGTTATTCCTCTCTAGGTATACAGGATGAAACAATCTGATTTACCATCAGCATTCAGTTCGTGTTTATATCAAAATCTATACGATCACGGACGCGTGATACCATTGTGAATAATTGAATATTTTGTGGTTCGAATATGTTTACATTATTATTTTGTCTAACTACAACTTCCTTTCATATCACGTCTCCATTTTGGACCTTATGTATTTTGGTTCTCTAAATATAGCCATCCCATTGCATTTATTAACATATTCAATTATTACCCCTAAAAAAGTCATAATTTGCTTTTTTTTTGTCTGTACGTCAATATTGAAACACTGGCTTGTGTTGTGAATCACCGTCAATATTTGATTTTTATAAAAGAATTCTCGCATACCGTTATATGTTCTAGTAATATATTGACCATTGATTTCTCACCTATATTCATTTAATTCATAACACTATAGTTGAGGCTGCGTCATTGGAAAGACATAATGGAACTATTATACATGTATTGCATCTTATTAAAATAACCAAACCTAAATAAAGCACAGACCATTATACTTTCATGCAAATAGACTGTACTATAAAATCGGCTGATATTTTTATCGAGTTACTTTTAACACTATCAACTTGGTTGTATTTGCAAATGATTATTTTCAATCCTTGAACAGTTATGAGTAAGTAAGTCAACAGTGAAAGTTCTGTATTGACAAATTGTTACAATATGCGTTAAATGTGATTCCCTATGAATTTTATCTAACTAATAATATGTGTTCGTATATTTATGTTTTATGACAAGCAAAATATCAATCTAATATACTACATGGCATTTGGAGTTCAATGTAGTGGAATTTATTTTCAATATCAAACCATTGTTGTCAATCCTTTATTCCCAGAGCAGATGGAATACCCGCATTAATGGACTTTCACTATTATCAGCGTATAACGCACTGTGCTAATTCATTTTTATGAATGGAAATAGATTAATATTTGTCACATATTTAACACTGATGAACGAAGTTGTTAATGGTTTATGACAGAAACTATCTTTTGGTTATTACTTGAATATGTTGTATTGATAAAATGGCCAGGCTCTGAACTCTTTGATATAAATAAAATGCTTTTGACAGATATATCAATATTGTTCTTATTTTAGCATTGTCTCTATAAAAGGCAGCTAATGAGATCATAAGGTTAAGTTTCCCTTTATTCTGTTTATTTTTGCAGGTTGCTCTTTTCTCTATTTCCTTCTCACCTTCATATTCTACTCAAGTTTATATGTATTCAACTTATGACATGATGCAGTTTTATAAATATAGCATGGAGAGAGAAATATCATGAGGGTCCGGTTTAGGTTAAATGAATACAGAATAAATGAGAAACAAATGCAGAATGAATTTTAAGCTTAAGAAAAAAAAGAATACTAAAAAATAATTAATAAATATCAAGTAGATAGAAAACTAGGGTTTTTAAAATATACTAGAGAGAAGAGAATAAAGGATTGCTGTATTATAAAAGTCCGAATAAAAGGAGGTGCAAAAATGTACAGAGTAAAATGTTTAAAACCAATTGTTCGAGATTAATTGAAGGTATATCCACATGAATTTTCAAAATTATTGATTAGAAGCTACTTCTTGTTTAGTAAAAAAAAATTACTAGCATCCAAGCATACGTTTTTTCATACTAATTTATTAAATAAAAGTTTGTATTTATTTATGCATGAAAAACGGAGATAATAATCTTTTTCCGGTTTAAAAAATTATGTCACTTCCGGTCTCGAAGGATAGTCTAATTCACAGTGATTAAACAATATATGGTTTCTATATAAAGTCCTTGGATGGTGTAATGGTGTATGGCATATGGTGTAAGACGTATGATGCTATGGTGTATGGTGTAAGGGGAATGGTGTAATTGTGTTTGAGGAATGCTGTGATTGTGTAACGTGCGATAATGGTGTACGACATTTCATTGGTTGAAAACGAAGTTCTTTGTATTTTATTTTTTTTTCAAATTGTAAACATAAACAATAATAATAATCTCAGTATTTGAAATGTAATTGCATTATGGGTAATTTTGGATCGTGTAGACAGAACGGGGAATGGTGCATGGTGTAATGTGTAAGGTCTATAGTGCAAAGGTGTAACGTGTATGGTGTAATTGTACGCGGTGTACGGTGTAATGGTGTATGGTGTATGGTGTATGGTGTTAGTGGGAAGTTTAAACCATCCAAGGACTGTACTTTGGTCTGTTATATGGGAGATAATCGGTACTTAAGGTATCAAATGATATGTTTATAAATATAGTTAGATGTGGTATGAATGCCAATGAGATAACTGTATGCATTTGGATTGTGCAAGACCAAATGTATCATATATTTATCTCAATTAGGCAAACATTTAACAAATTATTATTTTTTTTTTAAAGTGACAGAGGTAATCATTGAACAAAGAAAAGTCAAAATTTAGAATGTGACCTTGACCTTTGACCTGGCTCAATTTACAGCTTTTTTTATTACATTACTTGAAGAATATGGCCATGTTTGCGTATATACATTCCCTCGTCCTCTTTTCCTCAATTGTCACACATCTTGTCAGACTAAACTCAATATTGAAACAGGTCAAAACGGGTGTCATATATGGAGGAGGATCATTGCACACTTCCAGAGCACTTGTTATTGCCCGATTGTTTGTGCTCAATCTCATGTTTTTATGTGGTGTAATGTCGCTTTTTTTACTGTCCATTTGAATTTTTATTTGTATTTTCCAAAATGTAAACAAAAAACTAATTTAAAAAAGTACACACGCTGAAATATCTCGCCTGGTGTATTTACTATGATTATTTTTCTATTGGAAGTTTTTAAATATATTAAGATTTTACTACAAGTAGCACATGATTTAAACATCACTAATGCTCCATGGCAATGAAGTGAAAGTCAAATTAACCCGTGCATCTAACAATCTTTTCACACTTCAAATATAGTGGAACTATTGCTTACATTATCTTAGAATGATATCAATTATGAAAACTTTGATAAACTATCAAATTAAGTCTAATGTACGATGGAACAGTTCAGGCATCAAACGTGTTTTTTTTCTTACCATCATTCAATGCACTAATGTGCTTGACGTGCTGATTATAGTAATTAAGATTTAGATTTAACCTAGAAAAATAACATTGACGAATCATTTTGATCTCCAATTGTTTGCTAACAATACCAGAGCATCATGTACAACATTACAGAATTTTCTGCAGGTTTAGTTTAAGCATATCGCATTTGCTAAATTATATCACAATGGATTAGACACAAGTAAATCATATTAATTGAGTTTTGTCCATAACGTTTTTCTGCAGCAAACAAGTATCTGTACAAGCAGTTCTTTGAAATTATGTACTATGTGATAACTCAATAAGTTTAAAAGTTTGAAACAGATTTTTACGATTCTGTCGACGCCATCCGATTGTATTTCCTATATAACCCATGATGCAACATTTGTCCCAGGAGAGACAAAATGATTTCCAATTTGGTACTACTATATTAGTTTTGGTTGTCTTTTTATATTTGTGAACTATGATAAAAGTAAAAGTACAAAATTATTGTGTCTTAAGGTGGTACCCAACACCTTCACTAATTATTAATTTGGCTTGTTTAATTTTTATAAAATTTTGACAAAGTATTCTCTTTGACCATTTGACAAAGTATTCTCTTTGACCATTTGACAAAAATATAAAAAAAAATCAAAACATTTGAACCAACCGTTTTATCAGAAAAAATACACTGATTATAAAGCAGTTTGACAAACACTAATTTTGATCATTGAGAAGCTAAATATTCCCTTAACAACACAACGTAATAAAACCGTTGAGCTAATTTTAAAGAGTTATCTCCTTGTAATGTTAGGTACCACCTTAACACATACAATGATGTTAGGATTTATGTGTATTTAATTATGTATATATCAAGAAGTTCTTTGTTCTATATATTATCTACCTTCAATTGTATCAGAAATGATTACTTTCATGTTGAAAACCGTTGTAATTTGTAATTCATGGTCGCAATCTGATAATGAATTGAGAAAGAGATTGACTTGATACATACTTACATATTTTAATCTACAAACAATATATTTTTATTGATAAAACTGACAGTTTTAAGATCTTGAAGTGAAATAATTAATACGAATTGTTCCTTGACTTATGAATGACCTGACCAAACAAAGGGTTCAGTAAACTTTGACCTCAAATTAAAAACAATAATATGTTATTTATCAGTCAAGGATAATTTTACCAAAAAATACAATGATGTTGATTTCATTGATACTTGATGAAAAATGCGTTTGTATCTGCATCACTTAATAAAATAAGTTTTCCTTGTTTTCAATATTCCAATAGGGAACATACTTTATATGATTGTATCAATAAAGCATTTTTTTTAGACGTTTCGGTCATGACGTTGCCAAGGACATAGATATTTTTTCATATCATTTATGAAGCTTTTCAATCGGGGAAAACATTTGTTCCACGATTTAAATCAGTCGTACCCCGTTTTTATCTAAATTTGTCATTTTGATCAGAACAGCTCTTAATAGAATTTGAAATGCATTATACAATCAATACAAGTGTTTTAGGCAATTGAAAGTCGTAACTTCAGTACTACCCAGGCAATTCAATCGCTTGAAGTAAACCAAGATCATTTCAGTATTTTGTTTCACAACCAGTAATTGATATAAACATAAACTATAATTAATTGTTCAAACTTTTTATATGATGATGAAATCGTCTAATGAACGTTTCAACAATTCAACCTCATTCTAACATTGCAAAAGAGATACATGTAAAATATTTGAAAATTAAGATATTACAGATTCCAAATCCGCTTTCATAGTATGAAAAAAACCGATGCATAATGAATATATAATTGTGATAATTTACAACACCTTGTAATATACTTGTCATGTCTGTCATTGCAGACAGTGTGTCAATTTGGGGACATTACGATTTTTCAATTACAAATGCTGTGAAAAATATAGCAATGATAGTGTTATGAGTGTTGGAAAGTACACCCCGGATTTAGGATAATAAAGCACATTGGGTTAATGTCTTGTTTTATACTCAAGTGATCAATAATTGTTCTATTAACGCCAAGAAAGACAAATGTCTTGATACCCGACGATGGACTTTTTAAAAAAAAAAAAGAGACGTTCTTTTACATACACCTGGTTCACCGTCTTTTATCGCAGACACTGGTGACGTTTTGCAAAGTCTTAGTTGACGCTGTAAGCTCTGAATACTTTATCAGTTGAAAATTGTATATGCCATATGCAGGTGAAGTTAGTATATTGCTACTAAGGTGTAGAAGTGCATTATGAAATTAAAAACAAATTCATGAATTAAGACCATGTGGTTAACGTGAAGCTTTAAAACAAATATAAAGATATTTTGTCGTACTTCTTATTCTATAAGTCTTACAATTTAAACCAATTGCAATTATCAATTAAAATATATTCACTAAAAAAGTTCTGAATAAAATGTTTCTTATCAGTCAAGATAATTTTACCAAATAATACAATGATGTTGATTTCATTGAAACTGGATGAAAAATGTGTATGCATCTGCATCACTAAACAATTTTTTTTTTCTTCAAAAAGTGAATAAATGCAAATACTTGTAACACATTGTCACGGTACTCCGTGGACATGGCGAAGGTATTTTTTCAAATCAATTTGAAGCTTTTCAATCGGCAAAAACATTTGTTCCACGTTTTAATTTACAAGTACCACATGTTCATCTATATATGTCATTTGATCATATCAGCTCTTAGAATACTTTCAAAAAGTGTATTATACAATCATTATTTGTCTTTAAGTCCATTGATAGTCGTAATTTTAGTACTGCTCATGCAATTCAACCGCTTTCAATCAACCAGGATCATTTCAGTATTTCTTTCACATTAATATCAACCTGTACTATACTTCATTGTGCAGACCTTTAAAGGATGTTGATAACATCATCAAATGAACGTTTCGGACTCTCATTCATTTACTGGTGGTTATTTTAAAAGTTGAACAGGAGTTAACCATCAAACCTCATATTAACATTGCAAATGAGATAGATGTTAAAAGTTTGAAAATTAGGATACTATAGATACCAATAGGCTTTCATAGTTAAAAACATCGATGCATAATGAAAGAAATTAACATATAAACAAAATAACAAAATAAGACGTTTGATAACCGATGTAAGTTGCGAAGCTTCGTCTTATATAATTGTGATACTTTACAACACCATGTAATATACTTGTCATGTCTGTCATTGCAGACAGTGTGTCAATTTGAGAACACGGAGATTTTTCAATTACAAATGCTGTGAACAATATAGCAATAATAGTGTTAGAGTGTTAGAAGGTACACCCAAGATTTAGGATAATAAAGGACATTGGGTTAATGTCTTGTTTTATACTCAAGTGATCAATAATTGTTCTATAACGGCCTAGAAAGAAAAATGAATCGTATTGTAGAGTAAACATGAAAAAAAACAACATCAAAAAGTTAAATACAGGGAAAATTCATAAAGGAAAGTCCTAATCAAATTGCATCAAAATCAAAAGATCAAATACATTAAACACATCAAACGAATGGATAACAACTGTCATATTCCTGACTTGGTACCGATAATTTGAACATGGTTTTAAGAATGGCTAAACTTCTCAGTTGTAGCACAGTCGCATCAAATTCCATTATATCGACAACGATGCGTGAACGCAACAAACAGACACAAAAGATAAACATATACAAAATATGGATACTGTAGTCAAACGTTGCGATTATCATCTTAATCAGTATAAAAACAACAATTTTAGCAAAGAAACACAAAAAAGATACATCAAATTTAACAACCTTATTTTGCGTTTTTGTTTTACAATATCCTTTTTTTATGTAAAAAACATCCATAAGGAATGAAAGGTTTTAAGTACTTTGTATAATCGAGCGTTTGACGTCAAACAGGTAGATATAAAATAATGCTGTCGTTCAAAGTATGACATGAAACATAACTACTGAGTCACGTCAAATGGATGTCTCAAAAACGACCTAAACAGTAAACGTATTAATTATAAAATTAAATAAATGTGTCGTTCCAACTATGACGTGATACATAAGTACAGAGTCACGTCAAATGGATATCACACAAACATACTTAACAGTAAAAGTAATATGAATAAAGATAAATAAAAGGATAATATAACACAGTATTAAGATGATTAACAACGTCAGTACAAACAATCAATATTTCAGGACCATCGTGTAGTATTTGCGAAGTTGATATGGAATATTTATCAACAAAGTCTTGATTCCTTGACATATCCCAACTTTCTGCTCAGACACTGGTGACGTTTTACAATTCTGAGTAGAAGCTGTGACCTCTTAAATACCGAATAATTTGGGAAATGTATATCCCATATGCAGGTGCAGTTGGTATATTTCTACCAAGGTGTGGAAGTGCACGTTATTAATTAAAACAAATTTATGAATTGAGATCATGTGGTTAACGTGAAGTTAAAAAACAAATGTTAAGATGTTTTGTAGTACTTCTGATGCTATTAGTCACAATATAATTAAGCACATTCAAATATTAATTAAATAACATTCACAGAAATAGTTTTTGGACTTGCTGTGTACTAAGCGTACTACGATACTTTCATATGGAAATCATATGGATGACAGTCGCATAAAATTCCTTTACATAACGATGTGTAAACAAAACATACAGACATATAAGAAGCTGGGCGATATTCAGGTACATTCATTGAGAATATATTGTATTTGAATAAACTATAAAATAACAAGAATATCTGTTTTTAGTTCACAAGGAACATTTCAACGTTTTTAATGCTTTCAAACTATCACTGAAGGGTCTTATGCAGACAAAATGCGCGTTTGACCTTCCAATTTGAAAGTTATTATATTCGATAAGCTATATTTTACAGCCACTGTTCATTATTGTTTGCTTAATACCGTTAAAGGTGAGCTACTTCCTCGAGAATGTGAACAGCCCAGCTGTCAGCAGTTATTTTCTGAAATAAAAAGATTCTTGAATTTCTGTGAAATATGCGTACTTGGTTGTCCAAATAATTTGCTGGGTGAAGCCATTGTGATAATTCAGATAGGGAGTCCATGCGTTAGTTAGCAACTTCACAAATAGTTCTGATAAACAACACGATAGAAGGTGCACATAAGCTGGACATGACTATGATTGATATAAAGTATTAAGGAATGAATAAGTTGTTTAAGATGAATTGTGGATACATAATGTGTAATGATAAAGTCTATGTTTTGGTACGAGAACTATGGAACGCCGTAGCTGCCTTATGTGTACATGTTTTTAGATACGCTTATACTTTTCAATATATGCACATAGTTTTTCTATATATGCACATACTTTTTCTCTATATGCACATAGTTTACTTTATATGCACATAGTTTACTTTATATGCACATAGTTTTTCTATATATGCACATAGTTTTTCTATATATGCACATAGTTTTACTATATATGCACATACTTTTTCTCTATACGCACATACTTGTTCTCTATATGCACATAGTTTACTTTATATGCACATAGTTTTTCTCTATATGCACATCTGTTACTTATTCGTTTTTAATGCGCGAGTATACGGTTGCACTTTGAATTAAATCGTTTTTCAATTGTGTTCATGTCTCTGGTGGTAACAATGTGTTCTTACAGATGAAATGACCCTATAAGCGCGATTGCAACCGTTCCAGTGCTCGGTTAATACCGTTTTTCTTATTCACTTATATTACGTTTGTTGTACGTTGCACCTTTCAAAAAAAATATTCAATTGTGCCCATGTCTCTTGGTGTAATAATGTGTTCTTAGAGATGAAATGACCCTATTAGCGCGCATGTACCCGTTCCAGCGCTCGGCTAATACCCTGTTACCTATTCGTTAATTATTCGCGTATAATACATTTTTTTATACGTTGCACCTGTTAGGAAAGGATTTTCAAATGTGTTCATGTCTCTGATGGTATAAACAATGTGTTCTTAAAGAGGAAATAACCCTATTAGCGCGTATGTACCCGTTTCCAGCGCTCGGCTAATACCCTGTTACCTATCTGATACTTATTCGCTTATAATACGTTTGTACTACATTGCACCTTTTAGAAAAGGATTTTCAATTGTGTTCATGTCTCTTGTGGTAACAATGTGATTTTAGAGATTGAATGACCATATTAGCGCGTATGTACCCGTTCCAGTGCTCGGTTAATACCATGTTACCTATTTGTTACCTATTCGTTACCTATTCACTTATAATACGTTTGTTGTACATTGCACCTTTTAGAAAAGGATTTTCAATGATGTCCATGTCTCAGGTGGTAACAATGTGTTCTTAGAGATGAAATAACCCTATTACTGCGTATGTACCCGTTCCAGCGCTCGGTTAATACCCTGTTACCTTTTCGTTACTTTTCGCTTATAATACGTTTGTAATACTTTTTATGTGTAGTGTAGTATGTTCAGACTTATTTTTGTTTGTACGTTTTGGATGATTTTGTTTAAATATTCCATGTGTAATGGCAGTGTAAACATTCAGAGTTTGAATTTATTAGAATAGTAAGTTTAACATTTAAGAGAAAGCTGTACTTGTCACAAAGCTGCCACCAAAAAATAGGGACATTGCTTTAATCTACAATTTTCTATGACAATGATAAATGTTCATTAAGAAGAGCAATTTTTTATCTTTTATTCATCATATTTGATTTTCAACCATATTTGTCAGGGTTCTCCAAGGAAAACATGTGCAAAAGCAGAAACATGTAAATACTTTAATTTTATATAACAGGTAACAGGTTATTTACCGAGCGCTGGAACGGGTACATGCGTGCTAATAGGGTAATTTCATCTCTAAGAACACATTGTTACCACAAGAGACACGGACACAATTCAAAAACCTATTTTAAAAGGTGTAACGTACAACAAACGTATTATAAGTGAATAAGTAACAGGTATTAACCGAGGTCTGGAACGGGTGCGTGCGCAATAATAGGGTCATTTCATCTTTAAGAACACATTGTTACCAACAGAGACATTAACACAATTGAAAATCCTTTTCTAAAATGTGCAACATACAACAAACGTATTAAAAGTGAATAGGTAACAGAGTATTAACAGAGCGCTGGAACTGGTGCATGCGTGCTATTAGGGTCATTTCATCTCTTAGAAAACATTATTACCACCAGAGATATGAACTTAATTGAAAATCCTTTTCGAAAAGGTTCTACGTACAACAAACGTATTATAAGTGAATAGGTAACAGGGTATTAACCGAGCGCTGGAACGGGTACATGCGCGCTAATAGGGTAATTTCATTTTTTAAAACACATTGTTACCATCAAAGACACGGACACAATTGAAAATCCTTTTCTAAAAGGTGCAACGTACAACAAATTCATTATCAGTGAATAGGTAATGAATAGGTAACAGGTTAATTACCGAGCGCTGGAACGGGTACATGCGCGCTAATAGGGTCATTTCATCTCTAAGAACACATTGTTACACCAAGAGACATGGGCACAATTGCATTTTTTTTTTAAAAGGTGCAACGTACAACAAACGTAATATAAGTGAATAAGTAACAGGGTATTAACCGAGCACTGGAACGGTTGCAATCGCGCTTATAGGGTCATTTCATCTGTAAGAACACATTGTTACCACCAGAGACATGAACACAATTGAAAAACGATTTAATTCAAAGTGCAACCGTATACTCCGCGCATTAAGAACGAATAAGTAACAGATGTGCATATAGAGAAAAACTATGTGCATATAAAGTATACTTTGTGCATATAGAGAACAAGTATGTGCGTATAGAGAAAAAGTATGTGCATATATAGTAAAACTATGTGCATATATAGAAAAACTATGTGCATATATAGAAAAACTATGTGCATATAAAGTAAACTATGTGCATATAGAGAAAAAGTATGTGCATATATAGAAAAACTATGTGCATATATTGAAAAGTATAAGCGTATCTAAAAACATGTACACATAAGGCAGCTACGGCGTTCCATAGAGAACCCTTGGGATAATTTGAAGAAAACACTGGAAGTGCACAGCTGCTAAATACGGTAAGGATTTTGCGCATAGGTTTATTCATTATAGTTACTTATTTCGAAGCGGAAGCTGTTACAAAAGGGTTTCACAATAAAAACATAAATGACACGGCTGTAACACAACACATTAAGTGATACAATTGGGAATGGAAATAGGGAATGTGTTAAAGAGACAACAACCCGACCATAGAGCAGACAACAGCCGAAGGCAATCACTAGGTCTTCAATGCAGCGAGAAATTACCGCAACCGGAGGCGTCCTTCAGCTGGCCCCTAAACATACATACATATATATATGTACACTTTTTAGGCGTTTATATAATTTATTGTATTGTGTATATGTATCGTTACTTGTAACGATCCAGCGCCCTCGTGGGAAAAATCGTTGACTATTATTCAGACGTTTTATATATATATATATATATAACTCGTCTAAACATCAACCCAACAATGTTAGATCTGTAAATTTGCTTTCGCAAATTTTTGGTTCTTCCCTCGCCGGGATTCGAACCCATGCTACTGTGATATCGTGACACCAAATCGCCTGCACTGCAGCCGTCCCGCTAGACCACACGACCACCTGGGCTCTCTAAAAAAAAGAGCTTTCGGTGGCCATATGTTACCTTTCCACGTCAGTTTTAATCTAGCGGCGTACTACAGTACATGATATATAAGGCATGAAGATGTTATTGTTACAGATCAGCTAAATTATCTATAGTAAAGGATCCTACAAATTAATGTAAGATACAGTCACAGAATATATATATATATATATATATATATATACTAGTTCAGTGATATTGAACGCCATACTAAACCCCAAGTACAATTATATGACTATCTTACGAAATTCCGTTAATTGATCAGTAGCAGTTGTTAATATAAAACCGTTCTCCGAAGAAAACACGTACCAATGTAAACAGGACTGTTGGATGAATAAAAACATGATCAAATGAACAAACTCCTTTATTTGCATTTGATGATTTATTAGTTGTTTGGTTTTGTTTTTACATTTTATGGTATTTTATTTGCTACATATGCTGAAAGTTGTATATAGTAATTTCTGTTGTTGACTGCTTTTTCAATTGATTGATTTCCACATGTAGTTTATTGTTGTTTTTTTAAGTTTCTAATATAATATTTCAAATTGACAAAGAATTGAGCCAATCCATTATTCTTCTCTGATTTATTCAGTTTAATAACAGACATTTTCAATTTACTCCATGGTCATCCAGAATTGTAAACATGTGAAAAAATTTCCCTTGAGCTTTACAATCTTAACAAGTTTACAAATCTTGATATTGACCTCCTAGCAAAGGATAAATGTATACCATCATTTTGCTTGTCAGTAGCTCAATGAACTAGAGTATAAAAACACAACAATGGTTTATTGATATAGTTCATCTAGTTCATGAAGTTCAGAATTACCTTAAACAGAAGAAAAGATAAAAGTATGAAGACGTGGTATGATTGCAAATGAAACGACTGTCCACAAGAGACCAAATAACACAGATATTGACCACCAAAGGTGATCATCGTATGGCCTTCAAACAATGAGTAAACCTATACCGCTATGACCAATCTGAAACACATTCAAACGAGACATCGTACGGCCTAAAAATATAATATAACAGCAACCAACGACAAGCATTGAATAACAGAATGAAGACAGGCACTTACACAATGTTGAGGGTTTATAAGCGCGCAACCTTCCTCTTAACCCGATATATTATCTATAAACATGTATGTACATATATACGGAACAATTATTTCTAAAGTAGCTTAATTCTAGGGTTTTCATAGCTCATACTGCCGACCAATCGAGTTTTTCGAGTAGATGCAATAACCTCATTTTTTTTATTTCACCTTGGTGCATATATATCTGTATTTAATTGTTCTAAACATAGTAAAACTTATCTTGTGTCTAATCTATGTAACTCGTTCTTTAAAAAATAACTTCTGTTAGACAATTAACAATGTCCATATCAAAGCGATCATTATAAAAAAAGGAGATATGGTATGCTTGCCAGTGAGACAGCTGTCCACAAGACACCAAAATGGCACAGACATTAACAACTATAGTTCACCGTAGGGCCTTCAACAATGAGCAAAGCCCATACCGCATAGTCAGCTATAAAATTCCCCGATATGACAATGTAAAACTATTCAAACGAAAAAAACTAATGGCCTTATTTATATAAAAAAAAATGAACAAAAACTAAAATGTAACATATAAACAAACGAAAACCACTGCATTACAGGCTCCTGACTTGAGACAGGCGCATACATAAATAATGTGGCGGTGTTAAACATGTGAGCGGGATCCCAACCCTCCCCTTAACCTGTGACACAGTATGTCCGGACAGTAACGGGTTTGATTTAAACGATATCCATTATCAATAATGTTAAAAGCCAAGCTTTGAATGTTGTAGATCTTTTATTGTTTCATAATTTTTTACGTTAAATAGAGACGAAAGATATCAACGTGATATTAAATCACATAAGTCGAAAACAAAGTTGCATAATAACAGAAACGTGTTAAAAATAATTAAGACAAAACGTTATAAATTGTTATGCACCCAAAGCGCTCATCTTTATATTACTGAATCAGGAACGCTCAAAGCAGAATACGTGAAAGCCAAGGATGCACTAAAACCGAATTGTTGAAGGGCTATATGACAATTGAAAGAACATTAATAGCGAGTTCAACTTTATGGAATGTGAAACTTTGTTTCTTTATAATTTCATAATATATAAACGAACACTCTTAGAGAGTTTTTTCATAAATCGTTTCAGTACACATCTGCAGACTGAGCAACAGTAACCATACCAACATTCGGTTTGCTCATTTAAGTAAAAACCTGATGATTTGTCTAACTCGATTGATCACATTCAAGGAGGAGTATATACGTTGTGTAATCTAACTCGATGGGTCACATTCGAGGAGAAGTATATACTTTATGTTATCTAACTCGATGGATCACATTCGATGAGGAGTATATACGTTGTGTAATCTAACTCGATGGATCACATTCGAGGAGGAGTATATACGTTGTGTAATCTAACTCGATGGATCACATTCTAGGTGGAGTATATACGTTGTGTAATCTAACTCGATGGATCACATTCGAGGAGGAGTATATACTTTATGTTATCTAACTCGATGGATCACATTCGAGGAGGAGTATATACCTTGTGTAATCTAACTCGATGGATCACATTCGAGGAGGAGTATATACGTTGTGTAATCTAACTCGATGGATCACATTCGAGGAGGAATATATACGTTGTGTAATCTAACTCGATGGATCACATTCGAGGAGGAGTATATACTTTATGTTATCTAACTCGATGGATCACATTCGAGGAGGAGTATATACGTTGTGTAATCTAACTCGATGGATCACATTCGAGGAGGAGTATATACGTTATGTAATCTTCTGATGTGTGCAAAAACGTTATGCTACAAGGAATCATTATAAAATTAAAACGTATAGCTGGTTATATATACATGTATATGGCTCTTTTCCTCGTTTTATAATGAAAATATACATGTATTCTTTCATTTTGATGTGGAAAGAATTCATTTTGCTTTTAAATAACCTTTGTATGAAAATTTCTCATATTATTTTGTTATGATATCATGAACTGTAAATATAGAATAACCATACATTGTCTCAAAATATCAATGTTATTTGTACAAGGCTTGAAACAGGTACATTGTAGAAAGCGAGGGTGTGCCGAGCATTTCTACCTGTTTCGAGCCGAGTACAAATAACATTGATATTTCGAGACAATGTATTGTTATTTTTTATATACTGCAGCTCTTAAAACTGTTCTTAATGAAGTTTTTTGGGTAAAAAACATCATTTCTTAATTTGAAGCGGACGACGTTAAATTTCCGCGAACCTGTATGTTTTATTGACGTCACAAATAAAACTCTACGGAAACACATTGTCAACGTCATAAAAAAGGTAATATACGGTAAATGAATGTATATCAAATATGAATATACGGTCAATGCAATTTGACTGCTCAAATAGCACAGCTGCAGTATATTTGACGCTCTAAAACATTTCCTCTGGTACACATGGCTTTCATAAATCATCATATTGTGTTTTCCTGTCATGTATAGTTACTAAGGAACACACTTACCTACTATATTGAGGTCAATGCCACTTATTGTATGCCAATCGGACTTGAACGCAAAACAAATCAAGATACTAAGAAATATTGACCTTTCACTCACAGTAATTTAAATTCAGACATAATTCTGAAAAGTACAAATGACCACTGGTGCTCTGGAAAAAAGAACATAGACACATAGAAAATCCAAGCTAAAACTACATATTTCTTCAATCGAACTCAGTAAAATATTCAGTTACCTTTCATGAATTGTTACAGAAGAGCAGACCCTATCCTGGACCTAAGTGGAATCATCAATGTGAAAGTGATAATTACCAAGTTACAAAATATTCACTTTAAAAACCACCATCATCTTTGGTTTTTAATGTTAAAGTTCTTTCTGGTCTTAGTGGACAAAATAACACATTTTCCCCTCAATTGGAAGGTTTTGAAATTAAAAACAATATATATAAATAAAATACAAGTAAAACTGTAAAACACACACTTATATAAGTATAGCTGTATATGAGTTATAACTTGTCGCCCCTAAACTCTCTTCAATTACTATATTGTCATTAAATGCACAATGGTTTTACTTTTGGTGATGGCATATTAAATTGTGGTTTTGTGTGGTACCATAATAGAATTATTTAGCAGCCAATGACAGTTAAAATCAAGTTTTCTAAAAATGGTATATAATAAATACAATTACTGAAGATAACATATATATACCACGTGGGGATAAAGCTTTTTATACTTAAATGTCAATTACAGAAACCACGGATAGAAAATCCCATAGAAGCCACAAAGGACAAATAAAATGTCTAAGAAAACAATAAACGCTAAAAGGTTATCAATCATTTGACTCTCATTTTGTCATTCTGTCATTTTAGTAATTATTAAATGATAAAAAATGACATGTTTATGGTAGGAAGAACAGAATTTAAAGTTACTCAGTAATAATGATAATTGTCAGAACGTTGACTGCTGTTTTACGTTACCAAGGAAACATTCAATTAAAGTGTTAGGGTGTTTTAGGACGCTTTGTAACTATAAATTAATAAATGTATTTACGATTTGACAAAAAGACCTTTGTTATCTGGTTATAGACCATGATATTATTGAAATAAAAGCTATACGTATCTTAATCTTTTTAATCATTTTTTCTTAATTTATCTAGTTTATTATCCAAATAAGGTTATTATGAGCCGAATATGTATACGGATGGAATTTAAAAAAAATGACTGAGACAAAGTTGAGAAATTGTCATTACACTGAAGCACGTATTACACTTATTAAAATACTTTAACATGATAGAGTCACCGGCACTTACTAATAAACATTTACAAACAGTAATAAAGCATAGTAGTCTCTTACGTTTTGCAGAGTAACGTTCACAAAGACGTCTTTCTGCCTATTAGATTAACTGCATGGTCCCTTCTTACACGTCAAGATTACATTATGCCAAAGAGAGTTGTGTTTGTCATTTTGATTCATTATTTTGATAATAATTATCAATGTTACATCCATTCTCTGTTTTTATTTTGTGAAGATAAGTACATTTACATAACAGTGATGTATCGAAATTTCTATTGATATCGATTTTAAACCATGGTATTGAAGAAATTTGAATTTTCTATATGAAAATGTCGCAATGAAGTCATAAATTGTTCTATAAAACGAGATTCCCCCATCAGTTATTTAACCGAGTTTTCGTTTAAGAAATAATTGCCTTTTGTTACGTAATTTAGATTTTTTTTTCATATTTTTCTCTACGATAATTTTAACGATGAAAAGTACTTAGTGTTAAGCTTTAATGGTATTTTCGGCAGTCTTCAGTCGGAAGAAATTATACCTTACTAACATTGATAATATCTAGTTTAGTTGGAAAATAAGAATTATCCAAACATCATCATTTTTTTTAATAAATCCATGTATGCCATTTGACATCATAACGTCTCATGTTAATAGACAAAATACTATAAATTCATCTTTAACTACATGTGGCAGAACTTTCTACAGTACTTTCCTTTTATGTCAATGGGATGCTCGCAACAAAAGACGTCAAACTGTAAAAATACAGTTTTTAACAATAGTCGAATGTCTCTGCGTCGTAAACATGTACATGTAGCTATTGAATAGAACAAAAACAACAGTATCAAAGGTCTGGTAATTCTTATCTGGCATTATCATAAAGGTAAAAATGAAACATCTAGTAATTTTCGCTCCATATTCTAGTTATATATATATATTGAATGTAAATGATCATTTGCAAGAAGATTGACAGTTTGACTAGCATGTATTTGTTATTGTTCATCCAAATTCCTCACACAATACATGAACATGACGGAAATATATACATTTTTGTTAATATTGAACCCTTTGTGACCATTTTAGTGCGAATGCTTATACATGTAATGTTGAATGAATTTTGTTTTTGTTGTATCGATCAAATTTAACCTAACTTGACTAATTCAGGCTGGAATAGCAATCATGTTATATTTCCTTATTTTTATATTAACGACATGAGACATTGCCTTCAAACATGTTCAATATTTCACACAATATTGCTCATGTCTGTATGAGCTCACTGAATCAGATTCGATTATTTATCTAGTTTAGACTGATTTCAATGTTGATTTGATTGATATATGTTCCGATATGATCTGTAACGGATTGATACGCATTGATAACTCTAGTGATTTAAATCAGTACTGTGTAACACTAACTGTTCCAACTGAGCTTCACAATGGTAGATTTCGATTTTTCAAAAATGAGTGATTGCAGTCAATAAAGACTAACAGACTAACACATCATTTCTTAATTCAATAAATGAAAGGTTCTATGGATTTTTTTTATCAGTTTTACTTGCTTTAACTTTTGCATACAGTAAGTACGATGTTGGTCGTGGATGATTTACGACACTCATTCCAGTAATTGACGGTACCGATTTTTACGTGTTTTATACTGAACTTTAAAAAATATATATATAATATTTATTTTTACTCTCGGTCCAAGGTGGAAGGTAAAGTCTCCATTATGATATTGGAGCTGGGCCATAAATGTATTCTACAATTCTGGTATTGTCACTGATATTAACATCTTTACACCTCTGCTTATTATTCAACACATATTACCGGGTAGATTTGTTGTAAACCCATTTAAATATGATGGAGCGCAGTTCTATTGAAATAACAGGAATTTGTTCAATGTTGAATGATCATTTACGATACTGGCAATATTTACAAAATCCATAAAACAATCAATTTTGCATTTCGAACAGCGGTATACTACATTTTTGTACTGTTGCCTTTATTTGGCAAAAATTTTAGAATAACAATATGCAATTAAAATGTTGACAATTTTATACTTTCAACTAGAATATGGAATTGTGTGGCAATCTTCAAATACATGATGTCAGGTATTGACAGTTTTAAAACAGAGCTTGATGAACAAACAATTGTTAGGAAAGTTTTTTGAAGTAATAAACAGGATATATATATATATTTACATTGTTGGTACAACATTTTTTCGGATACTGATTATCTTCTACGTTCATGAGAACGGCTTATACGAACTGTTTTAGAAAAATATCAAAAACGTTAACATAATCCGTTCATGCTATATTACCAATTCCAATGATTTTATCATTAAGACCATCGAAAGAGTATAGTGTAATTTTTTTTCATTCAATTTAATTAAATTATTTTCAGTGATACTACTTAATTTTAAAGATATTCCTCTGCAGGTTGATTATTTCCCACTTCTTAAGATGGAACAGTTAATAATCTTATATATAAATATACTTCTTAATTTGTTGATAAAAGTTACTTTAAAATGTATGGGGTCTCCTAAAAAAACCAAGGTGTTTAGAAAAATAGCGACCATTGCACGTGGACATGGCTGTATTGTTATTAGAAAGAAGGGAACATGTCAGTTATTTTTTGGCATGCATATTATCGATAGAAGGGTATCAACGATTGTTAGTATTAAAAATTTTAGCGATTTTAGTATTAAGTAAAGTAACAAAAACGAGGAAAATTCAAAACGGAAAGTCTATGATCAAATTTCAAAATCAAAAGCTTATATCAAACTAAAATGGATAACAACTGTAATATTCCTGACATGGAACAGGCATTGTCCGATGTAGAATGTAGAAAATGGTGGATTAAACCTGTAGTCAATTTCACAAAGAAACTTTCCACTAAGATAGGTCAAAGTTAATGAACAATTCAGTGCACTTACGATCAATCTTAGTCGTAAGTTTTTTTGTGAAACCGACATAATATTGAAAACGTTGTGTGAACAAAACCAACAGACACAATAGGTAAAAATAAAATAGTGGTACAGCAGTCAACATTGTGTTATAATTTTAGATACTCGATTGGTATAAAGTATTTTTCCGTTTTATAGTTCCATTGTGTTATCATGTTGTCCAATCGAAAGGATCAAACGTCTGATGTCCAGAACATAAACCAGAAAACATACATTGAATATACTAAAAAGATTAAAAAAAAAACAAAAACAAAAAAAACATCAAGCGCATTCCGTTCTTGATTGTTTTTTTTTATTTGTGTGTATACTCTGGATGTATGTGACTGTTTATATTTCTATTAAAAACTCTTTTGAGCGATTTTTTTGTAGTTTATAACTATACCGAATCTTAAAAACGTATTCATAAATGTTTCCTTTACCATAAGAATATTCGTGCACATATGTACTTTAACAAATATAATTCAGCTAGCTAGTGCAATTATAAGCGTTATTTATTTTTTGATTTGCATATGGTTTAGTGATAATTTCTTTTAAAAAATGATTAACATTTGCTTTATTGCTTTTTTCCATTTCTTAGATTCCTATGTACCTGAATATTTTATAATTAAGTACGGTTTTGCACGGTATTTGAAGGAAAATAAACTTTTGATGAACTCATTATCTGAGACATACAGAAGACAGGATAATAGGATTTATTGACTGATCTTCCGTAGCATGACAATTTTAGTTATCTCTTTCCTTCCGGGAAACAAATTAAGTAAAATGTAATTCAGACTCTTCAAAAGATTCTTCATTCATAATAACCGCCTAGTCTAATTTTTTAAAAAGTTCAAAATGTCGCGGCAGTCTGCAGTGTAAAGACATGTTAACAAGTTGCAAGCACTTCTTTGCATGATGATGAGTTTTAATCATGATCAGTAAACCCTGCAGCATATCACTCGTGTATATTCTTCATTTGATAGACCTTAACTAAACAACGGACAGATCTGTAAAATTCGAAAAACCAAAACAAGTGAACATCTATCAAAAACAAAAACCATTGGGAGCAACACAATTAAAACAGTAGTATCATCGTAGGTTAACTGCTAGTTCCTTGCACGAATTAAAATCCTTATCTCAGTTGAATTTAAAAAAAAATAATATTCGTCATTTTCTTTGTATTTAATTATACATTAGTTCAATCAGTTTTACATTGATGTGATGATTTTAGTAGGAACCTATGCTTAGACCAGTGATGGATATAATTACGCTATAAAAAAGAATAGTATTACAAATTGGTATAAAAACACACAACTATTATTATTGTAATAAAATAAAAGAAAATGCAAGTATACATATTAAAGCATGAATAATACATTATTATAAATTATAGCATACATAAGCATTTTTGCGCCTGTCCCAAGTCAGGAGCCTCTGGCCTTTGTTAGTCTTGTATTATTTTAATTTTAGTTTCTTGTGTACAATTTGGAAATTAGTATGGCGTTCATTATCACTGAACTAGTATATATTTGTTTAGGGACCAGCTGAAGGACGCCTCCGGGTGCGGGAATTTCTCGCTACATTGAAGAACTGTTGGTGACCTTCTGCTGTTGGTTTTTTTATTTGGTTGGGTTGTTGTCTCTTTGACACATTCCCCATTTCCATTCTCAATTTTATGTTTGCTTATTTATTATTTTCTTTCTTTTCTTTGATTATTTTCCTAATCATTTTAAACGAAAATTGATTCGAAGACAATTTCAATAGAAAAAAGGATCTTATGTATTAATTTTCAAGTTTCATTACATTCATTTCGAAAAAAGACTGATAGCGGAAAATAATGTCATATTCACGATTAAACTATAAAGACGTATATGTGACGGAGGAATCAATACAGTGGTCTATAGTCAGCGATTAGAGGATTTTAGAATTTTATCAAGATTACGAATACTTTTTTTTTAATTAAGAAAATAGAATGGACATTTACTGGATAGATCCTAATAAGATCTTGGTAACGCCTGAGAACGTTGTTATTTTCATTCATGATTTTCTTTCAACACCCACGCATTCTATCTTGAGAAATTTCATCAGCTGAAATAACTTCATTATTCACAAGCCAAGGACAATATAACCTCCTCGTGAACTCAATTTATCTTCACAAAATAAGAGACGAAGTTTATAAATGAGTTTTGTTGTCTCCTTTTACACTTAAATATTGATGTTTTCCCTGCCATATTCATTGTAGAACATCCTGTTTATGTTATTATATGTATATCGTCACAGTAACCAAAATGTACCCATTTAGCAAAAATATCAGCGGAAATCTTATATATAAGTTATATTTTTATGATTTGACGTTGTGCACGTCTTTTCATATAGCTAAATAACTAAATATATATAAATATAAATAAATATTTATAAAACGTTTACAGTATATACATCCATATACATGTGAAGCTGAAGTATTACTGGAAAAAGTAAAATCTACGAAACTACGAACATGAGAAATAAAAATTTTGCAGATATTCGTTTCTTCAAACATTATTACTATTATTGTAGAATATTCTAAATATTTGGAGAAATAAATCTAAACATTATCTATTTCTAAATGAATTTTCACAGATTTCAATTTTAGCATGTGTGCAATTGGGGTAGTCCTCAGTACAGAATCGTGGATTACTTGGAGGTCATTTCAAATCCATTATTTTGTTTTTAAATACATTGTACGAATTCAAAATTAATCCTAATTTTATAAAGGGGAAAAACTGAGAAAAAAAAATGCATAATTTGAGTTCAAAGTTACCAATGACAGAAAATTAATATATAACTGGAAAATAATGTAAACTTTCAAAACAGACCAGCATCAATTTATTTGAACCATTATATCAAAAAACGTTGATTTAATATATCTTACTTTTTTCAGATTTATTACACAGGAAAGAACAATACCATATACATGTCTGTAGCTGTATATATCTTCAAATTAATATCATACATCAAACAAACAAATAATGACTATGTGTGACGAAAACGCAATTTAAACATAATAGCACATGATTAGTTGTTCATTGATAAAGTTAGTTAACAAATAAGTTCAAGCTGCACGTTTTTAGTTTGAAGCAAACAGTATAAAGTATTAACGATTCTTGCAGGCTACAGGCTGTTTTGATACATAGTAAACAGTACATAATTTTGCTGTCCTTTGTAGTTAGGAATTCAAGTTTATACTTTGGAATCGTAGTTTATAGCAAACCTCCCAAGTGGCAGGTTTTGTGTTAATATAAAGATTGATATTGAACAATCTGCAACTCCGTATTTTATCATAAAACACGTGTACATAGATTTCCTTTATAAAAAAAACGCACGTATCTTAACTAAATCTAAGGGAAAATACTACTATAGAATTATTGCTATTCCCAAATCGAATTCACTGATATTTTTTCCGAAGGCTGTTACAACACATTTCAAATATTGGTGGCTGCTTAGACAAATCATAGCAAATTTCGTGGAGATTCCTTTTAAAAATGTACTATTACATAGCCACCTCTCTTTATTTCGCCAATTTAAAACCATTGCAAATCAAGTTAAATCAAGCTAAACTAATTTAAGTTTTTAAAAATATAGGAGACCTGTTGGTGACCTTATGCTGTTGTCTGTTATATGGTCTCTTTGACATATTCCCCATTTCCATTCTCAATTTTAGTTATAAGTAAAAATCTTGTAATGTGTTCTTTAAAATGAAAATCCACATTCCTCAGTCGAATTCCGGTATTATATTTTGTTTATTTGATTAAAAATCTGGACATATAGTGCTTTGCTTTCTGTAAATCCAAGAGAGCGAAAAACATCCATACCACCTTTACAGAATCAAATTTAAACAATTGCCTTTATGCAACTCCATGATTAAATGAGAACTTGGATGTTATCTGTTTCGATGAATTCAAATTAATTACTTCCTTGAATAAAACAATAAAAAAAATAACAATATGCACGTCCAAGTATAAGAATGACGCACGTTGAAGACATCCACGTGCTCTTAGCTCACATGAAATCATTAATTACACAAAGCATTGGTTGTCTAAAATGAAGTCTAAAATATTAAAACAGGGTCTCTAAAAAGACAATATAATGTATAATATAGCATTTATGCAATCCAATGTTTAAATGAGAACTTAGTTATTATTCGTTTTGATGAATAATAAAGTAAAACCATTTTATTACAGAACAACGAACATTCTATCTGAGCCAGTGACAACTCTACAACAGATTTATCCATCGGATCACCAGCAGTGATGGTGATACATGGCTGTGCACATTATGTATATACAACTCGTCTAAACATCAACCCAACAATGTTACTTCTGTAAATTTGCTTTCACAATTTGTTTTTGTTCTTCCCTCGCCGGGATTCGAACCCATGCTACTGAGATATCGTGACACCAAATAGCCTGCACCACCTGGGCTTCATGAAAATGAAGCTATCGGTGGCCGGGTGTTACCTTTCCACGTCAGTTTAAATCTAGCGTCGTACTACAGTACGTCTTCTGTTATTTTTACAGATCAGCTAAATTATCTATAGAAAAAGGTCCAACAAATTAATGTAAGATACATGCCTTATATAGCATGAACTGTAGTACGACGCTAGATCAAAACTGACGTTGAAAGGTAACACCTGGCCACCTAGAGCTTCAGTGTATATGACACTGTTACATAAGAATACGATATAAGCCCAATGAACTTATCTTCCTCGGGTTATCAGTGTGATGCTCAGTTATAAGCCTTCCTAGCAGTGTAATTTATTGTAAATAAGTTAATAGGATCTTCCCTTATTGTAAATGTTTCAATTAAAACCAAAAACACTTATAAAGACATGCACGAACAATTATAAAATGAAAATGATTTATAAGTGAATCGAAACTGTGTTGATTATTCCAATTGTTATATATCTAAATGTTTTTTTTTAATATATTATCTGATCACTTTTGTTAGATATCCATTGAGAATTTCTTAATATTTACAGCTTTTTTTCTTACTTTTATCGTTTTCGTTTTCGTTTTGTTTTGTGTACTGATTATCGTTGTTATTGTTTTTTGTGTAAGTGTTTTTTTAATTTTTAAAGAAGGCATTTTCTATACAGATATAACGTCTTACACCTGTATACGCATTGTATAAATTCGAAGTGAAAATTTATAGGAAATTGAAATTATCTCAACAGCCGTGATATTATCATGTTTTATGTACTACTCTCTTCATATCGTTTGTAGTTCAACACTCTCTTACAAGTATTCTGAACGTTATGTCAGTCAACCTTATTTTGATTGAGTTTGATTAATCAAATGTCACTTCTCTTTGTTAGTAATGCAACGAGCAGTTGTTTGTGACCTATTCCTGAACTCTCAAAATATGATTGAAATGAAACGCTATCTAACAAAAACTAAAGAAGCAAAACGATATTCATCATCACTTTCTTATCTCCATACAATTTGTTAATTGTCAGTTGCATGGTGGGTTGTCAGGTTCAGTGACGATTTACTATATCCTAGGCCAGCATGTTTAAGTTTTAAAAAAAAAGATTTAAAGGTTATTAACGAACTCTTTGTGTTATGTTTGTTGTATCATTTCACTCAAATATTAAAACAGCTAGGTATATAAAACACTCAAAAACTCTTTTAAACAACACATATTTCAAATTGTTTAAATTCATTATGCAACGATATTATTAATAGTTTTTGTTTTCTATTGAAATATCATATCGTGTTTGTATTTTGATTGCTGCTTGAAATACCCACAAACGCATTAATGCTTGGCGACAACATTCAATTCATAGCAGTATCAGTTTGAGTCGTCTTAATTAAAAAAGTTTGAATATATTTTTAGTATCGCATGTGTCTCAATATGAAAATAACAAAATCTTAGAATTCATATCAGAAATAGTACTGCTTTATTAACATACAGCAAAAGAGTGGCGAAAGATACCAGATGGACAGTGAAATTGTCTTTCATTTTTTCAATTTTTCCATTAAAGTTTAAAGTATGTGATATACTTATAAGAAGTACAAATATGCAAAAATGAAATTAAAGTACAAAAGTTAGATTAAGTTCTAATGATTTGATCAATATTACACTGTTCACGAGGAATACTATATTTTCTTTCCGCTTTGATTTTGTACCTTACAATCCATTCTGACTTTACACAGCATTAATGACTTCTCTAAAAAGTAAAATCACAAAAATACTGAAATCAGAGGACACTCAAATCGGAAAGTCCTTTATCACATGACAACATCAAATGACAAAGCCCATCAAAAACGAAAGGACAACAACTGTAAATGTGCGAGTTCAAATTGTCTTGTTTTCTATGTTGTCTGCTTTTACTTCTGTTCTAAAATGCCTCTTCACAATCCGTCATTAACTTGAATTTGATTTTTTTTTAACTTTTTTTATCTGCGCTTAACTGATGAGTCTTTTGTTTTAAATTTTAATACTGGTACCTTTGATAACTATTTACACCACTGGGTCGATGCTACTGCTGGTGGACGTTTCGTCCCCGAGGGTTTCACCAGCCCAGTAGTCAGTACTTCGGTGATGACATTAATATCAATTATGTTGTCATATAAATAAATTTCCTGTTGACAAAACTTTTAATTTTTAGAAAAACTAAGGAGTTTCTTATCCCATGAATGGTTTACCAAAGCCATTTGGCACAACTTTTTGAAATTTCGGGTCCTCAGTGCATCTTATCATCGTATTTGCTTGGCTTTAGAAAAGTTTTGATCTGAGCGTCACTAATGAGTCTTGTATAGACAAAACGCACATCTTGCGTATTAAATTATAATCCTGGTACCTCTGATAACTATTTACACCACTGGATCGATGCCACTACTGGTGAAGGTTTCGTCCCCGAGTGTATCACTAGCCCAGTAGTCAGCACTTCGGTGTTGACATGACTATCGTTCATATGGTAATTTCAATGAACTTCCTGTGGACAAAACTTTTAAAAAAATTAAGGAATTTCGTATTATACAAGCCGTTCTATGCACAACGTTTTGGAATTTCGGTTCCTCAATGCACCTCAACTATGTACTTGTTTGGCTTTATAACATTTTTTACTAAGCGTTACTCATGAGTTTTATGTAGACGAAACGCGCGTCTAACGTTTTTAATTATAATCCTTGTACCTGATAACTATTCTATCAAATTAGGTAATGGTCTTGTATGACTAACGCAACGAAAAGTTGGTTCACCATAAATGTATTACCCTGTTACACAAGATATTAGACATTAACGTAACGGTTACTTAAAAGAGAATGCAATTTTTTATCAATCATTTCCATCTGCTAAAATTTCCAAATAACTCAAATGTCATGGAATCAAACGAATCAGGTATCAAAATATTGAAAATAATATAAACCTTAAGACAAAAACAAAATATTTCTGTGTGTGTATAATTATTTGAGAAAATATTTTTTTGTTCGTTCAAAGCAAAACAAATTTAATTCACAAAAAGCTCAATCACATCAACGATAAACGAACTATAAGCTAGATACCTTTTTGTACATTGAGCGTAAAAATCCCTGTAGATTTATTTACGTCATTTTATGTATTTTAGTCTGGAATAAGATAGAATTTTAAGTCATACAGAATGTTTTTTTTCACGTCTGTAATTATATTTCATATTCTTTACCTCTCGAAAGTCTCATAGTATCAATGTCTCATTTATTTATTGTAACATGAACTTTAGATGTTTATAAGGAAACGTTTTAATGCTTATTAATATCAGACAGTGGAATGAGACTTTACAGACTCATTTGCATGTTTATCACTTTTAAAAGGAAATACATTTTTATTTGTATTCCTTTTCTCACAATGTATTTTACATTTTGTAAATCATCATATACCTCCGTGACGAGAATTTGAATGCTTTCCAATAAAGTCACAGTGTCTGACATTTTGAATGTTTTTTCTTCTTTGAATACTCGCAATGCATTTAAGGTCGTATGGGTGTCTTTCTCCATCTTTGATTGTGAAAAACAGAGAACCTAAGGTCCAGATTTTCAAAATTATATGCAGGAATGCCGATAACTAACGTGAATTTTCATTTAAAAGAACAAATATATATGATTTTGTCTTATAAATATTAATATCATATTAGTGTTGCTTAATTATTAATGTTTTTAAATTGGCATTTCAAGGGGAGGTAACTCTAAAACAGTGGGAATCTACATGGGATTCTGTTATTTTGTATTTAGCAAGAATAAACGCACGGTGACCCTTTGTTTTCTTTTGATATTCTTAAAGCATTTTCTAAAAACTATATTCTCGTATTTTATTTTACAATTTACAATTTCTTCTAATCTTATTGAGATTTTTTTTCTGATATAATCAATACACAAAGTGTCATTTTGTCACAACATGTAACTTGAGAAAATGTACGGTGACCTATCAATTATTTATATTTTTGAATATATCAATATATACTTCGTTTAGGCAAAGTATGGATAATTTCTATCATTTTTTAATTTATACAACAATACCACCTTAAGCAACATATAGTGTACATGTGTGTCGTCACACTAAGGAAAATGTATAATGCTTGAAAAATGTAAACTAACGTAATGTGATTTTTTTACATAGTGTTATTCTCTGATAAAAAATAGTGTAATTCAACAAGTTTACATCGACACTTTATATATATATAGATTCTTACATTGATACCAGTGGATTATCGGATTTATCCAATCGAGATAGTTAAATTATCAATTTTAAAGTTCGAGCCGCCTATAACTATGTAAGAATCTGTTTCTCTAATGATTAAAAAGACTTTCTTTTTTTGTTTACCGAAAATCCTCTTCGAGTGCCTTTCACATTGCACGAAGTTGTCAATTTCATTAACACCTGTTATCATATTTTGGTTCATCCAGTCAGCCAAAAAGGTCATGACCCTTAAAACCATCCAATGATCTTCTGAGATCACCAGCAACCACACGTTGATTAAATTTTTTTATACAATGGGTTCGAAAAGGGATAAATTTCCATAGAATTAGAGAAATATATTTATATAGCCCAGGTGGTCATGTGGTCTAGCGGGACGGCTGCAGTGCAGGCGATTTGGTGTCACGATATCACAGTAGCATGGGTTCGAATCCCGGCGAGGGAAGAACCAAAAATTTGCGAAAGCAAATTTACAGATCTAACATTGTTGGGTTATTGTTATATACAACTCGTCTAAACATCAACCCAACAATGTTAGATCTGAAAATTTGCTTTCGAACCCATGCTACTGTGATATCGTGACACCAAATCGCCTGCACTGCAGCCGTCCCGCTAGACCACACGACCACCTGGTCTCTCAAAAAAATAGCTTTCGCTGGCCGTATGTTAACTGTCCACGTCAGTTTTAATCTAGTGGCGTACTACAGTACATGATATATAAGGCATGAAGATGTTATGGTTACAGATCAGCTAAATTATCTATAGTAAAGGATCCTACAAATTAATGTAATATACAGTCACAGAAAATAATTCTATTTATAAGTACGTCTGAGTCAGTGACAACCCTACAAAAGATGTATCCATTGGATCGCCATCAATGATGGTGATACATGGCTGTGTACATAATGTATATACAACTCGTCTAAACATCAACCCAACATTGTTGGGTTGATGTTTAGACGAGTTTATATATATATACTTATGAATATAATTATTTTCTGTGACTGTATCTTACAATAATTTGTAGGATCCTTTACTATAGATAATTTAGCTGATCTGTAACCATAACATCTTCATGCCTACTAGATTAAAACTGACGTGGAAAGGTAACATATGGCCACCGCAAGCTCTTTTTTTGAGAGCCCAGGTGGTCGTGTGGTCTAGCGGGACGGCTGCAGTGCAGGCGATTTGGTGTCACGATATCACAGTAGCATGGGTTCGAATCCCGGCGAGAGAAGAACCAAAAATTTGAGAAAGCAAATTTACAGATCTAACATTGTTGGGTTGATGTTTAGACGAGTTGTATATATATATATATATATATATATTGAAAGAGAAAGAGAATAAAATTATACCAATTATATGTCATGCCAACACAAACATTGTGATCCCTGAGTTTATGATGAACTCGGGGACAACATTCTGTTTATATTGATACTTTTTGAAGATTATGCATCCAGTAAAAAGTTGTCATTTTAATATTGAAAGAGAGAAGGACGAATAACGGATTTTCTTTTTTGTGAATGGCTATGATAAAAATCGGTTACGAAGTGTTTACTTAAAACAAGAATACACAATTGCTAGCTATATGCTATTATTCTGTTGTTCATATAGTAATTTTGCAAGTATCATTAGTGATATTGATAGTAGTTTCTCGGTCTAAAGAAATATCGTTACAATAAAAATATATGCTACCTTCCATGCTCGGCATGACTTTGTACTATATATTGCAACATGATCAGACGTTGAAAACAAAAAGACTTATGTGTTACATATTTGTTTTTCGTTCATTTTTTTACATAAATGAGGCCGTTAGTTTTCTCGCTTGAATTGTTTTGCATTGTCTTATCGGGGCCTTTTATAGTTGACTATATGCGTTATGGGCTTTGCTCATTGTTGAATGCCGTACGGTGACCTATAATTGTTAATGTTTGTGTCATTTTGGTCTTTTGTGGATAGTTGTCTCATTGGCAATCATACCACATCTTCTTTTTTATATATAAACATTCATTGAATGGTTAAAATATTTTTCAGAAAATTTCTGATTTTAACATGATAGTGGTTGAAACAAGTTAGTGGATATATATTATGAACTGTCCTTTTAGAAAGTGCACAAGATTATTTAAAAAGAATTCTACTCAGAAATACATCGTAATCTGCCATTGTTGCTGTGTTAGCAGAAAGGATATGCCTAACCAATATTGTAGAGTAACCAATTTTTTTACTGAATCAGTTTTAATGTTTTGCTTTCTAATGACATTAACCAAAAGAAAACTTTAATCCTCGTAAAGTGAAAGCTAACATTAACAACATGGGCATATGGTATTTGAATCTCTTTTATATCATTGAAAACCATATGTCATTCTGCATTTCATATTTTGTGGTGTCCTTTTCTCAATCCCTCATATAACTATCCTCAGAAAGAAAAAAAAGAAAATTTCAAAACCGTATTTAGATGACAAACATTTTTTTTTATAATACTGTCTAATACATAAATGTAACAACGTTCATTGTTCTTTGGAAGTAAAGTTTTAAAATTAATAGCAATGATAAATTCACTACATCTTAAATATATTCAACTACCACCGGGAGTTTGTTAAGAATGGGTTATCTTAACTTTTTACTATTTTTCGAATGTTTCGCATGTTATCCGCAATGACGCTTTAAAATTTTGATAACATAATTTAAGTAAAATATACATATATATATACTTCTTGCTATTTTCTACCATTCAGCTCACTGTCGGTTTCGGCTAAAGAGGTACCAGTACTCGTGTAGTCGTCTTTCAATTATTATATTGATTATTGGTGTAATAATTTAGGTAGATAGTAGACTTCTAATGCAAAACGCGAGACAACTTTAACCTAAAATTGTCAAGGATACCAAAAAAGTAATCTATAGATTATCACAATATGGCCAATTGTGCAGTAAAACGATATGTGTGTATGTTGTCAATGAGACAGTAACCTCAACATACAATAAATATAAAGAAATCTTTAACCAAAGAAAAAATATGAAGCTAGCACTTTTTATATGAAATATATGAGACAATGTCTTGTTAGTATATTTTCGTATAAAATTATATTGTTTAGTTTAAGGAATCGAAACTGAGAATTGTATAGGGAATAATAAAAAGGCGAGGATGAAAATCCGATACTTTTCAAAATCATTAAGATGTGCAAGTCAAAATAGAATGAGGTATTCTAACGTGATTTGCCACATATCTTTACAATGAGTTCAAAAATATATTCATGTTATATTTTATAACAAATCTTGAAACTTTTTACACAAAATACATACTAGTTCTAAAGTTTGTTTGCACTATGCACATAGTAAAAAGGTCAATAAAAGTGTCCAAAATCAAATGCACCACCAGGCCTTGAAGGCATAAAATTTAGCTCAGTGCTCTAAGCACAAAAAATTATGCTCGAAACATGAAATCCGGAAATTTGATTGGTTGATTTTCGAGTCTGAGTACAAAAAGCATGCTCGAAAGTTTTATGACCGTAAGGCCTGGAGTAAATTTGTAGATGAAATCCTTCGATTTTTTTTTTTTTTTGTATAGAGATGTAATAATCAGAGTGATATGTTCTGCGAATGATAATATATTGTAAAAGAAGGATTTGCCAGTCGAATGTGCAATTTATATTATTTATATGCACATTTTCAAAATATCTATTATTATATTAATTAAAGGTCATCATTAGGGACTGTCTTATCGATAATTTTCAAAGTGCTGTGATTTATACATTTGTATATTTTTCCGCAGTTTTTTTTTACAAGGGTTGTGTCTCTTTCACTTCAAATCATATCTTATCCAATTTATTACATGAGATTCTGGATATGTGATGAGATGTAACCGTAACATGTGTCTATATACATGTGTTGAATGCACCAGGGTTATGATCCTTGCAATTGTTGAAGATAATGTAAAACTCGTGCCTCGTGGTTAATGTGCATTCTCCTTTTTCTGTTATAAGCTGTTTGTTGATGAGATGACTTCAGTGTTCATGTTGTTTCTTTGTTTTCTTCTTATATTGATGTGTTTCCACGGTTTTAGGTTGCATGTAAAATCAAATAATGTATACAAACAAAAGTAAAAACACAAAAATACTGAACTCCGAGGAAAATTCAGAAAGGATAATCCAAAATCAAAAGTCAAAAATCAAAAGTCCAAACACATCAAACGAATGGATAACAACTGTCATATTCCTGACTTGGTACAGGCATTTTCTAATGTAGAAAATGGTGGATTGAACCTGGGATTATAGCTAGCTAAACCTCTCACTTGTATGACAGTCGCATCAAATTCCGTTATATTGTCAACGATGCATGAACAAAACAAACATACTCAAAGAGTAAAAATGACAAAAATAGGGGTACAGCAGTCAATATTGTGTTATTATCTTAAGCACTGTAAAAACAACAAATGTAACGAAGAAGCACAAAAAGGCATATATCAAATTTAACAAACTCATTTTCTTATCTTTTACGACTTTATTTATCTATGAAAAGTCTACACGTAAAGGATGGAAGGTTTTCAGTACTGGTGTAAAATTGCGCGTTTGAAATTCGAACAGGTAGACAAAAAATAAGTTTGTCGCTCAAAGTATGACGGCATACATAAATGAAGAGTCATACAAAAGACGCGAATAAAAGTAAATGAGACGCCGTGGTAATTTTGATGCATTTTTTTCTGTTTAACGTGGAAATTCTCATTTTAACAAAAATATAATGGTATATGAATTTATATATGACAACCAGTATTTCATTTTTCGGATTTGATATCTTTCAATCGATGTATTATTTATGAAAAACGGTATTCTTCTGTTTCCTTTATTTATCTTTATTATACATATATACCATGTATACTGCATTATTTCTCTTTTTAAGCAGATATACATTTTGTCAAAAACTTGTATCAGAATTATGAAAAAGTGAGAAATTGTGACATTCAAATCTTACTTTCTGTTGTTTTAACTGTCTTCAATCTTGTATTTTGGTGATACATTTCATTTTGCTTAGATTTAAATGAGAAGCAAGACGTAATCACGGCGACATCAGTTTGCTTTAAACTTTTCTGTATTTGTTTCTATTTTTAAATTCTGCATTATGTTTATATCTTCCTTAACTATGCGCATTAACAAGTTGTATCAAATATTTTCAAAAACAAAGCCGCGTTTAATAGCGTTTTGTTTAGCATGGTGTCTATATCATCAGTGATTATTTTACAAAAACTTGCTTCCTATTGAAGCAAGTCAAACCTTCTTTGATACAGATACACTTGTGTTAAAGTTGTCTTTCCGAAATTTTATTATTACAAAACCCTGATGTCTTGTCAAGATGAGAGTTCTTTCATCGATACATGTTCATCCATAAAGTTTCCTGTAGTTCTTTAGACATAAATGGTGCTTTTGTATTTTTTCCTATTTAACAATTTTTCGTGTACATAATTTGTGATTCCAATTATCGTAATTAAAAAAGGTAGATGACTGAGTTTTGTATCTCCTTAATTTTATCATTTCATAGAAATTGTGTTGTTCTATCAATGCTATATTTTTTAAATCTTTTTGTTTTAGAAGTTTTAGGCTTATATATTTTTTATTTTATTGTTAATACTTATATATATGAATGGCTATATATTGCTAAGCGCTTAGGGTAATTTAAATATTATATAATGCGCTGTTATAAATACTGTATTATTATAATAAATAATATGTGAGTTGTTGTCCTGCTGTCATATACATGAAGACATATACCTTTATCTGTGTGTATATTTATAAAACATATTTTGTCCTATGCGTATCAATTTAAACTTGATTATTTTCACAAATTAATATGCAATTTACTTATAAACCAGCGTGTATATAAAAAAAAAACAAGGATGTAATATGATTGCTAATGATACAACTCTCCAACAGAATGACACAGAAGATACCAGCTGTAGAGGCCTTCAACAAAAAG
This sequence comes from Mytilus trossulus, assembly GCF_036588685.1. NCBI lineage: Eukaryota > Metazoa > Mollusca > Bivalvia > Mytilida > Mytilidae > Mytilus > Mytilus trossulus. The sequence continues at coordinate 26,890,071 of NC_086381.1, forward strand.
CAAAAACCTTTGTCACATTAGTGGCGGGTTGTATGTGGTGCCATTCTAATGAATAGTACATCACGTATTTTATGGCAATATCACGACGAGTACGAGTAAATGTTAATCCACCATTTTTTTACATAAGAAAATGCCTGGATACCAAGTCAGGAATATTACAGCTGTTATTTATTCGTTTGATGTGTTTCAGCTTTTGGTTTTGATTTTTGAATAGGGACTCAACGTTTTGAATATTCTTTGGAGTTCTTTGGTAATTTTGTGATGTTACTTTTTGGTATTTTTTTCACATATATATTTAAATAAAGAATATGTTTTATGAAGCCATGGTTCTCTCGAAATTTGGTTATTTCAATCTAATATCATGAGAATTTATTCGATGCTGATCTCACATACATTCTCAAAATACTTGTTTGTCAATTGAACTTTTAACTTCAGTTTGATCCGTTAAAGTTCTCTTTTCTGAATTAAACATTTTATATCAAAAGATCAAACTATTTTATTAATCACCTTCTTTCAATACTAACGTTAAATAGGCGGAGGTTTGGTGATTAACAGTTACTGGTCTGTTGAGTTTTATATATTTAAACTGGTGAATATTTTTAAATGCATTCAAATGACGTCATAATTTAACCTTAAAAGTTTACAACACCTAGTTATGTTGTGAGAGTAATTGTAACAACATTCATGAGGCTATATGTACAAGACATCTAAAATGGAGTGACTTAAGGAATAAAATCTATAATTAGGTAAGAATCATACAGCAAATAGTACGGAGTAACTGTATATCAATATGTACATAAAGGAAATACATATATAGTGATTTTACAATATAGGAAGTAAAACAAGTAGTTTCTCTTCATGCCTATCCAACCAGAACACGCACTGTACTTTTCTTTATCAAGTGCTCAGAATATTACTACTGGTAAAGAATTTGTCACTTCATCATGTTATAAAAGATTGATAGTCTCTTCCAAGAATAAAGAGGAGAAACGTAGCACGTTTGGTCCCGGGTCATTAAGTACAACTTGTTCATACTTCATTTACTATTTAGATGTATATGGTTACCAGCAAAAAGTAAAATCACAAAAATACTGAACTCAGAGGAAAATAAATTTGGAAAGTCCATAATCACATGGCAAAATCAAAAAACAAAAAACAAAACGCATCAAAAACGAATGGACAAGAACTGTCATATTCCTGACTTGGTACAGGCATTTTCAAATGTAGACACATGTAATGTTATCAATACAAATAGAAATCCAGTTTCAAGTTATCATGATTTTTAATTTTATGTTTATAATTGAATTAACTAGTTGCAAAATGGTCCTATTAAAAAAATAATTAATAAAGACTAGTCATTCGCTGATAATGAAAAACTGATAGACTTATTATAATTATTACAGCCTAATACCAATTTGTTAAAATTAGGTTTCTTCGAATTCGGTAAACAGGAGAAATGCATCAGAATGCCTTGGTATTCAGTCATTTTTAGTCACCTTTTTGTATTCATTATTTGATTTCCCATGCATTGTTTTATTTGTAGGCAGGCTGCTTGTTGCATTTGGAAATCTGTCAAATTTTCATTTTTGGACCGAGCCGTCTATTTCAAATTGAACTGATTTTATCGTATAAGCTGCATTTCTAAAAAACTATGAAAGGTTCTATGTAAAAAAATTGACTGATTTACTATTTGTTTAGCATGTTTTTTAAACAATTTTAGACGAAAAACGACTTGAGCATAATAATTAACGGTTCTTAATTATTGTAAAACTTGTTTTCTGCAGAAGGTTATAAATATATCAATACAAATATGTGGTTTAACTGAAAATGAGACAATAGTGACTCAGAAATAAAAAAAAATAGTTCAGTTACGGTCTTCAACAATAAGTAAAACCCATAAAGCATAATAGCTCTGAAATAACAAAATGAATGTTAAACGTTTCAAACAAGAAAATTACCAGCCTTAGCTATATATAGTTATGTACAAAAATAGTGGACGTGACATGCTACTTACACATCCCTGCAACAAAAGGCAGATCCGAGAACACAGTTACTAACAGCTAGTTCAAAGCTAATAACAACTTATTAAAACCGATAACGCCAAAGGAACATCATCGTCTACAAACAGAAAATGATTTAACTCTACATCTAAGTCGCAATTTGTAAAGTAAAGAATTATAAGTCAGGGTACTGCATTCAACACGAAGCCTTGGATAATACAAAAATATAATAAGGGTTCCAAAATTACTAGAGTAAAACCATTCAAACAGGAGAAAACCAACGAACAAATCAAAGTAAAGACGAGAAACACTTATGGACCACATCAACAAACGACAACTACTTAACATCATTTCTTGACAATATCATGGAATAGTATGCCACTTCCATGCAGGGAAGAGGTTTGGCTAGCTATACAATCATATGCATATTAAATCCGCCATTTCCTACATCAGATTAGATTAGGAACTCTACAAGTCATAATTTTTTATTTTACTTTTTTCCTGAGAAAACACATATCGTACAGTTTGTCATTGGACCATTTCAGTTTATTTCTGACAGGTGGGTTGGATGGTGATTTTTTTTTATACGTTTCAGAAAGAAATTCATGAAAAACAACCAGATCTTATAATTAAAACCTATCAGATGTATAGTTTCCTTATATGTAATATCTTGACAACTATTAACTGCTACAAGACCCTTAGAATAAGTGTACGTTTCAGATGGAAAAAAAATACAACCCCTAAGATGTATGAATTTTACACCTAATAGTGAGAAAAGACCATCCATTCCCTTTAGCAGACATTAGCTGGAATGGTACATTATGTACTGTACAAAATAAACTTAAACTAAAAACAACGATAGGTTTCATCATGCGAGAGAATCTGATATCCCTTTTTTTTGGCAAACCGAACTTTTAACTAAATAATAAATTTACCCATTGGTCTATTTTCATGAGTCATTAAATATGGTAAATAATTACTGTTTGTTAAATAGAAATGTCTACATTTTGTTGATTTAGACTTTTACACATACACGTATGATGGGTATGTGCTATTCCGATGTCAACTTTTGACAATTCAGAAAGTTATAATAAGTGACAGAATTAGAATTTTCACGAGACACCTATGCGCTTTGAGTATGTTTTTATTACGGAATCACATTTCTCAACTGCCATGGTTGAAATTTACACCTTTTTGTCCGACTAATGTGTAGGCGTATTGTTTTGTGGTCAAATTATTGCATTTGTCTTATTACTTTTGGGATTCATCTCACATCATATGCAGTGTGATACAAAAAATATCTTACCTGCAAGAAAAGGGTAACAAGCTTCATTCGCAACAGAACAAGACTTCGGAATTTTAAATTTATCATTACATATTTTCATTCATGTTAATTGGATTGCTCATTTTTTTTAAATAACAAAATATTTTTATTTTTCAGATACGTAGGTATTAGCAATGGCGAGTTCAAATCCATTTACAGACTTTTTAATGAAATATACGACAGACTATACTGCTGCATCAAAAAGTGGCCTTCATAAGGCAACTGTTGATGGGGATATAGAATGTGTTGTGAAATTGTTGGAGGGAGGTGATGTACAAATCGACTTGGAAGATGACAGAGGAAACACCCCGCTTTACATGGCGGTACAAAATAATCATTTCCAAGTGGTTAAAACCTTGATACAACACGGTGCAAGTGTAAACCCAAAATGTGTTCCTTTAAACATAGTACATGATTTTGAAATAGCAAAATTACTAGTTGATTCTGGGTCATCTGTGACTGCAGTCGATGAGTTAGGAAACACTCCTTTACATAAGGCGACGGAATTTCGCAATGATAGAATCGCTGAATTATTCCTAAATACTGGGGCAGATATTAACCAAACAAATTATAATGGACAAAACGCACTACACCTTGCATGTAAAAATTCGTCTGACGAAAACAACTTTCAGACAGTTCAAATGCTCATTCGATATGGAATAGAGGTTACCACACTAGATAACTTAAAAAGGAGTGCTCTTCATCATGCATGTCAGAATGCAAAAACTTCTAACATTATAGGTTTACTCGTGGCTCAGAATGCAGTTCTTCAGGAACATGATTTTCAAGGATTATGTCCAATTCATTACCTAATGAATCACTATCATTTGTATGATCCAGAGGATGAGTCTTTATTTGTAGCTGGAATCGACAAACTTTTGCAGGGAGAAGATTGCGCAGACGTGACTGATGCGGCAGGTAAAACACCACTTCATTATGCTGCCGAGAAAACTACCGATAGAATTGTATCTTTTCTCCTTAATCGAGGAAGCAACGGTAATATTTCTGACGGATTTGGGAGAACTCCATTACATTTTATAAATTCTGTTGAAACTTGCTCCGTTTTAACTTCCGGCGGATGTAGGCCTGATATAAAAGACTTTTGGGGACAGACTGCCCTTCATTCAGCCACCGAGAGAAAGGACATTGAAATTGTTGAAGAAATGATTAATAACGGTACAAATTTCGATGAAGGCGATGTTAAAGGACGTACAATACTTCACATTGCGGCATCAAATGGTTCAGACGATATTGTGATGTTGCTTCTTAAAAAAGGAATGAATGCAAACATAACTGATAATTATTCCAATACACCATTACATCTTGCAACCTGGAATGACAACACAAGTACTGTGGATCTTTTACTGGAAAACAAGGGCGACCCTTACTTTAAGGACGAAAACGGAAACACTGCGTTTGATCTATCTTTATACAGGTCTTCAGAGGATACTATCGATATATTGTCAAAGTTTACAAATAAAACAAGTAACAAGAAATCCCAATGCAAATTTACGAACTATGCAGATTCTCTGATGCATTTAGATGATTTGGAAAAGCTAATAACTTGCAATGGTATGATTAAAACAAGTGAACCAGAACTGAATAATTTCGTTGGTAAATTATTTGAAAATGAAATGCCTTACTCAAGAAGTTGTGAATCAGAAGTCAAAGAAATACAACTAGCAGTTGAGGCAATGGCATCACATCTAGCAGATATAGTAAACAAACATGATCCTAGATTTAAATGTACGCTTCTACATATCGGCAGTGTATCAGAAGGAACTAAAGTACGGTACCCTGATGAATTTGATTTTACATTTTGTCTCGAAGTAATTAGTGACGCATCTTATCCTGAATACAAAGACGAAGAAACAATGACTCAAATAGCAGTAGCCCTTCCATATAGTACTGGAAATAAAACTATTTCTGATGCTTTTGCTGGGATTGAACCGGAGGAAGAGGTTACGTCCATATCTGGATATGCATATTTGCATTCTTCAAACAAAATTATTTCCAATCTACTGTCGGAATGGGCTGCTGAAAATGATTTATTATCCAGTTGTCAAATGAATTATCTGTTTAGTAAGCTTCTTACTAAAGTTATGTTTGCAAGTTCTTTTCCAAAGGACGAACGTTTAATCATTAAGGAAGTTACAATTCACCCAGAAGTTTTATTACAATGGAGAGGTTCCAGATTTAAGGATCTTCAGATCAGCGTAGATATTGTTCCAGCTGTAAGACTACCTTCATGGCCACCCACAATTAATCAAGATTCAATACTTTTGACCAAGGACATGATGATGTTGCCGTCAATCGCTGTTCCTAAAATGACAAGTGGTGAAAATGAAGATCTTTGGCGTTGTTCAATGGTTTTACAAGAAATAGCAATATTTCGAAAAATGTTGCCTAAAATTAGAAACAGTTACATTATTTCAAAGATTCTCGTCCACTCACATGTGTGCCCACAAGTTAATTTCGGTGGAAACGAGGAAATGAAAGTGTACTATGGACATTTAAAGGGTCTGTCAGAAGAAGATCTAGAAGGGATATACATGTATGAAAGCATTGAAAGTTTAATTCCTTCATATCTTTTGAAAATGGCATTTTTACAGGCTGTAGAAAAGCGTGCTTTGACAAACGGAATACACAGTGTGTACTGTAAACTGAGAGACAAATCCAACCAAGGGTTTGACACACATGAGTGTTCGGCACCGGCATATGGACCGGCTGAGACTATGTTTCATACGGAACATTCATCTGATGTTGACATACCTTTGGTACGCGAATTGTTCAGTATGCTTGAAACTGGTTTACTCAACAGATTCGTACCGTCATCTTTTAATCCTAAACAGAACGTTCTTAACGCTAAACTTCTGTCTGGTGATGCGGAAAAAGTCCATAAATACGTGAAATTTATTCTGAAACTTTTGGAATAAGTTGCTAACATTGAGCTGATTTGCAGTTCTACAATGAAAAAGTACAATAGTTTTTTTTTTCTAACAAATGTTTTGAATGGTATGTGGTCTTTATCTGTTTTACTATTGTCCATAATTCACAAGTTTAAATTAGAGATTAAGTCACATTTTATAAATCTGTTATGGTAGGTAAGATGTAATAAAATTGACATATCCTAACTTCATGTAGTAGTATAGCCTTTCCCATAAGCCTCTTTTTGTGTTTGAATCCAAAAGTTAAAGTATGTAATTTGAACACTCTTCGTTTGATTTATATTTTATATTTGTCTTAAGCCCGCCGAAACCTAATCAGGTATATAACACAAATGAAGCTCAAACGAGACCTGACATATATGTTGTATAAGTGAAACGAACTTTAACAAACTAAACTTGACAATGACATAGTATAAATCCCATCAATTTAATCTTTGACATGAAAACTTCTTATTTAACTGATTGCAGTGTTATCAACTGCAGATCAGAACCAAATGTTTGAAAATAAAACTCAATCCTATTCTACTGCACATTATTAATTAATTTTTAAGCAAAAGCCCGTCACATGCATTCTGACTAAAATTGATGGCATTACAGTTTTCATTAGATAAGAGGTCGCCTTATTAAAACTTTTCAATTTTTGACGTAAATTGTATTTCTGGTTAGATAGATAATGACACAACGTATAGATTCATTATTATACTACGATGTTATTTTAACAGCTTAGATTACTAGGTGCATGTTTATGCTCTGTTTAGTATCATGTTTAAGATAAATGTCTTGTGACTAAAAAGTGACAGCTTGCATAAAATTCTAAAATTATAAATTTCTAAATATTGAATATAAGAAAATGAATAAAAGGCCTAGACCAAGTCAAAAATATGACAGTTGTTTTCCATTCGTTTGATGTGTTTTATTATTTAGATTTTGCCATTTGATTATGGACTTTGACCGTTTGATTTTAAGTTCAGTATTGTTGTGATTTTACTCTTTGCTGAAGATTTTGATTGAAGCTGCTGCAATTGTACATTTGCGTTAGAGATAAGTAATTACTCGAAAAACTATTATTTCTTATCATTTGTCAGGTAATGATTTCTCAGCGGACAATATGCAGTCAAGCAATGTCAATGTCTTATAAACATGGTAAAGATAGTGCAGACTTACATTGGATTTTAAATTTTAATCTTTAAAAAATGAACATTAAACTGCAGGAAAAAACTATAGTAAAATATATGAATCAATTTGTGCTGGCTTTCATAATATCTAAAGAAAAATTAGGCGACTAGAATTGTTTCATGTTACTTTCCTTTTAAAGCTCTTTCAAATAAAATCTGATACATTCCGATAACGTACGTCCATTATAGATGTTTATTTTTCATGTTTTTACCAGGCGGACAGATACCAGGTGAACGATTTAAACAAATCAAAAGCAATATATTGTTTTTATCTTGAAAAAGAATATGTTACTTGTGGTAACACTATATTCTATTCACCGATTAAGATTTGTTTTGTCATAAACAAATAAAGAATACGACTGGAATAATTCTGAACTGTTATGTGATTTTTGCGGATTTTTTTACGGATTTGGCTATACTTTTTGGACCTTTTGGATTATAGCTCTTCATCTTTTATATAAGCTTTGGATTTCAAATATTTTGGCCACGAGCATCACTGAAGAGACAAGAATTGTCGAAATGCGCATCTGGTGCAAAGAAATTGGTACCGTTAATTTTATTGCATATATTTTCCAGTTAATAAAACAATTTCACACCGACAGATATTCCTTGAAAGTTCATCAACCATTCAAAGATTATGTAACGTCTTAGGGTTGCATACAGTATATCTTTGGTAATTATTGTATTTTAAAACGGAACTAAAAGGCACTTTGTATATTTTGTGTTGCGTTGAGTAATGGGATCAGTATGAACAGAGAGTATTAAAAAGGCAATAATTACATGTAGATAAACAATTAAACTTGAATGAAACACGAGGACAAAATTAAACCAAGTGAAGATGTGACGGTTAACATGTTTTAGTAGTTAGCCTTTTACTTGATTTCTTTTTATCCATTGTGTTTTCTGTTTTTTATTGAACATTTATTGCAACATTCATTTATTCTCTTTTGTTTTTTTTATTAAAGAGCCAAAACAAGTACGGTTAATAGTTTTGAGACCTATTTACCGTATTCATCCCGATGAAAACACAAAACGATTGAAATTTCATTTACAGCTGCTTTGCTGGACATTGATTGTATATTTGATTTCTTCACTCTCTCCTTTTTTTTTGTTTTATGAAGAGTCAAAACAAGACTGGTAAATAGTTTGGAGACTTATCAATCGTTTTTATCACGAGGGACACACAAGACGATTGAAGACTCATTTCCTGAGTTACTGGGATTAAACTAATGGTAGCGTAAACAACAGAATTCTCTGAAGTACAAACACAAATCTCATTAAATTTATAGAGTCAATCCTGTTAACCTATTTTAAAGAAAAGATAACAATGTTAACTAAACTTAGTTCAGAACAACATGGTTGCTTAATGATTGCATGCACATTCAACTTTGTAAACTTATTTTTAAAATTACATCAGATTCTTTAGTTTTACTTGAAGCTTTTGCTAATTTTAAGCACTATGATTGTTTGTGTTCACTGCAGACTTTTCATTTCATGTAACACGAAACATTATCTCTTTGTTTCATTCCTTTATAGTTTGCTTCGTAATTGAGAACATTTTACATTTTAAATATACATGCAAGTGTTAATATCTATTCATAGAAATTAATAAGACACATGTACAAAAACTAAATCTCGTGGTACTGAAAGACAAGTATTTGAACTTTTAAGATTGCTTCGTCAGTCCCTTTCTATGTTGAAATATTGAATTAATGTGTAGTCTATTTGATGAGATTGAGGAGAATTTAAAACCGTTAATGCATATAGTTGTTTCTGTATATAAAGCATTGTCACTTCCAGACGATCCGATATCTATAAATTTTCTGGTTGGTGTTTTTTCTTAAGACTCATGTATTTGCAAGTCATTGAAATAACACGGTTACAACCATTATCGAGACCCGAGCGATTTGTGTTTAATTATTAACACAGCAAGCATAAGTGAAATACCTTAGCCCATAATTCTTTGCAAATAAGACTTCATTTAATGAGTGTTTGAAGTTCACTGTTGCTTTTCTGGCATTAAATTACAATTAAGAAACATCAAAAATATCGTCAGAGTACAAAAACGTTCTGAAATGTATAGAATCAATTCATCTATTTAATAGAAAAGATAATAAGGTTAACTGAATTTAATTTTACGGTTGGTATTGTTGCTTAACTTGAACATGCTTATTCGATATTGAAAATTGTCTATGAAATTTGCAGTTTACTTTTGAACAAATCGCATTTTGATTTTCACAGGAGAAATATTGATAAAAAAATGATAACAAACAAATGTGTTGACTCTGGATTAACATTTTCGTTGCAGGTTGTTGGCATTCATTTTTTTTAGTAATCTGTTGACCTCTCCTAGTCAATCTTTTCTGATTTTCATATGATTCTGAGTTTATTCAGACACTCGTAAAAGATAAGAAGTTCAAATAGGTTGATGCATATACATTCACATACAGGTATATTAATGGTGTACCAAGATATTAAAATCTATTTTCTGTCCTTTTACCTTAACTAAAATATTTGTTTTTGTAAAACTAGTACATATTGTATTTAGTTTTAAAAAATAGTTATATTAAACCTCTTTTTAAGCAAGCAATGCCAAGATATTTTGATCAAGATCAAGATATTTAAAAAGTGTTATGCTTTGTTTTTTTAAGAATCTTCAGTTCATTGGAGGATGTGGTATGAATACCAATGAAACAACTCTCCATCTAAGTAAACCACTATAGGTCAAGGTACGGCCTTCAACACAGAGCCTTTGCTCACACCGAACAATAAGCTATAAAGAGTCCCGAAAATTAATATTGTTCAAACGGGAAAACCAACGGTCTAATCTATATAAAAACGAGAAACAAAAAAAAACTTATGAACCACATAAACAGAAGATCTATGGATAACTCATTGATGCTGTATAATTAGCACGAAACAAACATGTCGACGTCAATGCCTTTTCACCTGAAAAGATGTTTAAATGATTTTAATAAATATTTCTCTAATTTTTCTGTTGTACATAATTTTGGTCCTGGTATCTTTGGTGATATTATTTTACCCAACTTATCATTTCCCCAATCGGTTGATTGTTGGTGTTTTTCCAATGAGTGGTTCTTTTAATCTCAGTTCTTTTAAAGATCAAAATTTTGAATATGCTTGTTTTCCTGGTATAAGCCAAACCTCTGTCTCGATCACTTAAAGGGGCACTAGCTACGAGATATATAAAAAAATTAATGTTTGATTTTTTTTGTTCAATCAAAAATAATTTAATTTTGATGTAACGCGTCTTCTGTTTGGCTGACGTTATTTAGTTATGAGCCCATAGACATAATTTAGTCATATGACCATGACGTCATCAACGTTTTATCATGGTTTTCTACGGTTTTAAATGGAATTTAGAATTAAATTTAAAAAAATGACTGTAATATTTTTTCTGTCTATTTGAAATAATATAAAAAATGTGGCGCACACTGTTAAATAACCCGCTACGCGCGTTTTTCAGTGTGCACCAAATTTTTAATGTTATTTCTTCATAGACAGAAAAAAATATTACAGTCATTCCTTAAATGAAAGTAAAATAGTGAAATAACAATCCGCTTCTTGCAGCCAAAAAGGTTCAATATTGTCAAATTACGATAAGAAACATTGATATTTAGTTATTCACTTGCAAGTGAATGAGTCGACCTCTTTAAATCCGTATTCATGTGAACTTCAATGTAACCCCTAGCTAGAGATTGACAATGCATGCATTGTACGTGTACTGGTTATTTAAAGAAAAAGAATGTCAACAATGAAAGTGAAACTACGGTTAATCATTTGATTACTTATTCGATGCACATATAATCATTCTTATACGTTAAAAACAATGAAATACATCTATTTTTAATCTATAATATAAAATCAAACAGACCTATCAAAATCCAATTGCACGTGTTGGTTTAATATATTCATATCTTTATTTATGTTAACATTGCGTATATGGTCATCTGAGGTGAAATCGATAGCTAATTAGATGGCATCTTGACTAAATACATAAATACATACGAAACGAACCTATATATTATCAACCCCATGCTCTGTAAACTGTTTATCTTAGACTTTTGATAGTTTGAATAAATGTTTTACATTGTTATAAATCAAATATGAGAGTTTGAGTCAAATGGGTAACCATGAATTTGACAGCCAGTGCCCCTTTAAATAACAAAAGATGCACTTATAATTTGAGTTTTTTGGGGTTTTTTTTACTTTATTTTTAAATAAATACCTGTTTATTTCAAAAATTTCCTTTTTGCAATTTCTTCAGTTGCCCAGGATGCAAACTGAGGATTCCAATTTACATTAGAAAACAACTGTCCGGGAAGTAGGAGGCCAAAATAAAGTGCATTGTTTTATCCGAAAAAATAGTATTCTACTTATTATTCTTTTATATGACAATGAATGAAAAAGAAACATCTTTCTATAATGTGGTATTACATGCAGTGAAAAATAATTTTTATATAACATTATAATATAATCGAGTGCATCTCTCAACCAGAATAATATAACATTTTAACATAATAGAGTGCACCTCAATGATTTAACATTATAAAATAATCAAGTGCACATCTAAACTTTGGATTATCTAATACAAATTAAAGAGAAAAAGGCTGAGCAAATGACATTTTGACAGTTTACATCTCCTGCAATTATCACATACATGAATAAATTGTTAAACAACAAATCAGTAGTTAGAATTGCGTTTTGTTTGAATGTCATTTGAATGTTATATAATCAAAACATCAACAATTCCTATTTTAATCCATACACTTTAACACTTTAAAAACACACACAATTACTTAATTCAATCAAGAAAAATACTACTATTACTCATATTAAACTTGGTATTTTTACAATAAGCCATCTTTCAGACCCTCGAAAAAACTAAAAAAAAATGTTCACGGATATTTTACTCCTTAGTACGACGAAAACTGCACGATTATAGTAGTATTAAATTCAATTCCTTTCTTAAAATGTTCTCAATACACGCAACAGTAATTTGATGCGAATGTCATACAAGTGAGAGGTTTAGCTAGCTATAAAACCAGGTTCAATCCACCATTTTCTACATTAGAAAATGCCTGTTCCAAGTCAGGAATATGACAGTTGTTATCCATTCGTTTGATGTGTTTGGACTTTTGATTTTGCCTTTTGATTTTGCCTTTTGATTTTGGATTTTCCTTTTTGAATTTTCCTCGGAGTTCGGTATTTTTGTGTTTTTACTTTTTACCAATTTTCAATAGTCATATTTCGATTATGCAAAACATCACATTGGTAGTAAACGAAACCCGAGTCTAAAAGAAGAAAACAACAGAAACACTGAACTAAATCAAAGCAACAAACTTTCCACTGATATGGTTCTGCTAAACATACCGGTAAACTGCTAATACTATGTTACATGAATATAGGACAACCAACGCAAGTACATTCAGCACAGATTAATGCATCAGTAAATCATGCAATAGTGCATTACAAGATGATAACCGTAGAATAACAACTCTTATGAATTAACGACAGAACACAAGGACACCACAACCAAAAGAAACTGCTGGTCTTATGAATGGACTGCATTATTTTTGGTGATGTTTACATTATCTCAGGTAAAAGTCCAGATTGTTTAAATAAGAGTATAAATAGCGTTTGCCTGAATATTATAAACGTTTAAAAATGTGAATTGCAGAGACAAAATTGCGATATTTGATATATGCTACTGGAAGAATGTCACATTAATGTGCTATAAAACGTGTCAAAGATTAAATCTCGGTGGTCACTTATGTGTTAGGAAATATTTTTTTCCCAAAACATTTTTGAAATTGGGCTGTGGTTGTGAGAGAAAAGGGGATGGTGGGGTAATTCAAAATTTTATTCGATGTTGATTTGCCCTTTAATCCGAAAAAAAACTAGTAGTTTCAAAAGACGTTGTGATAAAAAGATATAGTTCCCTAATACCAATTATTGATTATTTATGAAATTACAAATCTTCTTTCATTCCTAATGACTTGAAAAAGATCGGTTCATTGAAGTAACATAACTAAAAGAAAACACATAGACATTTATATTTATTTAATTACTACCCAAAGGAGACGGAGCCATACTTTGCATTAAAAACATCTGAGCTGGAAACTAATTCACTAGTTTAATCTCCACTCATTATTTCGTATTCAAACAAGTAGCCATCAACGGCGGGATTAGAGTGTTTAATAACTAAAAAATCATTCAGTTAACGGCACTCTTCTAAACATAACTGAAGTTAACTCACTAGAAGATTAAAGAACAATTGTGATTCATGTTACAATAATCCTATAATGTTCACTTCTTGTGTTCTTATTTCTATATTCCACATTGTGCATGGAACTAGTGCGAATCATGAATAAGATCAAATAATCTTAACCTAGAAAGAATAGAAATTAAGATCATTAATTTACTGTGCTTTCTTAATAAAGCACATCTGGTTGTATTTGTATGTGATTAATCTTTTTCCATGTTAGTTTTTTGGTAGAAAGATGAATGACACAATGTCACTTCATGACAACCAAATATAAAATATAATTGATAAAGAAAGGATTCCAACATGGATATAAATCAATATAAATCAGGTCATGTCTAGTATTTACCTAATTACTTCCTGGTATGGTCACGTGTCATACTGAATTCTCTGAAAGTATAGATTTACTTACCCCACTTATCTAATATAATAACAATTCGATTGGCATGTTAATATTGTGTTTTGTCTGTTTCTACTTAATAATCCATTTGAACAAATTATTAATGTTACATTATACAGTTATATATTGTCTTTTTGTATGAATTGAAACAATTTATTTTGCCCGTCCCGCCATCTTGATTATACATAGTATTACCGACTGCTAAGCATTGATCGCCTTTATTTTGAAATATTACAAATCATGAAGTCGACGAAATTTGATGTGTATTTTTTGCTCGAATCTCGTATGGAACCGAAGTAGGAGCATGTCCTCTTTGTTATTCATATTAGTTCTTATCATGGTATTGTTTTGTGACTGTGTTACGCCGAAAAAGATAGAAATTAATATACTACTACTTCAACCCCTATAATGACAGCAAAAGAGACAAACAAATGCATGATTATGAGCTCCCGAAAAAATGCATACCCAAATCTTCATCTGTCCTCCATTTTATTTTTGTGTAGTTTAGATCTATTACTGTGTTGTAATTGATTATATCTGTAGGTCTTATCTTTTGTTTAAACATACGGTCATCATGCAGACCAATGATATCTACTAACTATGGGACTTTTGGATTGGACAAATAGTTATCAAAGATACCAGGCTTATAATTTAATACGTATAACGTTTTCAGGGAAGCAGCTATAAGGAACTTTCCATTTTGAATTTTCCTCGGAATTCGGTATTTTTGATATTTCAGTTCTCGTAGCATAGCAAAACTATCGTACAATGATGTAGATTTTAAGTGCTGATATGTACATGTATATAGAAATTAAGATTTATTTTCATTTCAATATAGATATGTTTTCAGGGCATTGCGGCTTGGTAAAATTAACAATTATCGGAGGTCTTGTATGTATTTTCTATATGAATTCAAAAATACAGAAATTTATCAGTTAATTCAGTTATATGAATTTTAGTTAAACGAAACTACATGCACAGGATTTATTTGTTTTTTTAGTTTTCATTTAAAAGGAAACCCGACATGCTTATACAATACAAACAGATACACCTTTACTAACATAATTTTATATTGATATTATTGTAATGATTAGAAATAAAAAATGTAACACCTTAAAAAAATCAATCCTAATTTTAAATTCTGTTTTTGATGATTTACCTGTGACCATGGTAACGTCATTGTGATTGGCTTTGATACATTCATGTGACGCACATTTCATAATTATATTGTAGTGAACTCTGTGTGTTAAAGAGGGACGAAATATACCAAAGGGACAGCCAAACTCATAAAAAACTGACAACGCCTGTCTAAAACTGAAAGAAGACAAACAGACAAACAATAGAACACTTGACACAAAATAGATAACGACAGAATAAGCAACACGAACCCCACTGAAAACTAGAGGTAATCTCAGGTGCTCCGGAAGAATAAGCAGACCCTACTCCACATGTGGCACCCATCGTGTTGATTATGTGATAACAAATGCGGTAAATAGTCTTATTCGGTAGGTCACATTCATGAAAGGGAAGGGAATTGTAGTTACGACGTAAGGAACATATCCGATATCTTTTGTGAAACGGTTATTTCATAACGGTCAACCAACTCGTGATGACGTCCGTAATATTTACCATGTTTACGAAGGGATGATTCCAACTTCATCATTTGGAACTCTTGGTATAATACCTTCCCCATTCCTGATTTCCTTGTTGCTGGAAGCTAGCTGTATTAAACAAGCTGTAAGGTGTTTGCTGTTATTCCGTGGATGACATGTTGTAATACACTGTTATATTTGCATCTGTCCTGAGTGTTATTTCGTTTATGTGTACTTCATTCATGCCACGTGGAGTTCTCATTTAAGTGGCCTTTTTAAAATTATCATATAAGCGAGAGGTTTGGTTATTCATAAACTAACTTCAACTCACCATTTATTCCTTAAATGTCCTGAACCAAATCAGGAATGTAGCAGTGGTTATCAAATAGTCTATTTCGATATATGTTGGTGTTTGTTTTTATTATAGTTGAGTGCTTATGTTATTCCGTTGTTTTCCTCTTATAGCAGGTGTGTTTCCCTCGTTTTTGGTCTTTGACCAGGATTTGTTTTCCCTTAACATATTTATAGCTATTGGATAACAATAAACTACTGTTGCCTTAATTATTTGAAATGCAAATTATGAAAGAGGGACGAAAGATACCAAAGGGACAGTCATTGAACGTTTACTTTTACAAAAAGCTTCAAACTACTTTAGTTTAACTTAAAAATATGTAATTGTCGGCTACTCTTATGAGAAACAATGTTCGGCAACAGATATTAACATAACTTTTCTTTCAGACTGTACTGGAAACAGAATAGTTAAGGACTTTCTAAGATTAAAAAATTGAAATATGCAGATCAATGCGAGATAACTCTGATTCTTTGTACTGAAGTACTAATAATAATTTAGAACTAAAATGTTCTCACACAATGGCATTGTTGTCGTTTTGTAATTATAAAAATTGATGTTTAGAAATATCAATTAATATGCTATTTCCACATAAGAATCGATATATCTATGGGTTAAGTTCGTCTTTGTAAGCATCACATTTATCAAGAAAGATAAAGAAACAAAACGATATCTTGATTAATGTCAGAAACTTTGTTCTTGACAAAAATGTATGTATGTTTAGTAGGCAACATTGTATTTAAAAAGTATTAAAGGCCACGTACAAGTGAAGTATTGAATGTGTAAATGATCAAAGTCATTCTGATATCAAAACAAAAGGTCTGGTCATATTTTGAAAATTTCATGAAATCGCATTTAGAGATTCCTTGATATTCTGAAACCTTTGACTAGAATTGTTAACGTGTAACTTCTGGGAACCTTGCAAAAATTGTTTTTGAACCTTAAACGCCTATAAAGCTAGAGCGCATAATATGAAAGCATTGCAAAGAATAGTTCTGTACACACTACAACTGGTACCATCCTATTGCAAATTGTATTGAGAAAGCATACATCACATATACCATAGTCATTTATTTTAAAAACAGCTCATTGTGTTAATCTATATTCGTGATTTTCCCAACTAGTACGTTTACATAAAAAAAGGCCCTTGTAATGATAAATAAACAAATATAAAAAAAAGATGTGGTATGATTGCCAATGAGACAACTCTCCACAAAAGACCAAAATGACACAGACATTATCAATTGTAGGTCACCGTCCGGCCTTCAACAATGAGCAAAGCACGTTAAAGACACCCTTGTAGATTTCGAAAAAGAGTAGGCTAATGCCGCTACAAGGCAGCACTCGCACCCGCAAAGTGGAAAGGGATTAATATAAGTCGCAAAACTTGTTTCCCAATCCACTATAAATAAATATGTTTAAACTAAAGCCCATACCGCATAGTCGGCTATAAAAGGCCCCGATAAGACAATGTAAAACAGTTCAAACGAGAAAACAAACGGCCTTATTTATGTCAAAAAAATGAACGAAAAACAAATATGTAACACAGAAACAAACGACAACTACTGAATTAAAGGCTCCTGATCTACATTTATTACGTTTCACTTGGATAAATCCCTACGTTTTATATGTGCATCGAAATTATTAAAGACGGTCAACAACGTCTCTACCAAAAATCCCGAAAGAAAAAATACTAGTATATCATCAGTTGGTCTGAACATATTGATTTAAAAAACAAGTGAAGAGTTTATTGGGACAATCGGATATCATAATTAAGACTGGCAACTATATGGACAAATATATATAATGATTCTAAAAAGACACAACGAAACCGATCAAGACAGTGGTGAAAATACAAGATGTTTTATATACCATTTGCTTTAAAAAGCATGTTAGAAATTTTTCAAGGAGATGTATACTGTAGCTAGATATCATTTTAATGTTCATCAAATGCTTACTTATTGATTATCTGTAATCTATTATATAAACATTCAGAATACATTTTGTATTTCGGGTTCTTTTTCGTCCCATTGATTAATTGATGAATACGAACCGGGCTTGTCTCAAGTTTCGTCAGTAAATTTCAAGTGAACTGTCCCATCTGCTTTTATGTTCTTTCTGTTATATTTGATTACTTCAGATAAAGAAATATGATTTTTTTCCGACATTGAAACCTTTTTGTTTTAATACTCCGTGAATAAATAAATGGGCAATTAAGCAAAAGTGTGTTTTTGGTATTATCAAATAATGACAGTTAATACTCAATAAAGTACTGACCTGATAAAACACCAGAGAATAATAAATAAGAGCAACGGAATCAAACCATTGAAATTACAATGAATTCATTGTATTGTTCAATAAATTGAAATTGCGTCAAACAGTTTGGATTGCAAGTAAAAAAATAATTCATCGATCTTCAAATTAAAAAAAGATTTAAATTCTCTGTTTATCCGTTTTAAATGGAAACATCAAATGTAATGTGTGTATCATTGAGTGTTAGGTTAAATGCGGTAATAATCGAATACATCTGTTTTAATGCCAATAGAATTGTTTGCATAGAATTATGTCTAGATTATTTCTATCTGCACGACATGTTTTAGTGTAACTTTGTTAAACGTTTATTATGAAGTAAGTCTTTTCAAGAAACGATACTATAGAGAAATTTTCCTCAAGGGTAATAACACTTATTTTTTAAAAAGGCCACTTTTTATAATATAAACAGGTCAAAACAGTTATGCGTGATAGTATATCTTGTATTCTGTTTCAAAAGTTGGAGTCCAACGACTGCATGACAATCTTACAAGAGAGCATTTTCGTACTTGTATGGCAACCGATAATGTACACCATTTTTTTAAAGGAGTTTGTAGACAATATTTCCATGTATTTCAAATACATGTCAACATGCACACAACGAACTGATATGACATCATCTCCTTTGTTTTGTTCGGAACTGACTCTAAAAAAAGTGAATTAATAAAAATCCCGAACTCTAAGGAAATTTATAAAAGGAAAGTCTCTAAGCCAATAGCAAAATCAAAAGCGTTAAACAGATCGAACACATGGATAACAACTGTTATATTCCTAACTTGGTACAACTATTTTTCTTATGTATAAGATGGTTGTTTTTTGTTATAGTCCAGTCAATCTAGCATAAATTTAACCCTTACCTTAACGTAATTGCAACAGAAGATTTTAAAGTTTTTATCTTTAGCATTATACCCCAAATATACACAGAAAAAAGTCCCATACAACCTTACTTGAGGAAGACTAAATAAAATCACCATTTAAAATGCCTATGGAGATTTGCATTGAAAAGGGAGATAACTCTGCAAGAACGGCAGAAATAACAATAACAATTGATACACATTTATAATTTTACCGCTTCTATTCATCAGAATGTATTGATTCTTGATTTTAAGCCGTCTTTAGAGTATAACAAACAACTCTAAAGGTTTTTTCTTATCTTTTAACAAGCTATAATCTATATTTTGTAATTCATTAGTTGACCATTTATTGAATTTTTCAACATATCAATGCAAAGCATCTCAAATTTAATAAACATAATTAAACATGTATTCTTCTATTTGTGGTTTAAAGTTTCTTGAAACAAGAAAGATGCTGAAAAAATATAATATACAGATATAAACAATACCAAATTTCACATTATTTTTTCAAAATGGTCACAAAGCCACAAATTTGCAATTTCTTTAATGAAAAATGCACCAAAAAAAATAAAACTATACATAACACTTCCTTTTTGTACATTTCATAAACAGAAGATTATATAATTTAGTCAAATACGTACTTATAACCTAATCAAAGTATCATACTTTACATACATTTTCAGAAAATCAACCAAAAACTGACCCAAAAAAGACTAATTTTTGCGGAGTTATCTCCCCTTCCAATGTTAATTTCCATAGGAAATTAAAAATGCTGATTTGGCGTTTTCATCCAAATTAGAATTCATGGGACTTTTTTCTGTATATATAAAGGGCTTAATACAGCACAAACAACATTTTCCAAAGTATATTTAAACAAAACGCATTTGACTAACAGTTGTTCGACCTGTTAGTCAAATGCATTTTGTTTAAATATACTTTTTCACTTTGTTGGTCTTTTGAAAAATGTTGTTTGTGCTGTTTTTAGACCCTTCTACAACGAAATTTGTTTGACATGCACACGTATAAAAATTGCGGTTTTTATCCAACGCAATCATAGGTTTGAACGTAGTTTTCAATTTAGACTCGTTTATATATATTTTTTGTTTGGGCATGTATCATATTTTCCCTCCGGTTTATATGATCCGTTCATCCTATATTGACTCTTAAATTCAATAGTCAATCTTAAATTGAGAGTTAATTACATGGCCTTCCAAATACCGTTTCGATCCCTAACATCACTGAAGAGACATAAATTGTCGAAATCTAGATCTGGTGTACTAAAGAAATATTGACACCGAATGTTTGTGGCGCAACATCGTGGCCACAAGTTAACAAAAAAAAAATTCTGTGACGTATCAAATTTATATTAAGATCCAGTTTGTTACATCTTGTGATCAATTTTATTTGGCAGTCGCGAATGGCAGTCAGCAGGGTTAAAGAACATCAGTTGTTCGACCTGTTAGTCAAATGCGTTTTGTTTAAATATACCTTTTCACTTTGTTGGTCTTTTGGAAAATGTTGTTTGTGCTGTTTTTATACCCTTCTACAACGAAATTTGTTTGACATGCACACGTATAAAAATTGCGGTTTTTATCCAACGCAATCATAGGTTTGAACGTAGTTTTCAATTTAGACTCGTTTATATAAAGGGCTTAATGCTATAGATTAGAACTAAAACATTTTCTGTTGCAATTAGTTTGGGGTTAAATCTTAATTTGACTGGACTATTATTGCAAGATGGTAGTCAATATATAAAGAAGGTTTTAGTGAATCTGATGTGTCCTTTATTGAAAGTTTGATAGGATAGATAATATCAACTTAGTCACCAAACTTTGAATTATTTAGGTAGAGGACATCATCTATATAGAAGAACGTGCAGTTGAAGATTAATACCAGCTGCTTGTTATTCTTCTTAATAGTCAAAGGTACCCGGATTATAATTTAGTACGCCAGACGCGCTTTAGTGTCACCTATATGAAATCAGCCTCATACGTTGTATGAATAACGAACCAGGACGGCAAAAAGGTGAGCAGGCTTCCATGTGAATGACAATTTTTATTTTGAAATACATGTCCTCGAAACGTACCACAAAAAAAAATTCAAATACCTTAAAAGTGAAATCACAAAAATATACTGAACTGAGGGGGGATTCAAACCGTAGTTACTAATCAAATGGCAAAATTAAATGATAAAACACATCAAACAAATGAACAACAACTGTTATATTCCTGAATTTTCAATAATATAAATGGTGGATTGAACCTGGTTTTAAGCGCTAAACCCTTTACTTGTATGACAGTCGCATCACATTCCATTATATTTATGACGATGTGTGAAACAAAACAGACATACTATATGTAAAATAGTCAAACTTGGGATCACCGAAAAATTGAAGGGTCGAATATAGCTAATCGATGATCTTAACTGGGTAAAACAGAAACATCCCGTCCATACCACTTTATTAATATAATCGTGTTATTCGATTAAATCTAGACATGTTTCTTTATGCAGGTTCCCGAAGTCGTTTTTAAACTGTCTGTTCAATAGATATAGGAAGATGTGGTGTGAGCGCCAATGAGACAACTCTCCATTCAAATAACAATTTATAAAACCAAGCCATTATAGGTCAATGCACGGCCTTCAAATACACTTTTCGTCAATATTTCCGTTTTCGATTCCGAGAACTTACGTAATGCTCATGAATACCATTTATCTAACAAATATGAAGAACTTGGGAAGACTTCTATCAATATTAGTCTTATCGTTAGCGAACTACAGTTATGATCGACGGAAATGAATAAGGGTTTAATCGAAAAGGACGTGATTTTTTTCTGTTTCGAATTGCAATAAAACACGAACCATAGTTTTGACTTTTAATGTCATTTTAAGTTTAAAAAATATGATTACACAATGTATTATGCATCAAGGTACATACACAGTTTGGTGAGGTGTGAAACATTTGTAAGTGGTTATCATATGTTAGTTATTTATTCAAAACGGCTTTTTCTGTATTGGATAGACAGAAAAACTGTACATATCAACAGGGCAACTTTACATATTGGCTATTTAATAAAGGTTCGTATCTAGCCTGATAAAAATACATAGATATGTCACTGTACTTTCTAAATAGCCCTCATGTGTTAACATCATAAATTGTGTTACAGTCACAGAAGGCATTTCTTTTTAAATAGCAAATTAGCACAATCATAGTTCTACATCTAGGCACACTATATAGAACGGAAATTAATTTACATATTTACTATGTTTTACAGAACGGTAGATCACATCAAAGAGCATACGTACTGACATTATAATTGGAAGAAAATTTACATTTGAATTTAATTTGATTAAAAAACGACAGCAGTGCACAACTTCCAATGCCAACGTAATATATCGAATAGCTTTCAAAAACAATTTTCCTGTCCAGTACTGGCGATAGACTAATTGTTTCCTGATTTATCATTACGTGCTGTACTGCATGTTCTGTAGTGTAGTAGATTTATTGACCACATATACAAATCTTGATTAAGTCTGACATGATAAATTTGAGTTTTGTCTGTTTCTACTTTGATAATCAATTAGTACATATTAATTATGTTACGTAATCCAGTAATGTATTATCTGTATTCATGACTTGGCTCAATTTGTTTTGATGTTCTGAGCATTCAGACAAATCCATGTATATTAACTTCATGGTGTGTGATCTTCGTATTTCTTATTTATTGTCAGTCATAGAGTTTACTTTGTTATAAAAAGTGCACATTATTAATAAGTTATTGGCCGACTTTATTTGGAAGAAAATAATGTATCAAAATTCCAA
Organism: Mytilus trossulus; assembly: GCF_036588685.1. NCBI lineage: Eukaryota > Metazoa > Mollusca > Bivalvia > Mytilida > Mytilidae > Mytilus > Mytilus trossulus. The sequence continues at coordinate 26,913,129 of NC_086381.1, forward strand.
CATTTAAGATAATATGAAAAACACCAAAACATGATACATATAGGACCAACTGAAAAGCATAAAGATAATATTTGCTTCTTAGAATATTTTTAAATCTTTACATGGTCAAGGCTTTTTATAAAAGGAGTTAATTTTGACCCAAGCAAAACTCTATTTATGTATTTGGCAGAATTTTCTTTTACAGAACGAAATTATATCATCATATGAAAACGACTAACTGGCAAGTCCACACTATGTAAACCCTGTTGAAAAGGACAGATAATTTAAAATGAATTATGTACATCCAAACACCTGTAGATTAAGAACTGATGTCTTTGCTACTGATATTTGATGGAATTAATGGATTTCAGTTAAAAGCATCGATTTTGGATACTAAGGGGTTTTTTTTATCTTATCACATCTAAAAAAGTAAATCACTTAAAATCTAAACAAACGTTTGTACTGATGTATTGACATGCAAATATGTAATGAAACACTAGTCTAACAAGAGTTTCTTTTTCATCACCCGAGCGTCGAGTCAGAAGTTCATTACTATGATCAATTAAAGACAAATGTCATCTTTCTTCAAACTAGAACAAATTTCGTTCACAAACAAATCCAAATAATTGTGTCCCGACGCAGTCATGCCACATTCCCTTGTCTTGAGCTAATGCGCATAAATACATTTGATCATACGCTTCTGGTTGTCCTAGATTCCACGGTAAGTATGTTATAGGGGTTCCATCATCAAATACCCATTCTGATGTATTCGGGACTCTGTTCCCTTGCAAGTATATATGACCCGCGTTGAATTGTTCATCAACTACAAATACATACAACCTATTACAGGTATGATATTGAATTAGATTGCTTTAATCTTATATATGTAGAAACGCGTCATGTGTAACAAATTGTTATCATCATAAATTAAAAAAAATCAGAATTTGTTTTATTGAGTTTAACGTAAATGAATCTACAAAATAAAAGATGTACGTCAGATTCCAAAAAGACAAACATCAGTCTTTAATAGAAGTAAATTAACAAACATGCCTATCGAAAGCTATTTAACATTCTGTTATTCTTTAAACGAGAGCCTGAATATACCAATTGATTATCAAACGCATAAGTCGGACACGAACTGGTACCATGGAAAACAATAACAACGACGAAACAGTGTTTACTTATATGTCACTTGTTTTCTGGTAAAGAATTGTCTCACTGAAAATCATACCACATCTTATTTATTTCATGACATAATTATCGCAAACACAACATAGAAAATTACAGATTGAGCAACACGAACAACACCAAATACCGCGGATAATATCGTGAACTCTGTTATGGTTAGCATATCCTGTACCACATGTGACCCCCGTTGTTTTCCTTGTGCATTTGACGTTTTCGCTGTTTAATAATTTCATGCAATATACAAGAATAATAATTGTATATACCAGACGTGCGTTTTTTGTTTTCGTATTAAAGACTTATTGTGGACGTGTATTTAACAGTAGTGTTCCAAATAATTTAGCTTTTCAAAAAAACAGTACATTTACAGAAAAATTACTTATCACCAATATTCCATATGCACACAAAACTGATGACTATTGGGCTGGTGACTCCTTCGTAGAAGAAACGCCTAATCGCAGTGCATCGACCTCATTTCAAGTATGCTACAGGTTTATAATGAAGTTGCGCCAGATACGCTTTTTGTTAAAAAGGCGTATGATTAAGTACCTTTAGTCTGATTTTGTATCATAATTGTATCATAAAACCAGGTTAAATCCATCATTTTCTACGTTTAAAAATGCCTGCACCAAGTTAGAAATATGACAGTTGCTGTCCATTCGCTTTTTATGTGCTTTGTCATTTGATTTCGCAATGTGATTACGGTGAGGTCCCCTTGTCGTAATGGAAGTGTGAATTTTCAGAGAGACAAAAATCATTCAAAATGTAAAATTAACAAAAAGAACGAAGATAACCGATATATCATAGGGAACATCATTTAATATACTACATGGTGAGAAGAAAAGAACAAACGTATGATAATGATTTAATTATTCACCTTTTGTGCAATTTATTTGAAGAATAATAGAACATTACACCTACATATAATGAGAACAATTCACTAAGTCGAACAATGTAATTTAAAGTGTGAGGTGTAACAATCGATCATCGAAATTGGACTTTGGACCTTGTTGAAAACTTGACCATACGTTCATCAATAATTATAAAACCCATATACATAGTGTCACTTAGTGAAACACGCCAGCTCTTGAAGGAGAGTAGAAAGATTGTCGAAGAAAATGGGGAGAACTGAAGCGTACCCCTACTTTTAAACACCTTTATAAACCTAGTATCAAGCATTGATAAAAGAGTACAGTCGGTCGAAATAGGCATTGACAAATTTGGAGAAATAAAAAGTATTATTTCATCTCTGACAAGTAGAGTTATTACAAACGAAAAAGGCTTACAAACATGTCAAGGCAAAATAACTGAACTTGAAAACAACATACAAGGAGAAGGGAATTTATTCGATAACCTAAAATTTCAATGTGATAAAAACAAGAGCCTCAATGACAAGAATTCCAGTGAAATTGACAAAACCAAATCAAGTATAAATAAGGTGTCCAAAGACATTTCTGAAATAAAGTCACAAGGTAGAACTTTTACTGAATGTAACTGACAAGATGAACTAGAGAATCTCAAGAAAAGAGTGCTTGACTTATCTTGTCGGTCTATGAAGAACAATCTCATCTTTACTGGTCTTTATGGGGTAAGAGATGAAAACAGCGAAGAACTTCTCCGAGGTTTCCTCCATAATGAAATTGGTATTGATTACAAAATTGAATTAGGTAATGTCCATCGTTTTGGACGAAGTCAGCGCGGTATGAGACCAATCGTCGCACGATTTCTATATCAAGCCGATTTGCAGTATGTACTAGAAATGCTTACAGGTTACACAATACTAGATATGGTATCAAACAGCAGTTTCCAAAAGAAATAGAAGACAGAAGGACAAAATTGTATCCAATCATGAAAGAAGCAAAGTACAAAAGAAGAAATGTGAAACTTGTTCGCGACCGACTCTATATCGACAATGAACTGTATGAGATATATGATGACATCGGCACATTTGATCGCCAAGGACACCCAGAAAAACGTAACGATGCCACACCTGAAAACGAACATTCGACGCCATCTTAAATCTTCTACCCCGAATTGTGTTATATATGGAGAATTAGGACGTTATCCTATTAGTTTAGATATCAAGGTTCGCATTATTTCATACTGGGTGAAACTGATTTTTAGCAAATCCAGTAAATAATCAGCAATTGCATACAAATTAATGTTTATATCATGTAAATAATGTTAAACTTTATTGGATGAAATGTATAGAATTTTTTCTTAATGAAACTGGTTTATCTTATGTATGGTTATCTCAAACTTGTATAAATGAAATTTGGTCAAAGACTGTTGTAAGAACATCTCTCCAAGATCAATTTAAACAAACATGGCACTCAGACATTCAAACGAAATCAAAAACATTAAATTATCGCCTTTTCAAGGAACTTTTCGGATTCGAAAAGTGTTTAGACTTTTTGGAACCCCGTGATATCTATACTTTGTGTCAATTTAGACTCATTAATCACAGATTACCTATAGGAAGTGGAAGATGGAAAAAAAATCAGAGAGATAAAAGAATATGCGAGTTATGCGACTTTAAAGATCTTGGAGATGAATTCCACTATGTAATGAAGTGTAAATTTATGACTATCGCTAAAAAGTATATTGATTATCCAAATATAATTAAATTTAAGGAAATAATAATATGAAAAAACAATCATCTGTAAAAAAAAAGCTATGTACATTTTATAAGGCATATCAATTCATGTGTGTTTTCTCCTGGCTAAACTCAACTTATATATGTAAATAGTGTACATATTATGTTTTCTCTAATTTATAACTGTGTTATTTATTACATGTAACTTTTATATACCATTGTATTGACGAAGATTTGTCAGAATAAATATATATATATATACTAGATTATGGACTTTCCGATTTGATTTTCCTCTGAGTTCAGTACGTTTGTGATTTAACTTTTGATTAACATCATAGTTATAGGTATTCATATGAAACTATGAAAACTTGCTGAACTGATCACCTAAAACTACATATCATATATATCATAAACACAATACATACCTACTAAATAGGAATACAAAACGTTTTGTTTTTCTTGGCTGTCTATTTTGACCAGTGATGTATTTTGTGATTGGCATGTTGAAACAGCATCATGGTATATTACTTTAACATTATAAAACTTAATACATAGCATGACACTTGATTTGTATGAATATCCTTCTTCTGTCAGACAGTTGTTTACATCTGTAAATAAAAACATCAATATGAATGCGTCCGAATCACTTTTCTAGATTTGCTGGCAAAAGGAACTTTCAAAGCTAAAAAAATTTGAGAGACCGAATAAAGGCAACAGTTGTATTCCGGTGTTCAAACTCACAAATTGTTTGAGAGATAGCAAATACGTCAAAACTGGTGACGAGATATTTTCCCAAAAAAAAACTTGGAAAATCCTTCTGAGATCAGTTTTGACAAAGTAAAGAAGAACAATAGTGTGTCATAATATTTACTAAATTCATCATCGGATTGATTTTTTAAATGCCTATCAATATCTCTCTTCTTCTTTTTTGTAAAACAGGTAGATGACTTAGACAAATGTAAGATAGTTATAGTTGAAAACTGAAATTTGTTTACAGAAGATCCGTTTTGTCGCAGTATTATCAAATGCATTGTTTAGTTTAATCAGTATGTTATTCAAATAAATGTAATTGGGCAACAGGCAAATCCTCTCCATAATGTATTGTATCTATAAATGAGCTGAGGTACATCCCCAATGCTTGAAAAGATCTGCTTACCCTTTCGGAGCATCTGAATTCACCCCCAGTTTTGGGTAGGGTTCGTGTTGCTAAGTCTTTAGTTTCTATGTTTTATTTTGTCTGTTTGTCTTTTTCTTCGATCTATGAGTTTGACTGTTCTTCTGGCATCTTTCGCCCCTCTTTCGTACATCCTCATTTTTGTTATTATCATAATAAACTATCACTTGAAAGGAAATTTGAACGATAGATAGTTTATACATTATTCTACCTTGGGTGGTTTGTAAACATATCAAATAAGGCGCAATTCAGTATTATCAAAACAGCCAAGAATTTGAATTTTAACAGAATGATAATTAAAACTACCGGCATAATTAACAAATTCAAAACATTTGTTAACATATTTTGTTTCAATAAAATGCTTTTATGATCTACATGGAGATCATTTTGGGAAATACAGTATTCAATTATAATTTGACCGATTTCATACTCAGGACTGCAATGCGGGAATTGTGATGGTGTATATTTTTAACACTGTCGTTAATTTTTTTTTTTTTATAGAAAAAAGGTCTGAATTATTTGTACTGTTGGTACGAAATTTGTTTGATTGCGATTTCATATTCTACGCCTTTTGGGAATGCTTTCTATGAAACAGTTTTAGACACGATATCCAAAATGTTAACAAAGTGGGTTTTAGATATGTTACCAATTCCCGTGATAAAAATATCTATTGATATATACTAACCTTTCAAATAGTACATCCTTCCATCTTCCGCGGTTACATCTGAATATGTATTTAACCTAGAGTACATATAACAGATCTTATTTTGTTTGTTGTAAGACATTGCTGAACATTGGGTAAGTTTGGTACATTGTCTAAAGCACTCTATATTGGTCTCTGTCGTCATAGATTTAACCAGATTGCCTTGTAAATGTTTATTCCGTAGTTCTTTTCTTTCTGTCATTTTGTTAAAATCTCCATCAATTCTTGTGGGAATGAAAGTAATAAAACCGGTCACTATAAAACAAAAATAGTTCTTCAACATTTGTTTCATATTTACTTTTGCTCTGAATACATGTATATCCTTGTCTCATTAGTTTTCGTTCTTTTTTAAAAGAATGTACTGTGACGTCACATTTGAATTGAAAAAAGCATGCATAGTACGAAAACATATGATCTGACCATAATCAATTGATTCGAATAATGACGACTTAATCCTAGTGGAGTTAATTCTAATGATTTTGCCTGTAATTAATTTTCTACTATCCAAACAAGCGTTAAATTAGTTTGATTGTTGATTTAATATTGGCAGCATTTATCATTGATCGTAATCTTTTTAACACTTCAATCATATATGCAACACAAAAAATGGTCTCCACGCTCAATATTTACTTCCTTTCCAATATTTGGACAAGAAAATCAAAGTTTATCAAAACCAAATTAAACATTAATTTTATACATGCATATGCTCATTCATGGCTCTACAATGTGTCGATATCCGCACATTGGCATGGCCCAATGTCAAGAATTTTCGAGGACTTTTGATGACGTCTTTAAAGCTGAATCCATTGGATGTTGGATACGTACTGATCGATATTTTAGTCTAAGTTGTTTGATTTTTTTATCAGTTGGGATAGCATGGACATGCTCTAGCTGTCAGTAACTTCGAATACTCTCAGATCTGCAACCATATGTCCCCATGCAAATGCATTGATCTTCCAAAAAGGGGGGATTCGAACACCCGGACCACCCACTCTCTGGATCTGCCAGTGTCTTTTATGTTGTGGGGATAATGTGCTTGCGTTATGTTTCTTGTATCGATCTGATGGGTTAAGCCCTTTCCAACTGGTACTATGAGTTTACCTTATGTTGTTAGGTTACTCCTAGGTCTCAGGTTATGGGAAATGTTAGGCGCCCACAAATTAGTTGTATCCCACTACATTATGTATGATCCTGTCCCAAATCCTGAGCCTTTAAGTCAGTGGTTGTTGTTAACAGTTGTATATCATGTTGAATTTGTTTTTGCTTATTATTTTTTTACATAAATCAGGATGTTAGTTTTCAAGTTTGAATTATTTCACATTAGGTATTTTATAGCTAACTTTTGCAATTACCGTATGCCACATCTTCTAACTTATCGTTATAAATCTTGAACATGTTAAAACAGTTATTAAACAGATATTTTGCATACAAATTATAAATCGTATAAACATGGTCTTTGTGTAAAGGTAATAACAAATTAACTTGAAACAAACTGTACTGATTCCAAAACGACAACAATCTAATTAAAATATTGATCACTGATTACGTTATACTACATATGTAGTATAACTTATATATAGTATAACGTAATCAGAGATCAATATTTTAATTAGAATGAAACAACAACAAAATATGATTAAAGGATATATGTTAAACGTCCCGAGACTTTGATCTTAACAATACTGGTAAATACCAATGTGTGTCTTAATACATGTGAACTATACTTAGGCCAAAAGAGAATATAAAAAATGTACGTATAAAAGCGGAATGCAAAGCTTTGTATTATGGAAACTGTGAACTGGCGTCTCGCTCAAAGATCGCAAGTGCAATTCTTTGTTCTTGTCGGCAATTTCACAAGTCATAATATTTATACAGATGTCTGAATGGCTGAAAAAAATCTGTATAAATATCTATAAGGTACACCAAGATGTGAACATGTAAGCAGTTAACACAGATGTGTACATACGATCGCGATCTGACTCCTCTGAGGGTCCAGTTCGTACCTGTAACTATTGGTTCGCAATGATGTATGAACCATACAGCAATACCAATGATTTAGAGTGGTCATGCTTCGGACGTTTTACAGGCGTCATCACGAGTGTGTTGGACCTGAAAGTCGTGTTAGAAGTGCCTTTTATCTTAAATCTCTTCCTGCTTTCCTGTATTGTGATATCATTAAACTATAGATATGTACTTAAGTTTGTACTTGCTAGGAGAAACATGATGGGGGTGCTACTTGATAGTGGAATTTTAAGCACAATTCAGGGGGCGTATCTAGGATTTTAGATTAGGGGGGCGCAAAGATTTATACCATTGCCGAGCGGAACGAGGCGAACAAAATTTTGAGGCAAAATTATTGAAATACTCTTCTAAAGGGGTGCAATGTAGGTATTCCGAACTATTAAGAGGTAAAATTAGCGAAAATTAAGTTTCTAGCAGAAACCGCATAAATCTACCCTGTCGACAATCTACGATCACTATTGACTGACTAGCGGATGGACGGACAGATTTAGAACAATATATATACATATATGTTCCTGTTCCGTTATGATGGCAAGTTATGATGGTAAGGTCTCCTACAAATTAGAAAAATCTGCAACAATCTCCTAACATCCCTAACTTACGCACTAAGAAATGCATATTGCATATATGAGTTTATAAAGCTACAGTTATAAAGCTGCAGCCCTAACAACAGAATCTGAAGAGTATGCGAACATTTTATTTTGATTATGTGTTCCTATGCAAACCAATCTACTATCCAGACACCAGCACTTATTGCATGTAAAATGATCTTTATAGCAATATTAGGTAATAAATATCTAAACTAATACTTGAAAGACATGATGTTGGTAGTTGTGACAAAACGAAATACAGAAACATCACAAAAAATAACCCTTGTTTGCACGTCGTCAATGTGTCAAAGCCGATTGTACACGGTTTCAATAATGTGAAATGAAATTAAGAATTACTTAAACACTTCATAACACCAGCCCCGACATACTTGGTTAAGACGATGGAAATGTGATGAGTTGACAGATAGACGGGTGGACCTACGGAAGCAAGGAGAGACGAGACAGAGCACAACAGCTCTTCTGACCAATTCTAGTATTAGATTTTGCTAACGAAAATTTCTACTTTTCTCCGTGATTTTGAAAGGTCCTTTCATAATATACTGACCGACTTTAGAAACGCAACACTAGATTATTTTTGTGTTATTTTTGAATGAATGTGTCACGGTCAAAAGCAATGACTGCATGTTGCAAACGCCAAAATAATTGTTAGAAAGGTCAACAAATTCTGTCCGACATGTTTTGGGTTCTGTTTTACACCTTCTGGTTTTGCATTTGTTCAACCCATTAATTGGTTTTGGCAATTATGCGGTTGGAACTTGAGGGCATTTAAGGTTTTCCTTCAGTTGATTCTTTGGCGATTCAGTTGATGGGAAAGATTTATGGCATGAATCTGTACCCAGTGGCACTCGGCAATTTGATTAGCAGTTGACGTTGCGGCCGTAAACATGTTTGGCAAATGACGTTGCGTAATTTAATTCTGTTGACGTTTCATTGTCTCTAAACGTTTATCTGTTCATTGATGGCCAGCAACAAATCTTGTCTACTTGTATCGTTGTCGGAAGGACAGTAAGAAAAGTTTCTGTAGCCATTCAGTGTGGTTGCAGCACGTTTATGTTTGAATGTTTGCAGTATTCTTAAGGGGTTATTCAGTTTTTTGTTTCTCAGTCTTGGCAAAATAGAGATGCAACATTTTTAAACTGGTTTAAGTGAGGCAAAGGATTGAAAGAACTGTTTCATAAAGCAAAACAACTGAAACAATCTTTCATGGGTCCAAAATTTCGCTTTAAGAAATTCGTGCGACTTCAAAAACTCGGTATGCTCAATATTATAACCACAGGTAAGTTAGATTTTGATTTTTTATACGGAGAAAGAAGTATGATAAGCATGCAAAGTAGTTGTAAGAAAATCAAACAAGATTTGGTAAGAAAAATTAACAAAATGAGTGTTGCGTTTCTAAAGCCGTTCAGTATATATCTGTTTTTTTCCTTTTCGGAGGTCGTGCCCGTGTTATATATAACGTGTTCGCCACAAACCATTCGATTATCAAAGAAATTGATTATGATAACCGCAAAACAATGTAACAATTGTTTGAACTGCAAAAAAAGTATTTTATTTGTCATTAAACGCAGCTCCGCGTTTGACACCTTCCTTTTCAGTATAGGTACATGTATATAATATTTATAGGGCTTACATAAATTGTAGGTCAGTTGATTGATTCTGTTAAACTGACTGCTTTATATACTGTTAATGTTAAAAAAAATGGAATGGTGTCTTCCGATATTTAAATAAGTTAGAAAACAATCATGCTTTGAACATTTTAGGGGGGGCGAACGCCCGCCACGCCCCCGCCTAAATCCGCCTCTGCAATTGGTATCCATTCGGTAAAAAATGTGCATCGCTTTACTGTTATTGTACTCATAAGTATCAGTATGTATAACCAATTTTATTTGCTAATTAAGAAGCGGAATAAAATAATTTAAGACAGCAGGGAAGATTAATTTTGTAGTTTTATAGCTTTAACTGATGTTAAGAATGAGAACTTTATATTGTAAATTTTACGATGTCTCTGAAGTGACCAGTGGGTCAGATTTGTATAACATTGTCATTTGATTAATTGTCTAAATTGTATAACACTTTTTCACGTATAGAAAACCATGTGAGTGGATTTCTTACTTCTTATTGGTCAATAATCTTGCGGGGTCAGCACAAGTTTACGTGCTATGTGTGCACTTCCTTTTTATCATTAACTTTCGTCTTGATAACTTGTGATTATAAAACATCGCGTGAAATTTAATTCAACATTGGGTATAATTTTAACTTATCTGTGTAAAATTCAATTTTTCTGGAAGTTCCAGCCTGGATTGATTTGTTTCAGCAATTTGAGGTAAAGGCGAACCATATTTTTGTGTATTTATAATTTGAGTTGTTAAATTAAATTAACTTAACTTTTTCCTTCATTATGGACAAACGTGCAGTTGTTTTTGGCCATTCTTTTATGCGTAGGTCAAATGATTTTGTTTTATGCAATAAACATAATGGATGGTCAAATTTGTCTCTTTACGAAAGAGATATTTTAGTAAACGTATCTGGTTTTGGTGGCGGCACTGTACGTCAAGGTCCAAAATGTATGTTTCAACCATGCTTATTAAAGGTTATAGCTGATGATAAACCCGATGTTGTATTTTTGCAAGTTAGGGGTAATGATATTAAGCATGCTAGTGTTGACCCAAAGCTATTAGCTCGAGATATAACTTCATTTGCAGATTTCATCATTGATGGTTATGATGTAAAACATAGTATTGTTGGTCAACTTTTTCACCGTTTTAATGCTAATCGGCCATATAATTACAACGAAATTGTTAATGAAGTAAATACACATGTTAAATTGATCATAAAGAATATAGACAAATTATCGTTTTGGCATCATAGAGGCATGTGGTCTGGTTCTGAATCCCTGATAGCAAATGACGGTGTGCATTTAAATGAAAAAGGCACTTTAAAGTTTGCAAATAGTATCAGATCCGCCTTAGGCATCTGTATGAGACGTGGTTTATTTTAATGTATGCATATATGTTACTCATTACTTTGAATTTACGGTATGAAAATATGTTGGTTTTTTTTTAAATATGTCGCAACCCAACACTTATTTTATTTCATTTATTGGTAATCATTTTCTTATATTTTATTTTTCAAACCTAATTTCCTTGCTTACTTGGGTAAGGTTACCGTTTTTTTAATTGGTGCAGAGGTCGTGGTTGCTTGTACTTATGACCTTTGTGTATTTGTTTTGCAAATAAACCAATTTTCCTTACTAGCTTGGTGTAAGGTAGATGATATTTTAACTGGTGCGGAGGGCGTTGTTGCTTGTACTTATGCCCTCTGTGTATTTGCTTCGTCAAATATGTGTAAATGTAGCGTTATTTTTATGTTTTATGCTTCGTAATGAAACTCATGCTACTTCAGTTAGTATTGTCACGGTGATATTGGTTTGGAACATAATAATTTTTGCATTGTAACCTATCATAGGTTATAATTGCCATGTATTATTTTTATACATGTACATTTTTTAGATATATGATGATATTTAATTCATGTTGTCAATTTATTATGTATGCTAATACGTTGAAACATGTAGTTTTGGGTTGCGATGGAATTTAAATCTAATTGTCAATTTTCATACCAATATTAATGCATTATTTTAAAAAACCAATTTAAAATTATTATATTTTGGATACATTCAGCGGTTTGTTACAATTTCTTTTTCTTTTCTCTAGTTCTTAATTATGCCTAGAGCAAAACAATCAAAGAGGAGAGCAGCTTCGGTTAAATCCTCCAGTTCGGTAACTGTGCCAGATCCAGTTGTCATACCTGCGAAGAGGAAACGGACACAAAAAATGTCACCAACAGCATCAACTTTACCCGAAAATAACATTTCCATTGAAAATCAAAAACAACCTTCCACAAGTTCTCCTGAAAAAATGCCTACTGCAGACGAAATTGCTTTGGCTTTACGTAACCGTATGCTGTCGAATGCACCAACATCTCAACATCAGCCGTCACTAGCTGAGTTAGTTAACCAACCAGCACAGCAAACTCAAGCAAGTACCTCAACAATGAGAAACCCACGATTAATTATTCCACCAATGTCTAGTTCGTCATCAACCGTCATGAACACTGCTTTACATCCAGTTAACACCAGCTTGCTTCATGAAAATACTTCGATGCCTGTACCATTGAACTATAATTTAGACTCACTCCTATAACATTTAGCTCTGTACATTTAGTCAAGAACTCATTGCCTTTAGAATATCATGTAAATGAAAAAAATAGAAATATTATTTTCAATAATGAGTATGTTGATTTTGCTGCCTCACTGCCACAAACTCAATTCACTGAAGACATTCATGTAATTGCCACTGGTGTCAACTTATGACAACTTCTAATTCAAACCCAAAAGCAATTTCAAGCATGCACCAGTGGAATAACGCGTTTGATAAATTTTTATCAATTTATCTTACTAAGTATCCGCACATGATGTTAGATCTGATCAAATATGGAAATAATATGAAAAACTTGGTTATGAGAGTGGCTTTCAGGCAGTAAAACTTTATGATGAAGAATTTAGAAAGCTTAGAGTAGTTCATAGGTTAGATTGGGTCATTTTGCACGATGAATTATACCGTTTGGCTACGGCTATAAAACATTCAGGCAATTTTCAGCAACATTCTCAGTCGTCTAGTTCAAAAACCAGCAGGTCGCCCTTTCTCGGTAAAACCCAACAGAAACAAGGTAAATACCCAAACAGTTTATGTTGGAGATACTGCGACACTGGTATGTGTGGAAGCAAATTGTGCAAACTCAAACACCAATGTGTTCACTGTGGACAAAAACATGCTTCAGACATCTGTAATAAACGACCAACAGGTGATAAACATTCCAACTCCAGTTAAACTGGTTATGCTTAGTAAATACTTCGAGCTTTATGATCCGGAACTAAGAGAATTTTTGATTAATGGATTTACAAAAAGCTTTAATTTAGGTGCTACTGGTGAAAAAAATTCATTTCTGAGATGTAAAAATCATCAAAGTGCGCTGGATAAACCTGACAGTGTGACGGAAAAAATAGAAAAGGAAATTAAGAAAAGGCGCTAAAGAGGTCCTTTTAATTCGCCCCCCCCCTTTCCTAATTTTGTGTGTTCCCCATTGGGTCTTGTACCGAAAAAAGAAGCAGGTCAATATCGTGTTATTTATGATTAGTCATTTCCTAAAGGAAATTCTGTCAATTCGTCAATCCCTGCTGAATATACTTCGGTATCTTATGAAAATATTGAAAATGTCATTCATTTAGTTCAAAGTCAAGGTCATAAAGCCCTGATGGCACGTGTGGACGTTGAAAATGCATTTCGTTTATTGCCCATAAATCATGAAGATTACCATTTTTAGGCTTTACATGGAATGGTAAATTCTACTATGATACTTGTCTTTCCCATGGGCCTTTCTTCATCGTGTCAGCTATTTGAAAAATTGTCAACTGCCCTCCATTGGATTTTAACCAGTTCATTCGAATTCGGTATTTCTAACGTTTTCCATCTTCTAGATGATTTTGTCTTTGTTAAAAAAGCAAGTAGTAAAGCTTGTGTCTATTCACTGCTTCCTTTTTGAAGTTATGTAAAACGATTGGAGTGCCAATCAAACATGAAAAAAACCGATTTCCTACCACGGTTTTAACCATTTATGGCATCGAAATTGATTCTAATGAAATGATAGCCAGGTTGCCTCCTGATAAAATCGAGAAAATATATGATATGCTAGTTTCCGTCAAACGACGGCGAAGTGTGACTCTAAGAGATTTGCAATCTTTAATTGGCTTATTAAATTTTACATGCAGTGTTATCATACCGGGTCGAGCTTTTTTGCGAAGATTAATAAATCTCACTTTAGGTCACACTAATCATCATTTCCGTATCACCTTAAATGCAGAAGCAAGAGCGGATCTGAAGGCTTGGTTCGAGTTTATAGAACATTTTAATGGAAAATTATGCTTTCTATTCGACAACTGGGTGTCCTCTGATACTTTAAGACTTTATTCCGATGCCGCAGAAGTGCATGGAGGCTTTGCAGCTGTATTTGGTTATGACTGGTTCACAGGTAGTTGGCCTCCTGAAATTGAACCTGAACATATAACCGTTTAGGAACTTTTTCCTATTGTGCTAGCTGTCGAAATATGGGGCAAACGTTTAGAAAATCGTAAGGTTTTGTTTTTCACTGACAATTCTGTAGTAGTTGAAATTATCAATAAAACTTCTTCGAAGGTCAGCGTGATTATGAGACTTGTAAGACGTTTAGTCCTAGCATCTTTAAAGCATAATATATACTTTCGAGCTAAGCATATCCCAGGAAATCATAATGTCGTTTGTGATCTCCTCTCTCGATTTTCTTTTCAGAAAGTGCGCCTGATTGCCCCATGGTTGTCTCCAAAACAGACAATAGTTCCAGTGCAATTTTTAACTCTGTAGTTGCTAAGTTATTCACAGCATCTTTATCAAATGCTACACACAAATCTTACTCTTGAATGATAAATAATTATTTACAATTTTGTGAGACGTATTATGCTGAATGCAGACCATTTCCATCTTCCCACATACTCCTATCTCATTTTAATGCTAATTTATTCTTACGAAATTATAGTCCATCAACTATCGTCACCCATATAGCAGCTTCGAGTTTTGTGCAAAAATCAAATAGTTGGCCTGATCCAACAGATATGTTTGTTATTCATAAAATTTTGAAAGGTGTACAGAATTTGAAAGGCAAGAATGACCTTAGACTACCAATAACTAAGGACATTTTGATCAAATTAATTGACTCTTTGCCGTGTGTAATTGTTAATGTAGACAACCAATTAGCCCTTAAGGCTATGTTTCTGCTTGCTTTTTATGCCTTTTAACGAGAAGGTGAGATATCGACCAAAAGTGGCTCCGATACAAAGCAGGTGCTTCAGGTTGGCGACATATCATTTGATCGTGAAAATAGTACTTTGAAAGGTATGTCTATAACCATGACATATTCTAAACACAGTGATCTGCATCCAAAAACCATTTATATCCCGATTTGTGCAGATAATATTACGTGTCCAGTCACTCTTGTTCATCACTATCTGTCTCAATTTGGCCATTCAAGTGGACCTTTGTTCCAATTTAAGTCTGGAGCTCCAGTTACTAGGTCTTCTTTCACCACCTCTTTAAAGTCGGCTCTCTCATTCATCGGTTTAGATACTCGGTACTATAAAGCACACAGTTTCAGGATAGGGGCTGCGACTTCTGCTGCTGCTAGGGGAATTCCCCACTCCGTGATTCAAGGGATGGGAAGATGGAAATCGAGTGTTTTTATGAAATATATAAGGATGCAAAATTTTAAAGTTATTTATTTTAGTTTTGGGTCAGCATTGCCTGCCAAAACATTTGTCACTTAGTTATTTAATATCTGTTATTAATAACCAGTGTCTGTTGTATTAATCTTCTGATCAATCATTGCCATAAGAACTGCTAATTTCAATTTTGATTTGTACAGTTGCGTACATTATCATATGTTTTGTGATTTGTTTTGAGAGCATGTTATGGATGTCAGCATTGCCTGGTCTGTAGCTGCAATCTGTAATTATTTTTTTCATAATATTTTTTATATTTACATAATTGATTTTTATAACATGAATTTTATGTACATAGACTGGATTCACGTCGCCAGAGCCCTCGGGTGTATGTGTGGCAGATTTTTCTCCCCACCTTTGCTATTATTTATAATAATTATTGTCATTTATTCAATTGATATGATTTTAGTTGATGTAATTTCGTATTAATTATGTATTATAATTGCATATTAATTATGAACTTTTATGTCAAATGTTTTATTTGCAAATTGTAATTTTTTGCATTTTATGATTTTGAATAAATGACCTTTTTTCGTCAATCTTGTTTTTATAGATTTAGCAAAACAAGCCCAAACTCTGGCTGACATTTTTATATGTCAATAGGTTTATGATATCTGTTTGTCTGTCTTAAAACCAATTTTATTTGCTAATTAAGAAGCAGAATAAAATAATTTAAGACAGCAGGGAAGAATATTTTTGTAGTTTTATAGCTTTAACTGATGTTAAGAATGAGAACTTTATATTGTAAATTTTACGATGTCTCTGAAGTGACCAGTGGGTCAGATTTGTATAACATTGCTATTTGATTAATTGTCTAAATTGTATAACACTTTTTCACGTGTAGAAAACCATGTTAGTGGATTTCTTACTTCTTATTGGTCAATAATCTTGCGGGGTCAGCACATGTTTACGTGTCATGTGTGCACTTCCTTTTATCATTAACTTTCGTCTTGATAACTTGTGATTCAAAAACATTGCGTGAAATTTAAATTTCCCACCCGCAAACCTCCCTTAATTTATTTTATCTTTACAGGTAGTTTTGTAAATAGATTTTTTTAGTTGGGCAGATTTTTCTCCCCACCTTTGCTATTATTTGTCATTTATTCAATTGATATGATTTTAGTTGATGTAATTTCGTATTAATTATGCATTATAATTGCATATTAATTATGAACTTTTATGTCAAATGTTTTATTTGCAAATTGTAATTTTTTGCATTTTATGATTTTGAATAAATGACCTTTTTTCGTCAATCTTGTTTTTAGAGATATAGCAAAACAAGCTCAAACTCTGGCTGACATTTTTATATGTCAATAAGTTTATGGTATCTGTCTGTCTGTCTTAAATATATATAAACTTCTCAAAGTCAAACTGAAAATGTTTTTTACACATAGAAATATTTACTGACGATGTTGTGTCACTTAATAACCCACATTTCAGTTAGTGTCTACATCTTCTAAAAATAAATGTATACTAGTGAACTTGAATGATATTATCGACAGGAGAAGTTCTGCTCATATCTTAATCTTTTGCTCCCCATAAACACAGATGGGGGACTTCAAACAAAATTCTATGACAAACGCACTGATTCCAAATTTCCAATTGTGAACTTACAATTTATTAGGAAGCAACCATTTAACTTCAAAAGAGAGGTGTATGGGTTTTTTTCTTGGTCGGAAAAACTTATTTAGTTTTTCGACGCGATCAATCTTATTATTATTTTTTTATTTCAACACTTTTAAAAGATATGGCGGATTAGCATTCAGAATATTTATTTTGCCATCTGCTTGACCAGAATATTTTTTTTCATCAAATTGGGGATCAGAATATTTAAAAAAAATATCTATAAAGGTCGTGCGGTTGTCTATAATTGCTTTTTATAATTATATCCAGTACCATATGTCCCTGTAATATCCTTATCCTTTTCTGTATGAGGAAAAACAACTGCAATCGACACTTAGTAGTATTTTTGTCAACATGACAACATGTTGGTGTTTTGTCTCACTAGGGAATTATTCCCGTAGGTTTTTTTTACCAGTATAGTCTGCAGGGATGGGGTAATCGTAATCTGTAATCGTAATCGATTGTAATTGATTGCATTTTTTCAAGTAATCGACAGTAATCTTTAATCGAAGACATTTTCGATTACGTGTAACCGTAATCTAATCGATTACAGCAAAAATTTGGATGTAGCGATTGCTTTTCGATTAAGTTTCGATTACTATAGTAAAATAGTTGATGAAAAATTGCCTATTTCAGAGGAAAATATGTATAATATCAAGTTATAGTACAGATAAAAAAAAATATGCATCAACAAAATTTGAGAGTTAAGCAACTGCCTTATTTCTTCTTTCTATTGTCTCAAGCTGTATTACGAGTAACCAGATCCCCTACCTAAATTTACTTTATATCCAGCTTATGAAACAAATGGATGTATGTGCTTGTCAATAATTCAAGAGCTTTAATATTGAAATAAGAAAATAGATTTGAAATAAGAAAATAGATTTGAAATTATAACATAGATCTTAAATAAGAAATGTATCTGTCTTTCACTAAGTTCTGTACTACATTTTTTAAAAGTAGTAAGCTGTTTGTATTAACTTTCCTGAAAACATCATTTTCAATCAAAGTTTGAATAGATAAACATATGAAACGTCAACACTGTCTTGTTTTGACCATTTTCATTATATGATGTGCATTCACCTTTATATGATGTGCATTAACCTTTATATGCTGTGCTTTTACCTTTATATGATGTGCACTTGTCATTATATAATGTGCAAACACCTTTATATGATGTGCAAATATCTTTATATGATGTGCAAATATCCTTATATGATGTGCAAATATCATATAATGACCATCATATAATGACGTTTCGACATCATATAATGAAGTAAATAAAACCACATAACACAAGATTACAAGCACATAATATAATGACACAAGCACATCATAAAAAGATGTTTGCACATAATAAAAGGGAAACTGCACATCATATAAGGATATGTACATATCATATAAGTATATTTGCACAGCATATAAGTATTATTGCACAGCATATAAGTATTATTGCACAGCATATAAGTATATTTGCACAGCATATAAGTATATTTGCGCATCATATAAGGATCTTTCAACATAATATAAGTACATTTTCACATCATATAAGAATGTTTGCACATCATATAAGTACATTTGCACATCATATAAGTATATTTGCACATCATATAAGTATATGTACATATCATATAAGTATATTTGCACAGCATATAAGTATATTTGCACAGCATATAAGTATATTTGCACATCATATAAGTACATTTGCACATCATATAAGTATATTTGCACATCATATAAGGATCTTTCAACATCATATAAGGATCTTTCAACATAATATAAGTATATTTGCACAGCATATAAGTATATTTGCACAGCATATAAGTATATGTGCACATCATATAAGGATCTTTCAACATAATATAAGTGTATGTTCACATCATATAAGAATGTTTGCATATCATATAACTATATTTGCACCTCATAGACGTATATTTGCACATCATATAAGTATATATGCGCATCATATAAGTATGTTTGCACATCATATAATGATGTTTGCACATCATATTAGGATGTTTGCACATCATATAAGGATATTTGCACATCATATAAAGGTGTTTGCACATTATATGATGGCAAGTGCACATCATATAAAAGTAAATGCACATCATATAAAGGTAAATGCACAACATATAAAGGTAAATGCACAACATATAATGAAAAATGGGCATAATAAGACAGTGTTGGCGTTCCATATAAACAGTTGATTTCTTAAATGTTATGATATACACGTATATAAATTTAATTAAAAAAGAACACAAAATCCTTTGACACTATAAATATATTTTGTATATAATTTGATTGAAGAAGTTACAAATCTTAACAAAATTCTTGCCTTTACTAATGAGATGATCAAAGTGTTCTATTCAATTACAGACATACCTTGTTTTTATTTTAATTATCTTTTGTCTAATTAAGAAGGAAATTTACAATAATAAGCCCCAGGTTATAAATTGCACTCCAGTGGCAGTTAAATAATCTGTAATTAGGATGGTTATATCCAAATAAAAGGTTTAAATCATGCATGTCATTATAAAAACAAATTGATCTTAAAAATTAACATTATAATTAACTATGCTAAAATATTCTTTTTATAAAGAGTAAAAACTAAAAAGCTAACGTAAGTCAGTAAGAAAGCTAAATTTTGCGATGACATCTTTCCTTTATGTTGAAAGTAAAAATTTCAAGAATTTTTTTAATATTTCTAATCTTCATCAAGAAATTTGATCTAAAAAAAACCAACTATTAACTTATAATTTAAAAACAATGCTTTGAACATGTTGAATGATGCATTTTGTATTTATAGTTATCAAAGGTACCAGGATTATAATTTAATACGCCAGACGCGCGTTTCGTCTACATAAGACTCATCAGTGACACTCAGACCAAAACAGTTAAAAACCCAAACAAATACAAAGTTGAAGAGCATTGAGGACCCAAAATTCCAAAATGTTGTGCCAAATACGGCTAAGGTAATCTACTCCTGGGCGTAAGAAAATCCTTAGTTTTTCGAAATATTCAAAGGTTTGTAAACAGAAAATTTATAAAAATGACCATATAATTGATATTCATGTCAACACCGAAGTGCTGACTACTGGGCTTGTGATACTCGATTGCACACAAATCCTTCATGTAATCGAATATTAATCGATTACATGTGTCAGTAATTGTGCCCATCCCTGATAGTCTGAAATGAAATTTTACAGATTGTGTCCTATTTCCTAGGCCAAATTTTTGCTGAGTTTGAGTTTGCATGGCTGGTGATGCATGCATCGTAGGTGACGGTTACCCTGTCGACCAGCTTGTTTCTAGAGTTTATACGATTCTTTCAGTCTCTGTTCCTTACCTTTTCTTAAAATTTCTTTGTATCAATTATTTTATAACTTTGAGAGATATTCTACATTTTTCTGTGTATGTACATCGACGACAATAAGATAAACAAATAAAGAAAATCTATCGAATAAAGGCAGAGTATCAACAAATTAATCTTGAATGTAATTTTATAATTCAATTTCCATACACTTTTGTATCTGTGTTAAATGAACTTCTAACTTATTAACTGAAACCACAATTGTATATTAACAAAACACTTAAATTTAATTTAATACAAGAATATTTGGCATATAAAATTCGATAATCTTTGATTCTGTTGTAAAAGACAGATATCGGTCAAATCAGTATCCATGAACATTAGTTCCTATTCAAACCGCACGAGCTACATATATACATGATTAATGCATAGCATATTATATACATGCATGTTTCTAGAAAACTAAGCATCAATGTTATTGAAACAACCATTTAAGAAAAACAGCTATCTCTGTCAAATCAGTATATGTGAACATTAAATCCTATTCAAGCAGTATCAGTTACATGTCTATGCATAGCATTTCATCAATCTTATGAAAACCTTTGAATAGTACCTGAAATGTTAGGGATTCTCTGTTTTTTCAATTATTCAGCTTTACTGTAATTTACGAAACCAATGGTACAGACTCTAAACTACAATAAAAAAAAACTACGATATTATTTACAAGTTACTTTGTGTTCAAAAGTCTAGACTATACCTTCAATCTACTCTTAATAATCTAACAGACTCCGAGATCTTAAATTATTTATCTTCTTCTTCTTCTTCTTCGGAAGTCCACCCTATTTGCAGGGTTAATTTTTAAAAATGCGTAGTTATTTATAAAATAAATAAAATTGTTAGGATTTAATATGTACTTAGTTTTAGTAAAACAAAATAATAAGGATAAAAGGTAAAAACTTGTATTTACACTGTACATAGCATACTGTCACAAGATTAAAACACTATTTAGATTTAAAATTTTAAAAATGGATAAAACCTAAAGTTAATAAGAATATAGGAGTCCACTTATTAAAAGATAAAAATATGTTTATGGTTCATCTATGGCAGTGATGATAAAGAGTTTATCAAACGAGGATCCTCATTATATGTTTATATAAAATCTAAAAAAACATTAATTCATGTTGCAGATTTATTTTAACATGTATTATAATTTTGTTATACTTATAACATTGAGACTCATATTAGATTTAAAATTTTTAACATTATCGTCTAGCAACAGATTTTAATTCTCTGTTTATTGAATTTTATATGGTTGGAATGGAACAATCATATATGTCATTAATAACCATGAAGATAAGTTAATATATATACCCATTCTCATGACCGATACTAGCTTTTAGATGATGTGATGTTCATCAGTAGGGAGTCGAGTACTATTGTTCATTATCCTTCACTGAATTCCAGAACTCTTATAGTTAATATGCAGAGTGTAATTGTTATGTATATTTCACAAT
This sequence comes from Mytilus trossulus, assembly GCF_036588685.1. NCBI lineage: Eukaryota > Metazoa > Mollusca > Bivalvia > Mytilida > Mytilidae > Mytilus > Mytilus trossulus. The sequence goes on from NC_086381.1 coordinate 26,935,212, forward strand.
AATTCAGCTCTCTTGGTGTGTAATGCAAATACCCAGTCTTTGCAGATTCTTTCTATATCTCCTAATTGAGCTTTTGGTATCCGAAGGTTAGTGGAACTGTCAATTAACAATTGGAGTAGATCGTCATCAGATTTAATGATGTTATTGTAGTTGATTTGATTTTCTATCAGCAAATTTTTGAGTCTAATATGGTGAATTTTTCTGACTGAGTTAAGGCTTTCGCAGTTCATAAGAAAATGTTAATAGTCTTCTGTTTCTTCTGTACAAAGTTTGCACTGTGGAGATTTTGTTGAATCAAAGCAGTTGTGTATACTTTGAGTTTTATACGTTCCAGTGAGTATTCTGGATTTAATTATGCCTTTAGCAACGTCTCTCTTGTTGTCTCTGACACTGCTCCAACACTTATTAGGATTTCGGAAATTCCATTTGCTTATTTCCATATGATTGAATGATGATTTTGTTTTAGCTATCTCAGACCATTTTGTTTTCCATGTTGAGTCTATCATATCATGGGTCAGTCTTTTCCAGTTTTTGTTTGGATTTAAGACTATCTCATGCGCAGAGGGCAATCCATATGCCTTGAGAATATGATCCACTTTGATATACCAGCTGTTGGAGTTATCATCTTTTGTTGCTAATTGTCTGATTCCTATTTTGTATTCAATGGAATTTGTATCTTTTGAAATTCTAAGGAATAGAGAAATCATTGCCTTGGGGATGAGTTGTTCAATGGCTTCTGCTCCAAGCAAGATATATATTGCAGCATCTGCAGTTCTTTGTGGCAGAGATAGCAGATGTTTAAATGTCTTTTTCTGGAAATTCTCTAATTTCAAAATATCAGCCTTATTAAAATTCAAAATAGCATTCTTGGTATGACAAATGTTCTCCACAGTTTATATGAAATCAACGGATTTACTCCATTTATTTCATGCAAGCCTGCTCCCATGAGAGAATACATGGTAGCTCTAGCAGTGGATATTCTGTTGACTACATTTGGGGAATTTCGGTCTTGTCTTTCAATACCCAGATGTTTTATGGTTTGTTTTTCGCTGATTTTCTCGTTGAAAAGTTCAAGGTTAAATTCTTTGCTCTTTTTGTTGATCAGTAAAATTTCCGTCTTTTTACTATTGATTTTTACTCTATCATTCTTTGTACAGCTTTCAATTATACGGAGTTGAGTTGAAGCATCCTGTTCAGAAGTTGCACATAGCATAATATCGTCTGCACATGTTGGACAACCTAAGTAATTGGTTCCGATCTTAAATCCAATATTTGTAGCTTCAAGTGTATCTAGGATAATCTTGTTGTATGATTTATAAAAGTTGGCAGATAAAATACCTCCCTGCTTTACTCCTTGCTCGTTTGTGAAAGCCTGCGAGATACATCCTTGAGATTTTACTTGGGTTGATGTATTATTATACAACTCTCTGATCAGTAACCAGGTAGGGCCTGTAATTCCTTGGTGATAAAGTTTCCAGAATAGATGTATGTGGTCTACCACATCAAACGCTTTTTCTGCATCCAGAGTAATTAAAATTAGTTTTTCATTATTATCCGTTGCTTCATTTATTGCCTCGGTGATCAAAAGAGCAATGTTAATTGAGGAAGCGCCTTTTGTGAAACCTTTCTGTAGTCTATTTTGTTGCTTATTTAAGGTACCTTCAATTCTAACTCTTAAACAGAGTTCTAACACTTTGCATATGATAGAGATTACAGTTATTCCTCTATAATTCGATGGAATTGTTGGAATCCTTGTCTTTTTTGTGGACTGGAGTTAAAAGTCCCTTTTTTATGGCAGCAGGTACATGTTTTGTATAGAAAATGTTATTGATCAAGGTTGTCAGGTAGTCAATTAGAGCTATACCTCCGTATATAAGATGTTCTGAAGTAAGACCGTCTACATCTCCAGACTTCCGCTTTTTAATTGTGAAATAAGTTTTGAAATTTCAGAAGAGGTAACCGGTTGAACAGTTATGTCATCATTTTTGCATAAATTTACAATTGTTTCTGCGTCTAATTTGACCAGGTTGTCATGTTCTTTATCAAAGAACGGATTGTCTTTTGTTTTAGCTAAATTTGCAAAATGTTCTTTAAAGAGTTCATTTATATCATCCGGCGTAGAAGCTTCTTTATCTGGAGTTTGCAGCGTATGAGTGAATTGGGAGGAAGATGATCTTTGGGTTTTTATTAACCTAAAGAATAGTTCATTGTATCTATCGGAAGCTTTCATAATTTCTTCATGTAGCTGATTTAATTCTTTTGTCAGCAGTTTGTTGTCTTTGTATTGATCTTACTAACCGTTTAGAATCAAGCCTGTGTATACTATAGATGTTATCTTTTGAAGGGGGAGATCCTGCTTTTTTTCAGAGGAAGAATGCCTTTTTGGATTTACTGACGTCATTGGCAAGTTTTGGTGACCAACTTATCTTTTTCCTTCTATTAAATTTTGATTTTCTACGAGGGTAGCATGCATCCAAAGCGTTATTTAATCCGGTAAGTAATTGATTTGTAGCTTGGTCAATTCCATATGGTGTTCTAATGTTAAGGTATTTTCTATCTTTTAGTACTTCCTGAACTTTAAGAGCATAGTTATCTTTATTAACTTTTTCCCAATTAATTTTTGTATGGACAACTTCTTTTTTGCTGTTTCTGACTGGTACTTAGTTCTATACAGAGATCGGCAGACACAGGATAATGGTCAGAGGTGTTGTGACCTTCATGTAGGATTTTAACCTGAATTAGTTCTTTTAAATGTATATTGTTCTCAATAACTTTTATCAATATGTAGTCAATCTGTGATCTAGATGTTCCTTGAAAATATGTGTGATCAGTAGGATATTTTGCTGGGAGTTCTAATCCATTCTCTTTACAAAATTGTTTGAATAGTTTATCTTGGGGGTCTTTGTAATGTCTAATAAATGAGGCGTTAAAGTCCCCTGCTATCATGATTGAGTGCGTATCTTGGTACTTGAGGATAATTTCTTTAAGAGTGTCTGAGGCTGTTCTGTAAGCATCATGTCCACGATCGGTACCTCTAGAAGGAAGATATACATTAATAAGGCAAGAAGAATTTCCAGTTGTAGATATTTCAATAGCTTGAACTCTGTTGTTTCCGTCAGGAAGTTGAGAAAACATTGAAGACATGGATTTTCTGTATAAGATTGCGATACCGCCAAATCCCCTTGGACGACCTATTGGTGATACTGGTTCATCATCGTCAACATGTCTTGAGAAGGTGAGAAAGTCTGTATGATGTTGTTTCAGTTGTTCTTTTTCGTAATTAAAAAGCCAATGTTCTTGCAGCAGTATGATGTCATGTATATCTAAGAGTTCATTAAAGTAATTTTTGTTAGAATTGAAGCCTTTAATGTTGAATATGACGATACGTAGTGGACTTGTTTTTTCCAAAATTACATCATTCGATTCACAGGGGGCGCTATATCCGGATCTAAGAGAATGAATTGTCCTTTGTCTAAAAAAGAGGTTACATTTTTAGCGCACTGGGAACAGAATGATTTTGATGTGGTTGAACAGCCTTGGGATAGTTGTCTGAAATCTTCATATGTTTAACAGCAAAACAGTTTTTACTATTAGTAGTAGCAGATGAGTCGATTAATGGGATGAACTTTTGATGAGAATCGTGCGGCAAGTTTGAAACTGTAGAATGACGATCCTGTATAGAACTATTTGGTGCTTTCTCCATAGCATTTTCTATGCGGACAGCAAAACTGTTTTTACTATCTTTGTCCAATGTGTTATATTTATCTTCAGGAACATTAAATTTCAAGTCTTCACTGACAGCAAAACTGTTTTTACTATCATTGCTGAGTGTGTTCCTTTCATCTTCAGTGACTTTAAATTCCATATTTGATTCACCATTGCCTTTTCCTTGATTCATGTACAAAATTTGTTGAGACGATGTTTGGTCGACAGCAATACAGTTATTACTATCAGAGGTCTGTAAATTAGTAACAACTTTACTTGGTAGAGGATTGAACATTTGAGCCTGCTGCACTTGCTGATCAATATGAGTTTGCTGTGCTAATTTCATGTTTGATTCTTCATTGCTTTTTCCTTGATTCATGTGTGATTGGTTAAACACAATTTGTTGAGACAAAGTTTTGTCGACAGCAATACAGTTATTACTATCAGAGTTTTGTAAATTAGTTACAAGTTCTCTAGATAGTGGATTGAATATTCTAGCCTGTTGTGCTTGCTGATTAGCATTAAGTCTCTGAGCTAATTTCATGTTTGGTTCCCCATTGCCTTTTCCTTGATTCCTGTATGATTGGTTGAATAAAATGTGTGGAGACGATGATTGGTCGACAGCAATACAGTTATTACTATCAGTGGTTGGTAACTGATTTACAAATTCACTTGGTAAAGGATTGAACATTTGAGTCTGTTGAGCTTGCTGATAAATATTAGGTCTCTGAACTTGTCTTGAGGTTTCTGGTATTCTAACTGATTGTCCATACATATACGGTGGAGGAGCAGGTACACCATGTTGGAAAAATGGGTGAGGTTGCACTTGTTGCATCCATGGATTTGGTGTTGCTGTCTGAGTAGCATGAAAGATAGGTTGTGGTGGTACCATTTGTACAGGACCTTGTGTGTGGAAATTATTTTGACTTTGATTCCTGAGCGTTATCATTTGGTTTTCCAAGTTTATTAATCTGAGATTGGTCATTTCTCGTTCTAGTTCTTTAACCCTGTTATCAAGTTGTGTACAATGGCAGTTTTGAATAGAAGAATTTGTGGTCAACACATTAGGGTTTGAGCTGAGATAGTCTACTCTATTCTGACTACTATCATTATGTCCCAACTGAGCAAGTTTCAAGTTCCTTATTGTGCTATTGTTATCGAGAACTGCATTTTCTAGAGCTGCAATGTGAGCTTCAGCTACAGCGAGCTTCGACTTAAGATCTTCTTGCTTTATGTTCTTTTGTTTCTTTGGAGCCACTTGCTTAGTTTGCTTGTTGGTGGTGTCTACTTGATCTAAGCAGGTCGGAGGGCTTGGTGTTATGTTGTCAGGAGCTCTTACGTTTGCAGGTTGTTTGATACTTTGCATATTTAAATGCAAGTGGTCTTGAGGGCTGGATCTTGAGATGTTATCAGATGAACCAGTTCCAAGTGATAGTTCAACAGGTTCATGGTTATTATGGACAGTTTTTACTATGGTTTCAGGTGAGTTCAAAGAGTTAGTACTCTGTTCAGTAATTTGAGTACCTGGTTCCAGTTCACCTATTGGTAGGTCTTTTAATGAGACGTTACACTGCATACATTGAAAACTTTCTAATTCGTCGAAGCTCATTGATTTGCAAAAATCTGATGTGATGTTTTGGCATTGAAAATGAAATTTTTCGTCGCATACAGCACAGATAATGAAATCATAATCGACTATGTTCCCGGAACATGCAGGACAAGATGGATAGATCTGAGAGGGAGTAATTGAAGTAGCAGTAGCGGCATCTGTATCATGGTTTGAGATTGTGTCCGGTGCCCCATTGTCGCCTCTATTTTGCAGTTGTATTGTTGGAGAATCATGTGATGAGATCTTAATTGATTGTATAGAATTGTGTACTTGTTTATCTGCTAAGAATGAGCTACAAGATTCTTGTATCCTTGAATTCATTTTGTTCAGGAGACTTGTAGAAGGGAGAGTCTGTAATATTTCGTGTAGATCATTCCTAATAAAATCACCTATGTCTCTACCATTGGCTTCTACTGAAAAAGCAGTTTTGTACATGTTGATTCTATAAACCTGTCTCCTTCCAATTCCTGTAGTAGTGATTGGTTTTATACTGAGAGATTCTTCTACAACAAGATTGTTTTTGTCTCTTTTTAAATGAGAAATGGCGGTAAGTTTTGTAGAATTTTCGTAAAATAATAGAGTGTGTTTGTGAAACATCAAGAAAGCAGCAGGAGTGAACTTCATAACTAGTGTCCCTCTTTTAAATTCAGCTTGAACATCCATTTGTTCAGTTGCATCAACCATTTTTTGGGCAGCTTTAGTTGTATTGAGTGTGTACTTGGTATAAGTTGTCTTCCCTTGTGTTCTATTTAGTGTGATATTACCAGAGGGTTGTACTAGTTCCTTGCTCTTCAGTCTTGCCTTGTGTTTTGCAACAGCCAGACTGGGTGTGTATCTGTATGGTGTTATTTTGTCTCTATGTGACCTTCTTGGTGAGGCCATTGTGTTTATTCTAGGGACAGCAAAACAGTATTTACTATCGATAGGATGTAAAATGTTATTATTATTTTAATTTTATTTTTTATACCTTGATGTTGATCAAAATTTTATCACACTTTATAATAATCGTCCTGGAACAAAGAACCGAGACTCAAACTAAGATACACATCCAAACTCTAAATACTAAATTCGGAATTCACGAGTTAAACATTCAATCTCCGAGAAACCTTGCTTTCGAAACACTGAAGTCACTAGACAATCACACCCTACTGTACCTGTTCGAGAGATTGTGACCATTCCCGTGCGATATTACATTTTCAGAACAACCCGGTAGTCTGTAAAGGCTTCTAACTGCTTACATCAAACCACAAGCTTCCAACTTGAACTTATTGGTAAACATACTTCAACTCTTTAACTTTGTAATTGTTTGGCTTTTTAACTATTTTAATATGCGCGTCATGCACTGATGAGTCTCATGAAGACGAAACGCGCGTCTGGCGTACTAAATTATAATCCTGGTACCTTTGATAACGTTTTAACTGTTGTTAAAGCTTTCTTTTTATTTACTGGTATTCACTTTCCGATGCTTTCCCATCAATATCCAAATAACAAATGACAAGGTCGCACACTGATCGTTGATCGGATATGTCAATAGCACTGACCTTGAAAAGAGCATCCTCACAACAACTGTCCAGTTAAAGAGTATAACGTAAAGCAACCTTATATGCATGGATGAATGAGTGGTTGACGAATATATGTGCGTTAATGCATGGTTGAAGCGAATAACATATAAAGGATTATAATTAAATATTTAATTACAAATATATATATTGGCTTAAACATGAACTGTATTTTTGCCGCAGTATTCTGGACATTCATTTATAGACTAGTTAGAGTTTGTCATGATTTAACGGTAGCTGTTTTACTTCAATACTGGATGTTGTCCGTTTGTCATTTTTTTTTAAACAGCCTACATATGAACTTTTTCGGTATTTCATTTTAATGTCCGATTTTTTGGCATTACGTTTTGAAATTTCTGATCTGCGTCCGTTCGTCCGTCCGTTCGTTCGTACGTCGTACCATTCGTTTGTCCGTCCCGCTTCAGGTTAAAGGTTAGTTTTTGATGAAGTTGAACTCCAATCAACTTGAAACTTAACATACATGTTTCTTATGATATGATCTTTCTAATTGTAATGCATCCCATTTACACGGTCCACTGAACATATAAAATGATAATGTGGATGGGTCATCCGTGTACTAGGGACAATATATGATTCATATATATATATACAAATTCCTCTCTTTTAGAATTATAGAGTTGAAAAGAAACTATGTAGCTAAAACACCAGCGATGTCTTTTATTATGTATGCATAACAATTTTCCAACTAATATAGTATGTGTTTAACGGTGTGATAAATGTCATTATGTCCACTGATTCATCATATCTCATCTTCTTTCTTCTTCCGAATACTGGAGTAGACTAGGTAGGAGTGTAAAACTTCCCGGAACTTGTGTGCTATGTACATATGGACTTAACTTAAAAATAATTTGACAAAGAAAAATCGTTATCAATAACATATATACATTATGTACAGTGGCTTTAAAGTTTAATAAGTTGCTGTGGATCCTTCAAATGTTAGAGTGGATATGCCACTTTTTAAGGATTCCAGGGTGTCAGACATACCTATTGCTTCAGGTAGTGAATTCCAGTCCGAAATAGTGCGAGGATAAAATGAAAATTTATGGAAATCTTTATTTGTTGATATTTGCCTAAATTTATGTTTCCCCCTAGTGCGTCTATCAGATATTGTTAAGTTGTCCTTAGGAACTTCAACTAACCCCCAATTTATTTTATACAGCATAGTTAATCTAGCCTTTTTCCTTCTTATTTCTCATGATGGTGCTCCACAAAAGGATGCCTATACAGAACAAAATTTATAAAATCTACATACATTGATTTCTTTCCCTTATACTTGGATTTCCCTGACAGCGCTCAGGCACAGAATTATTTCAACACTCGGTCAAGTACAGTCAAGAGAAAAACGAAACTATATTAAATGTCATCCAATCTTCTGCGAGGGAGATCCTCAAGCGAAAATCCTGAAAATATACCTGAAACAACAAGGGCTTGGTCATCAGATGAAGTGTGTAACAAACTCAGCGTTACACGAAAATATAATGACGATCCACGTTCTGTTTTCATTATCGGATATCTCGAATTAATGGGGCAGAATATTAAACTTATCGAATATATGAAAAACCATTTTGAATCTCCGGATCAGGAATATAAAACAAAGCACGAATGTTTCCAGTTTGCATTAAACACATGGAAAGACATGGTGATAGATAACGAATTTATTAATAATATTGAGGTTTCAGGTGCCATAAAAATGAACAATGTATTAGACAAACCATTTGAAACATCTTCTTTGTATCATGACTTTGTAGAACCAAAAGAGCAAAAACAAGAGACAGACAATGGAGAACAATTGGCATTACTGAGGAGTACCTGTCAGAAGTAAGTTAATATTGTAGTACACTTGGAATTTGGCAAAACAAAAAAATTCATCTGAATTAAATTAAAAGAATTAAATAAAAGTACATCAACCTTCTAGTTCTTCCTTCGATGGCTTGTAATTGTGACAAAAGAGACGAAAATTTCTATCATTATGATATATTTGTTCATTTTCTATCAAATTATAACATGTATAAATAGACCATGAATTCTATACTTACTTTCCTTTTCTTTTTTGAGCAATTCATTATGTCCTAAGATTCGATATGTGGTTTTCATTTTTTGCAGAGCCATTGACATTTCTGTCGTGAATGGGAGACATTTAGATCCTAAATTTCGTCGACGGTTCAAATATTATAACTATGTACATGTAGGTTCAGTATTTTGTTAAAGTCTTACGATATCAATAACTTTAATTATCAAACCTTCGTAAAAGTTTATGGTAGCTGGACCACAACTGTTGATGGTTAAAAGAGTATCCAAAGTATAATAATGATGAGTTTTCCCGTATTTTATGGATAAAAGGAATTTCTTTTTGCATTCACAGTCTGAGGTTAAAATGTGTTACATGCCAATTAACTAGTTAAACAATCGTTGAATTTAATGAAACTTTCTTGAAGTTTTTTTTCATGGTTAATTTCTGAAGCCAACTTTTTTTCGTTCATTTGTCAGTGTTATACTGACAGAAGGACTTATCTTTATGCATTTTTGATCAGATGATTTGGAATTTTTGTCACGTTTGATCTGAGCGACATTGATATGTCCTTTGTCAATGTTTCAAGTAGATGATATGCATGATATGAGCGTCTGGCGCAAGAACAAAATTTCAAAGCTGGTACATGTATCTATGATGAGTTAATTTACTTGATCAATTTATGACTCTCCAGTTTGTCATGAAACTTGTGCAGAAATTAATATTTCAGACCAAGAAAAAAAATCTAATGATAATATTTGATTTGTTTAAATCCTGTAATGCACTGATAAATGAATATACTTTTTGCGAGGAGAAATACCAGGCGAGAACCAGGGTTCCATAAAGAACCTTTACAAATTTTAAGATTTCACCTGAACAACTCATTTGTGAAATTTACACACGAAAATGTGTTTTTGTTGATTGAGTGCTTTACCCCAGAGTTCCTAAGGCTTTAATCATATTTGAAAGTAACTGGTATGAACGTTTACTCCAAAGCGGATGACCGTCATTAAATTCTAAATAATACATGTAGTAATTATCAAAGGTACACAATGAATAGATAAAACATAAAAAAGAAACAATTTTGAATCTAAAGAATGTTGTTATTGATGAGTTTTCAATGACAGGAATGGTATGGGTCATTTTCGATAACTCTTAAACCTCCCAAGGCGTCAGCCACGCTAATCTACTACCAACGGGTTCTTTGGTCTGAATCCGTTTGGGCCTTCATGCCCCTCACCAAGGTTCAGGCATACACGTAAAAATTACCTAGCTACGTTACTGCATATATATGCCACATATAAAACAGATGTCAAGTGTGAATTTTGGAGCCTTTCTAGAGTTATGCCCCTTTACCAATGGAAAAATTGCTGAATTTTTCGTTTCTGTTATCCAACTTAAGTATTCCTCAATCGAAAATTTATGAAACTTTACTTCCACATTGTCCATAGGATATGTCAGCCATACTGCTTCATTATCCATTGGTCATATCGTCCATAATTTAAGTTGTAATTCTATCATGTCCATTGTGTTTATACATAAAAATTAACAATTACGAAAAATAGTTTTCATAGTTATAACCAAGGATTTGTATAGTAGACTAATTATACAAATTCTTGTTATAACATACATGACATAATTATGATTTAGTTTTATTTAATGTGTACAATTTCTTGACAATTTTTGTCACATTTTTCTCAGGAACTACAATACAAGGATTTCTGAAATTTGGTTTCAGGATTTATATAACATGTATAAGTCAGCTATACCGTGTGATGCGTTTTCAGATTCATCACTCGACATCTTCCTGTTTACCGAACACTTGCATATTTTTACACTATTTATATTATATTATTATATTATATTATACATTTCACCAAAAACATTTTTTTTCTTTCAAAACAAATGATTATTCTAATGCATATAATAATGATAACAGGAAAATGTATATTTGATTGTATTCAAACTATTTAAATATAGATACACTAGTAATTACTGTCATTTCAATTCTTTACAGAATATTTGCAAAACTGAAAGTTTTTTCGGATCAGCTGCTGTTTGTTATGGACAATTTAGGGAATCCATCAGAGACAATGTTTAAGGATCTGTTCATGGCATTTGTAAGGATATTTGATCTCAAAATTTTGTAAGTACAATGGATTCATTTTTGTGGAGCCTGCAACTTTTGTTGCAGAAAGCTCGACATAGGGATAGTGATGTGGCGGCGGCTACGGCGATAGCTAACTTCTTAAAAGGTTTATATTTTAGAAGATGAAAGACCTGGAGGCTTCATACTTTGTATATAGATGCCTCATGTTACGAAGTTTCCGTCAGTCACATGTCCAATGTCCTTGACCTCATTTTCATGGTTCAGTGACCACTTGAAAAAAAAGTTCAGAATTTTTGTAATGTTGAATTCTCTCTTATTATAAGAAGTAGGATAACTATATTTGGTATGTGCGTACCTTGCAAGGTCTGCATGCCCGTCAGACAGTTTTCACTTGACCTCGACCTCATTTCATTGATCAGTGAACAAGGTTAAGTTTTGGTGGTCAAGTCCATATCTCAGATACTATATGCAATAGGGCTAGTATATTTGGTGTATGGAAGGACTGTAAGGTGTACATGTCCAACTGGCATGTGTCATCTGACCTTGACCTCATTTTCATGGTTCAGTCATTGTCAGTGGCTATAGTTAAGTTTTTGTGTTTTGGTCTGTTTTTCTCATACTTTATGCAATAGGTCTACAATATGTATTGCATGGAATGACTGTAAGGTTTACATGTCTGACCTTGACCTCATTTTCATGGTTCAGTGGTCCAAGTTAAGTTTTTAAGTTTTGTTTTTTTTATCTAATATTATATGCCAAAGGTCAACTATATTTGGTGTATGGAAATATATTATGATCTATTTGTCAGTCCCGCAGATTTTGTTTGACCATGTCCTCAATTTCACAGTTTATTGCACAGTGTTAAGTTTTTGTGTTTTGGTCTATTTTTCTTAAACTATAAGTAATAGGTCAACTATATTTGTGGTATGGAAGCATTGTTAGCTGTACATTTGTGCCTGGCATGGTTCATCTGAACTTGACCTCATTTTCATGGTTCATTGGTCTTATTTTTAGCTATCTTGGTTAATGTTAAGTTTATGTGACAGTTGTAATAAAGCTTTATACTTAGGACTATGGACATAATATCAATGATTAGTAAAGAAGGCGAGACATTTCAGTGTGTGCACTCTTGTTGTTATATTTATACCATTCACAAGTACATGTAAGATGTTAAAACTTTTTCCAGGGCATGTAAAATTTCAAGGTTTAACTTTTAGAAGAGTGAAAGATATATATGAAAAAGTTCAGAGTTTTCTGTCATCGGTCATGTGATTAAGGAATATGAATTTATTTTACATGATCTCAATGGATGTCATTTATAAAAAAAATTAAAATTAAAAAAGATTCTACATATACTTTGCTGGTCAATCTGATTATAACATGGAAGTTCATTGGATGAACTAGCTGACTACTGAGAGATTTTTTAATTGATTTACCTAAAACACAGCTTCCTACACTGTATATTTTACCATTTCCACCATCAATAGTTAGTATTGTACATGTATCTTAGGCCTCATTTTATTGATCAATATGAATTACTGTGGATTAATTTATTTTGGTTGGTAACAATTTTCGCGTATTGAGGAAAACTTGCATTTTCATGGATATCTAATTCTGTGTTATTTGTCAAAGTCTGGATACATGCATACATGTGTATATTCTGTTGGGAAATATGTAATTCATTGAATATTAAAATTTGTGTTTTCCTTGGAATCATCATGATCATCAATTTGTATTGTCTGTTGATAAACCGTTAAGAATTTTTATTGACACTGTGTTGTTCTTATAAAGGGACATAACACCACTACTAACTGTTTATTGAAATAATCCCCACCCACTAACCTAATATGGAACCCAACTGACATATATATTATATAATATATATATATTCCTAAAAATGTATAGGAGGTAAGATGATAACGAATTCACAGCAGGTGCTGCTACAATGAGTTATGCATATAGTATATACATGTATGGATAATACATTGGTCATTTACCACCTTGTATTTTTTAGTGACACAACAAACACTCCAGGCTGCAGGTATATTTTACATCATAGAGAATTTACTGCCACATCAATACCTGATGCAGTAATGAGTAGCTACACAGCTGGGACGGTTTCAATTACACCAAAACTTGTGTCAAAAGTCATTGCTGTTGTTGAGGTGAGGTATATCAACATAATTATATAAATTATATAATAATAAAGGTTCTAATCTCATACAAAATCAAGGTGTTAAATTGATTCTGCATGAATATCTGTTAACTCCTTTCAATTTTAAATATTTCTAAATGCAAACTACAGTAACTGTTGTGAATATATTCCTGTTTTTTTGTATTGCCCTTTTATTTTTATACCAAGAATACAAAACTGCAGTGGTTTCAATACAGAACAATACATTGAATATATAAGGAGACGCAGACAAATTTCTCTTTAAACTAAAAGTATAATATACAAATACAGCAACTAGATAGGAAATACACCATTGTGTTGAAAGTGTATGTTCCTGCCTTTAGATATTCTGATATACATGATATAAGGAAAACATATATAAAACCATTTTATTGGAAAAAAACATCTAGTTACAAACTCGTACAATTATTGTCTGTTCATAACATTAAAGAGCTTAACAATCTAGGTAAATACCTTTATTTAGCTGATACGATTCGTTATTCATAATATTATACTTATATTTCATTATTTATATTATTTGTTGTCATTCTCCACCATTGATACAAACTCTTTGTAATTATAAAACATGTATGTAATTATTCACTGATGCTATACCCAACTGCGGCCAAGCTTCGCGAAGGGTCGTGCGACATAATCAGACAAACAAACTTTATTAGATTAACTCTCTAAGGAACTATCGTTTTCATTGGTCAATTCAAACCTTCGACCTCACACCTTCAAAAATAGAACACACGTACTTTAACGTTGAATGGACTGATTAATATTCACGTAGCTGGTCAAGGTCGTCTAAAGCTTCTATCGTCGTATTCACATACATGATTCTAATCACAATTCTAGCTTTATAAATGTGCAGTGCATGTGAAATTCATTTGTTTTATAATTTTCTGCAATTAATTGGTAGTAAAGTTTAAACTGACTTTAAAATCTTAACAGTTAAAATATTAAATTTAAATATCTCCTCTTAATCAAAAGTTTGATGTAGGATAAAAAAACAACTCAATTCACTTTTTTTTTTCATTGACACACCCAAGTTGCTTATCCTGCCTTGTCTTTTACTCAATGGACTCTATTAATTAACGTTGTACTTGAAAATGAAACTGTATACTTTACTACAAACACTTTTCATATTATTTGCCAAGTTTTAGGTATTCTTCATAGAATAGTGATTTTTTTTCTGATTCCATTAACTTGAAGAAAAAAATCAAATCCCGAAATTGTAAGTAAATTCATAACATGTAACACGCTTTGTTATGAAAAAATGGAGATGGCCAATCATGGCACAGCGGATAATTAAATGATGTTTATACAAACTATATAATTCATGAGGTTTTACTATTCTCGGTTGAAAAACGAACGTAAATTATATATTGCAGATATTAAACCGTTGGTTTTCCCGTTTGAATGGTTTTACGCTAGTAATTTTGGGGCCCTTTATAGCTTGTTGTTCAGTGTGAGCCGAGGCTCCGTATTGAAGGCCGTACATTGACCTATAATGGTTTACTTTTATTAATTGTTATTTGGATGGAGAATTGTCTTATTGGCACTCACACCACATTTTCCTATATCTATGTAAATAGAAACAAACAATGTCTGTATTCAATCTGATGTACAGTAGTTGTCGTTTGTTTATGTAATATATACGTGTTTCTCGTTTCTCGTTTTGTTTATATAGATTAGACCGTTGGTTTTCCCGTTTGAATGGTTTTACACTAGTAATTTTGGGGCCCTTTATAGCTTGTTGTTCGATGTGAGCCAAGGCTCCGTGTTGAAGGCCGTACTTTAACCTATAATGGTTTACTTTTTAAATTGTTATTTGGATGGAGAGTTGTCTTATTGGCACTCACACCACATCTTCCTATATCTATTTATAAAAAGGTGAGTTTCATCTTGTACATACATTTAGTCATCCTTAATTTCTTGATATTTTTTTTATCAGTTTATCATACATGTTTCGTTTTGTATTTTATTTTAAATACGGATACATACTACATATACTTTAGCGGATTGTTCAACAATGTTATGCAACTCTATTCTTACAGTATAAATTTAAAAAATAAATCTTCACCCATTCATAACCGAAAACAGTACATTTAATATATGTAAAAAAAGAAGATGTGGTATGATTGCCAATGAGATAACTCTCCATAAGTGACCACAATGACACAGAAATTAACAACTATAGGTCACTGTACGGCTTTCAATAATGAACAAAGCCAATACCGCATAGTCAGCTATAAAAGGCCCCGAAATAACAATGTAAAACAATTCAAACGGGAGTTGTTCCTTATAGACGACGACATTTTCACAAGAATTAATATTTATTTAGTTCCAAACATGCGAAAGAAATAATCTTCACTGAATTTATTCAGGTGCACAAATGATACGATTAGAGTTATTTTGTTTCTATCTTTGGGGGACAACTTCCTCCTTTTATGGTAGCTACTGTGTGTGTATTTAGCATGAAAATAATAAAAGAGGAATGTCAGTGCAACCCATCATTAATTATTGTAAAGCGGGATCAGTATTATGAAATACTTTATAAGTGACTACGACATTGTGAGGATTATAACCTATCGTAGGTATGAAAGAAATTAAAAGTGGTTCATTTATTCATCCGTATAAAAGCGGCATATGTATTTTATTTTATCCTTATATTTCTCATCATGCCGGGTACAAGATAATTGAGTTGCTGCATGCATAAAGAACTTAGAATATCAGTATACTATTTTGACCCCACTATTTGAAGTTAACAAAACATTTATATAAATCTTTTGGCCAAAGGTTTGTAAACTATACAAATCATTGTTTTTACGTTCGTAGTATTAAACATATAGTAAATTCCATTGTCGGTCACCTGTGTCAATTCACGTGCAAACTGACTACATTGCTGTTGTATTTAAATCTTTCGGCCAATGAAATGAGACGTTACAAGTTGTTTGTTTATGATACGCCAGAATGTTATCAATGAACTATCAAGTGCTAAACTTCACTGCATATCACTGTATTATGTTTGTATATGTAAATTCTATAAGCTGTATTGCTTCTGAATAAAAGACTATTATTATGACATCACAAATTGTACTCAAATTGTTTTTCCAAGAAAAAATCAATGAAAATGTATGGGTAAATTTCATAGATTATTGGACAGGAAACATAGAGTGCATACGTCCACAACAAAGATCTTTTAAAATAATGTTTTGAAGACATTTCACATGTCTTATTTGAAAGTTTAGTTTGTCAACGTCTGCGCTCTATGTTTCCTGGTCCTAAATTTGGTTGAAATTCAGTCAATTTTGTCAAATTTCACCACAATCTTATATCTTGACCTTTTTGGGATTTAAAAATTAACGTCTTAGAATTAAAAACAGTTCTACTTAACATTCTCACACATCTTTACGTCAACTTAAAACATTTTTTGTCTTGTAACATTGAACTTAATAATCGGAGACAAATATATTCTTACTGACATTATTCCTTTGTCCACCATTACCATGATCTTGTAAAATCACATATGTTCCTGTAAACTTTGAGATCACAGTTCAAACAACATGATGTCACAATTGAAAAGTGATTGTTGCTTGACGTCAGAAAGTTATTTGCAGCAGATCTAAGGTCATTTTAAGACCAAATTTAGCTAAATACCAAAAATGTAAATAAGTTTACATCAGGTATATATCTATGAATTTTGCCATAGCTGTCTATATCATGTATATAGCCACCTTAGATTTAATTATATGTGGCATGTTTCAATATGCTTTTAGGTAAGAAAGGAGTACAGTCATTCACCAGACCAGGATTC
This sequence comes from Mytilus trossulus, assembly GCF_036588685.1. Taxonomy (NCBI): domain Eukaryota; kingdom Metazoa; phylum Mollusca; class Bivalvia; order Mytilida; family Mytilidae; genus Mytilus; species Mytilus trossulus. The sequence goes on from NC_086381.1 coordinate 26,952,217, forward strand.
TGATTCATCACCAGAAGCCAAGAAAATAAGACTAGACAGCAGACTAATAAACAGTTTTGCTGAACATGTACATAAAAGATTGGAAGGACAACATATTAGAGATATGTTAGCTGTAACTCAGTCTGAAGCATCTGTCTTTGACTACAATGGAATATTTGGATTTATTGTCCAGGGAACTAAGGTTTGTTCTGATCATTATTATTCTATTTATGAAAATTGTCATAAATCTAAATTAGTTACACATACGTTACATCATGTACATAAATAAGCAGGTGTGGTATGATTCCCAATGAGCAAACTACCAATAGTCTAGACCAAAGGACAAAGATATAAAAAATTACAGGTCAATAATAAGCAAAAACCCATCAAATACAGTAAGCCAAAACACAACAATAAAACAGTTCTTGTCAAGTTACAATAAATTGCCGATGTCACACATTGTTGTAGAGTTTTGCATACAATTTTGGCTTATTGAACTGAATGGAAAATTGAAAAAATAATCCACTGATCATTTTTATTTTCTGAAATATTTGGATTGAAAACTTATATAAAATAGGTGAAGAATTGTATATAGAAAGCACATACAATCAAATGTGTCTTGAAGTTATCCAGTCTCTTATTCCATACCATAGATTATGCTTTAAAAAATTTATTTTAATTTTTTTTTTTTTTTTTTTTTTGAAGTAATCATACTTTATTGATATTTTTACAATTGTTAGTGGATACATCAAATACCGGTACCTTATTCCGGCCTTGTTAACTTATACAACCGCAAATTTTGAAAAAAATTTCGTCGTATATTGCTATCACGTTGGCGTCGTCGTCGTCGTCGTCATCGTCATCGTCCGAATACTTTTAGTTTTCGCACTCTAACTTTAGTAAAAGTGAATAGAAATCTATGAAATTTTAACACAAGGTTTATGACCATAAAAGGAAGGTTGGTATTGATTTTGGGAGTTATGGTCCCAACATTTTAGGAATTAGGGGTCAAAAAGGGCCCAAATAAGCATTTTCTTGGTTTTCGCACTATAACTTTAGTTTAAGTTAATAGAAATCTATGAAATTTTTACACAAGGTTGATGACCACAAAAGAAAGGTTTGAATTGATTTTGAGAGTTTTGGTTTCAACAGTTTAGGAATTAGGGGCCAAAAAAGGGCCCAAATAAGCATTATTCTGGGTTTTTGCACAATAACTTTAGTTTAAGTAAATAAAAATCAATGAAATTTAAACATAATGTTTATGACCACAAAAGGAAGATTGGTATTGATTTTGGGAGTTAAGGTCCCAACAGTTTAGGAATTAGGGGCTAAAAAGGGACCCAAATAAGCATTTTTCTTGGTTTTGGCACCATAACATTAGTTTAAGTAGATAGAAATCTATGAAATTAAACACAAGGTTAATGACCATAAAAGGAAAGTTGGTATTGATTTTGGGAGTTTTGGTCCCAACAGTTTAGGAAAAAGGGGCCCAAAGGGTCCAAAATTTAACTTTGTTTGATTTCATCAAAATTGAATAATTGGGGTTCTTTGATATGTGACAATATGATAGGCGAAAAATATATATATAAATATATATAAAATATATTTATATTTATATTGATGATTATATATTCTTAAAATGTTTATTAAATTGAATAATATAAATACGGGGGAATATCTATTAAGAAAATCATGACCTTGTAAAAGGTTGTTCAATTGACCGCTACTGCATATGAAATATTTACATGCAGATCATGAGGTGACATGTAACAATTAGTTAAACACTGGACATACGTGTATTGCATACCATGTGGAGACAGGTAGCAATAACAATTAGTTAAAACACTGGACATGTGTGTATTCTTTGATCATTAATTTCCAGGTTGGCCAAAACATGTCAATTAGAGTCAACTTAATAGATATTCATCCCTGTATCTTTTAATTTAAGACTATGATGGTCAAATTAATAGAAACCTTGACACTGTTTATATTCTGTATATATACTTGTGTATTTTACTGTATAGAGGAGACCGTCCGTTATGGACACTGGTCCAGACGGGCTTGAATAAACTACTATTCCAAATAACCATGTGTTGTGTCACATGTGGTTATTTTTGGTTAACCGTGACCAAAGGATATTAAGGTAAAGTGACTTTTAATTTGATACTCTTTACTTAATTTCTCAAAATGGCTAGACAAGAATTTAATGCAGGGTCTGTTTTTCAAAATCTAGAAACACAAGTTCAAAGTTTCACTCAAAAGGTATTTAAAAAAGGCATTAATTCGATTGAAAGCTTTGATGGTTCAAAATCGGACAAATTAGGAATAGGTGTATCAGATGTGAGCACAATTGTTCATGATCAAGATGCTGATTAACTCATTAAAAATGTTTATTAGATAATGTTTTTTTTTAAGCGAAAATGTAGATATTTTTTATTTTTCTTATAAGTCAATGGTGAAGGTTTATTTTTTTTGTAATCATTATGATAAGGGTGAAGGTATTTATGATAGGTATTTGATTGTTTTAGTCAATATAAAAGACTGGCAACTTTGTAGGTATTTGATAGTCAATATATAAGTTTTGCGTACATGTTGTAATGATATAATGAGAAGTTTTTATATGCTGTTATTTAAAAGACAGACTAGATATTTAAATAAGAAAAAAACAACACTTGAATATTAATATTTAAGAATTAAATAACAATAAGTAAAAATATTTTAAAGATGTTGGTTATATTTTAAAGTATTTAAATGCATGAATAATGATAATATCAAAACATTTTTAAATATATCTTGATTTTGAATATAATAATTTAATTTTTGAATCATATTTTGATCTGTTTTCTGAAGAGACAATCAGTAATTCTAAAATATACGCGCCTATATACATTGGTATAAGAAAGTTTCATAAGAACACTTTTGGCGACGGATTTAAGGGTATTTCTGCGATGTTATAATCATATGGTTGTTCAAATATGGTTGACGCAGTTTGGTAAGTGCGTAAGCACATTTGTTTAGAGAAACAAAATATTCTATGGTATTTAGAATCCAAAACCTTTATTTTCGCACAGTTATTGTGGTATTTTTAAAGAATGTCGGACCTATCTTCAGAAAATAGCGCCTAAATGATTAAAATTGATATAAGTGGTAAGTCCACTCTTAGGGAAATGTAGGTTTCAATAAGTTTTAAACGTATTGACAGTTTTTAGCGATAGATGAAATATAGGATTATTTATAGGGAACATAAATCTATAGCGAGGGTTAAAAATGAAAATGTTTTCATAAGAAAACAATTTAGGATTTAAAATATGGAAATAAGTATCATATGATTAATCGTTATAAACAATGACGCGATACATCTTCCGCAAATATTTTAATGTGATGCTGGTTAAATTAAAAGAAAATTAGCAAACCAAGAAAAAATGAGAAAACATAAAGGAACATAAGGTCATTTATAAATTCCAGTTTAAGGGATATGACAAATGATAATAGTTCTGATAGACATAATTTAGAAAGTAGCCAAGACATGCCTGTTGATAAAATCAAAATACGAAATAAAAATAAACGAAAATTCAAAAGTTTGAAAGAAAAATCAATTAATGTTTAACTTTCTCTCAAACATTTCTAGTTATTTTAATAAAATGAACGACTAACATATCGTAGTTGTAGGCTTCGTGATGATTGTTTTTAAATAAATATATGTGTATATAAAATAATTTTGTTTTGATTAATCATTCTAATTCTCGCTTCAGATGGCTCGCTGAAAAATTGTTGATTGTTAAGAAATCCTATAAATATCAGTAATCTCTGAATCACAGCTTTGTTTATGAAAAAGGAAGGAAAGTGTTGGTTGAATGTTAAACCACATTGTAAATATTTTTTCATTCTTAATACTAGATAAAAGTTTATTTTATTAGTTTTATTGTTTTTGTATTTGAGTTTAAATTTATTGTTGGTTCTTATTTCAAATAGATAAAAAGCAGTTAGAACTTGAGAATGACTTTGAACTATCAAATTTAGTAAATGCATTAATTTATTTTTGTTGCTATATTTATAGGTATTTGTTATTAAAATATTCTTAAGTGTAATAATAGGTGTTTAGCCAAGAGAATTTAGTAATAGAGAGATTCAAATAGTCCCACGATACCTTGGTGGCAATTGAATGGTGTCAACTGATGTTGAGGGCGATGGTACTGCCTACAGAGATGTTAAAATAGCTTCTGCACCATTACTAAGAACCAGCCACTAATAACCATTATCCAGTATTGGATATTGGCTTTGATCATTGGACACAACGCAGACGTTTAGATGTACATAAAACTATACGATCACATAACTATATTGGTAGAGGGAATTGTTCTACAGCATCACAGGTAGATTTGCCTGAAATGTTTCAGCCGGTGATAACTGAGCAACCTAGTCAGGGACTCTGAATTAACAGAGTAGGTAAGCTAGGTCAGTTAGGAGTAAATCAACAACGGATGGTGGATCACATGAAGGACGGATGGTGGATCACATGAAGTACGGATGGTGGATCACATGAAGGACGGATGGTGGATCACATGAAGTACGAATGATGGATCACATGAAGGACGGATGGTGGATCACATGAAGTACGGATGGTGGATCACAAGAAGTACGGATGGTGGATCACATGAAGGACGGATGGTGGATCACATGAAGTACGGATGGTGGATCACATGAAGTTGGAATGATTGCAGAACTTCTAAATGACGGGAATTGGTGTCGCAGATAAACAAATGGATTGTTGGAGTTGACAACGACGATCAGAGGAGCAGTTCACTGGAGTCGGGGTTATGAAGACGGTCCGCAGTTGATGGTTGCGCCTTTTTTTCTAGGAATAAGAAGTTCCAATAGTTGATGTTACGAACTTAGTTATTCACACAAGAATTGTATGAACTATACATTGCTGAACATTTAGATGTTGTTGAACTTTTGAAATGATTTTATTTATGAATATTTTTGTTGTTTTTAGGGAAATTTGCAAGCATTCATATTGTCACCGATTTTAACTAAAATATAAATTATATTTCTTAAGAAAGGGAGGAATGTGACAATATGATAGGCGAAAAATATATATATAAATATATATAAAATATATTTATATTTATATTGATGATTATATATTCTTAAAATGTTTATTAAATTGAATAATATAAATACGGGGGAATATCTATTAAGAAAATCATGACCTTGTAAAAGGTTGTTCAATTGACCGCTACTGCATATGAAATATTTACATGCAGATCATGAGGTGACATGTAACAATTAGTTAAACACTGGACATACGTGTATTGCATACCATGTGGAGACAGGTAGCAATAACAATTAGTTAAAACACTGGACATGTGTGTATTCTTTGATCATTAATTTCCAGGTTGGCCAAAACATGTCAATTAGAGTCAACTTAATAGATATTCATCCCTGTATCTTTTAATTTAAGACTATGATGGTCAAATTAATAGAAACCTTGACACTGTTTATATTCTGTATATATACTTGTGTATTTTACTGTATAGTGGAGACCGTCCGTTATGGACACTGGTCCAGACGGGCTTGAATAAACTACTATTCCAAATAACCATGTGTTGTGTCACAGATATGCCAAATCTAACTGTGTATGTAGATTCTTCATTTTTGGTCCTGTTTTTAAATTGGCCTACATTAAGGTCCAAAGAGTCCAAAATTAAACTAAGTTTGATTTTATCAAAAATTAAATTCTAGGGCCTCTTTGATATGCTGAATCTAAACATGTACTTAGATTTTTGATTATGGGCCCAGTTTTCAAGTTGGTCCAAATCAGGATCTAAAATTATTATATTAAGTATTGTGGAATAGCAAGTCTTTTCAATTGCACAGTATTGTGCAATGGCAAGAAATATCTAATTTCACAATATTGTGAAATAGCAAATTTTTTTTTAATTAGAGTTATCTTTCTTTGTCCAAAATAGTAAGCAAGAAATATCTTATTGCAAATTTTTTTTTTAATTGGAGTTATCTTTCTTTGTCCAGAATCAACTTAAATCTTTGTTATATACAATATACAATGTAAATTCACTTTTTACTACCAACTGATAAATTTAAATAATCTTTACCATTCAGTGATAACAAGCAGTTTTTTTACATCTTAATATTTTATGATGTATTTAAATGAGTAGTTATTGTTGCAAACTCCATTAGAATATTTTAATTGAGATTAGTTTTGGAATAAGGGAAAGGGGGATGTGATTCAAAAACGGGTTCAATTTTTCTCATTTGAAATTTCATAAATAAATAGAAAATTTCTTCAAACATTTTTTTAGAGGATTAATATTGAACAGCATAGTGAATTGCTCTAAGAGAAAACAAAAATTTTAAGTTCATTAGAACACATTCATTCTGTGTCAGAAACCTATGCTGTGTCAACTATTTAATCACAATCCAAATTTAGAGCTGAATCCAGCTTGAATGTTGTGTCCATACTTGCCCCAACCGTTCAGGGTTCAACCTCTGCGGTCGTATAAAGCTACGCCCTGCGGAGCATCTGGTTTATAATAAACTAGTCTTCTAAAATCGGAAGCCAGGGGTCCCAGCAAATATTGGCCTTATGAAAAGGTTTTCTTTTAAAAAATAAATTCTTTTCTAGTACCAGAGATTCTTTGAGGTAGTTTTTAAGTCCTGTAAAATTTACAATATTTTCACAGAGTTTAGTTCTGTAAATATAGAATTTTGTCAGGAGTATTATTAAGTTTTTTATCCTATCATTTCCATTGTTACCTAAATTTCCAAATAAAATAATATCTATATTAACTGGAATCAATATTTGTGTTTGGTTATAAATCCAATCACCAAGTTCAATCCATAAATCTGATATTTTATGGCATGTCCAAAATATGTGCTCAATATCTTCAATAGCTTCATTACAGAAAGTACATTAATCTTGATTGTTTTACCTTAATTTTAAATAAAAATTCATTTGTGCCTATGATTCTGTGCACTATTCTGTACTGGAACCAATGAAGTTTAGAGCTTTTTGTGGTGTAGAAAGACATCGTATGCACCTTTTTCCAATCAAAATTTGTTTTTAATCTTAAAGACCATTTATCTTCACAAGTAGGCCTAGTATTACTTTTTTCTAAGAAAATATTATACATATCTTTTGATCCTTTAACTGACAATAAAAATGTTCTAATATTAATTGGTAGAACTGGTCCATGAACTTTATAAATATTTTCTATAGAGATATTATGTTTAAGTGAATTTTGATATGATTTTATTGCTGATATAACTCCATTATAAACTAGAAAGTTAGATTTAATTTCATAAATATTTTTCCATTGTTCAAACGACATTAATTTACCTTCATTATCTACCAGATCATTAATTAACAAAATACCGTTATCAGCCCAGTCTTTATAGAACACAGATCTGCTACCTATTTTAATATTTTCATTATTCCAAAGTGAAACTGTTAAAAATTCTTCTTCATTTTTTGGTTTAAGTTTATTTTGCATTTCTGTCCATGCTTTAAAAACATCTTTCCAAAAGGGGTTTTTACATTTGTTTGGTGGGCCTAGAAATACTAGATCTTCAATATTAATATTTTCTGTGCTTTCTATAAGTTTTTTGAGTTTTGAATTGTTTTTTAGCAACCGTCGGACCCACGTTAATTTTAACCCTTTTATATATTCTTCAATATCTAACATTTTCAGCCCCCCAAATTTATGTTCCAGACATAATATTTTTCTTTTAATCTTGTCAGGCTTGTTTTCCCAAATAAATGAATATAGTGTACGAATACGTTGTTTAAGAGTAGTATTGCATGGTGTTGGTAATGTTAGAAATAGATGATTTAATTTTGAAATAATTAGCGTCTTGATAATGTTAGAAATAGATGATTTAATTTTGAAATAATTAGCGTCTTGATAATTGTTATCTTTCCCACTGGAGTAAGTGTTTGTCTAGACCAAATATTGATTATATTTCCAATTTCTTTTATTTTAGGATAATAGTTCAAAGATTCCATTTCTTGCAAATTTACAGAAAAGTTTATTCCTAATAGTGTAAACCTACTGGAACCCCATTCCAATCCCCACTTTACACACATGGTATCTTGACTATATTTTTTCTTTCCTATCCATACCACCTTAGTTTTGTCTAAGTTCATACGGAGACCAGACATTTCAGCATATTTATGTAATAAGCGGAGAGATGCGTCAAGGGACTCTGGTGTACCGTCAAGAATAATTGACGTGTCATCAGCATATTGAGAGATCAAATATTCAGTGTCATCTATTTTAATTCCCTTTATTTCTTTATTTTTTCTAATTAATATTCCAAGTATTTCTGCACATAAAAGAAATATATAAGGAGATAAAGGATCCCCTTGTCGACAACCCCTTTGAATTTCAAAGAATTCAGATAAAATACAATTTTGAGAAACTGCAGAACTTATATTTTTGTAAAAGGTTCTCACCCATTGTTTTATAGAGGGGCAGAAATTGAAAAAATCTAAAACTTCTTCAATGAAACTCCATGATACAGAATCAAAAGCTTTTTCAAAATCTATGAGAAGGAGCAGTCCTGGTAAATCATTTAGTTCTGTATGAAATAATATATCGTAAATAAGACAAGTATTCTCCCCTATAAATCTACCTGGAATAAAACCAGTCTGATCACTGTTAATAATTTGGGGTAGAACTAATTTTATACGCTCAGCTATGCAGCTTGATGCTAATTTATATGTGGTATTTAGTAAACTTATTGGTCGCCAATTTTTCATGAACTGTCTAGGTTTATCTCCCTTTGGTATACAGGTTATAATACCTTGTCTTTGAGTTATTGATAATTCCCCCTTTTCGTAACCATTATTTATAGACCGAAATACAAATTTTCCTATATCTATCCAAAAAAACTTGAAAAATTCATTTGTGAAACCATCTGATCCAGGGCTTTTTTCATTTTTCATTTTTCGCAAAGCTGTTGTTAATTCATCATAAGTAATTTCACCCTCCAAAGATTCTCTGATGGTATTATTTATTTTTTTAATATCAGTATCAGGGATTTCATTTTTTAGGTTGACCTTATTCAAACTTTCTGTTTTAGTATAAAGCCTTTTGTAATAATTGTTTGCTTCTTTTAATATTTTATCTTGCTCACTGATAGTGTCACCTTTTTCATTGACTAATTTTGGAATAGTTTTATTTATAAAATGTTTTGTTTCTAAATTTAGAAAAAAGTTTGAAGGTTTTTCTCCTTCTTCTATCCATTGCATTTTGGATCTGATGTAAGAACCCCTTATCTTTTCTTGTCTTAATACTTTAAGCTCAGTTTTCTTTTTTTCAATTTCAAAAAATATTTCTTCTGACAATATTTGTTCTTCTAGTTTTTTAATATCTTCTAATAATATTCTTTCTTTTTTATCTTTTTGTTTCTTCCTAAAAGAGGCATATGCAATTGATTTTCCTCTAATTTCTGTTAATAAAGTTTCTAAAAAGAGTTGATCGGTTATAGTAAATTGAATTTCTAAGTCATTTATCTTTTCTTATGTTTCTCTGTTGTATACTAGTGATGCATATTGTTCTTTTACTTTATTAATAGTCTCTTTAACAGCAGCTGAATATTCAATGTCATGTAAAAGTGAATTGTTAAATTTCCATAGACCTTTACCAATTATAAAGTAATTCATCTTTAAATGTAACATTATTGGGGAGTGATCCGATCTATAACTGTTAAGAATGTGTATATCATGTACATGTTGATTAAGGCTTTGCGATAATAAAAAGAAATCCAATCTTGCTTGTTTAATGGGATTATTTTTTCTCCATGTAAATTTTTTTTGTTCAGGGTACAATTCCCTATAGGGATCTGTTAAATCATAATTTTCTATTATATTTAAAACTTCCTCTTTGGCTTTCGGGTTATTTACATTTTGGTAATTATAAGTATCAAGATTTTGGTTTTGGACTAAATTATAATCTCCAGTTATTATAACTGATTGGTTGTTCAAGTCTTCTATTATATCACTTACTCTAGAATAAAATTCAGGTGAATCTTTATTTGGACCATATAAGCATATCAAAGTTATTCTTTTTCCTTCAATTTCAATATCAATGCCTAACAGATTTCCTTGATCATCTTTTTTTATCCTATGTATCTTGTATTCAAAGTTTTTGGTAAAAAATATTGCTACCCCTCTTTTGTTTGTTGCAAAAGAATTGAAAATACAGTCTCCTCCCCATAGATTTTTTATTGATATTTCTTCTTTTTCTGAAAAATGTGTATCTTGTAAACAATATATGTGGCAATTTTTTGCTTTTAGATAATCCAAAACATCTCTCCTCTTCTCCTTTGAATTTAAACCTTGACAGTTGTATGAAACAATTTTTATACCATTATCACTCATTTATTCATTTATTTTTAAGTGTAATGCGATCAATTCGCCCATAGTATTTATAAAAATAAGTGATAGTGTAACTCTGAAATGTCTGACCTCCTCTACGTTGTCTGGATTAATTTCCTGCTGTATCCTAAATACATCATAGTTTTCATATAATAAGTAATACTGTGTCAAAATGAAAAACAAGCATAAAAAATAAAAGAAACAAAAAGAAAGAAAATTTGAGATCATAGTGTAAATATCAAAGATATAATAAAAATTAAAAACAAATTACTATTGTAGTGAAGAGCAACCTATCCACTTGTGTTCAAATATTTTTTAATACAGAAATACTGTGTACAAAGGGAGATAAATCTATCTAATTTAAATTATAATAAAAATTATCTCCATCATATTATGTGTTTTCATATCAAAATCTAAATGCATTTAATATACACTGTTTTTGTTGATTAAAGTTGGTTTTTATTTCCTTTCAATTCAAATGACAAAGGCCGAAAGAAATTAAGGGTTAATGAAGACAATAAAAATGTGTATATTTAGTTTTGTACAAACAGACAAACAAGTGTTTGGTTTTCAATAAAATCAGTAGATATTGTCCATGTAGTGTTAACATTTTCAGGATTTTGCAAGTGTATATTTAATACACTTCACGATATTTACACCATGAGCACAGGAAAACATGTATATGTAACTGAGAATTAATAGCAGCTAATATAAAAGCTCTTGACATGTACAAATTAAGCTTCAGTCATGCACATTTTAATTAAGCGTCAGGCAAATCAACACAAATAAAAATCATATTAATATAAGCTAAGCAGTAAGCACTAGTGGAAAACATAAAGCATGTTTGATAAGGATAAATTTATTTTAATGATGTAAAATAATAATAGGGTCACAAATTTGGTATTTACAGAACACATCAATCAAAGTGGTGTTTAGGTAAAAATATTCTACAAAACATTGAAAAATGCTGACCATCTTACTCTAGTGACCATTAAATCATTGATTTGTTTGGAATTGGATTGGGAAAGATATCAATGTGAGCACTCACATTGTTCCAATTCAGAAGCCTGAAGTTTAGTAGTTGTCATAGGGTCATGCCTGTCATAATTGTTATTCGTATTAAAATTAATTTGTTATAAATTTGATCTGTTAGTTTAATAAATTTATTTATTTCAATGTTTTATTGTAAGGTCATTAAAAGCAGATTATATGATATGGGTTTTTCTGAGTATTTTCTCATTGTTGAAGACTGTACTGTTGCCTATAGTTGTTAACAACCACTTCATTTGAATTTGGGTTGATTGTTTTCTCAACACCACATCTCCTTATTTTATATTATCTGTATAATGCTGTTTAAGTTTTTAGAGCAGTTGATTCTTAATTCATGTCTTTTTGTTTTTTGTTTAGGTAACATTTGTATCACTACAAAGCAGTAAGAAGTACTTTAACAATCTTCTTATAAATGACAAAACCAAAAACATTTGGGCAGATGTGAGATACAGTAAAGAATGTAACTTGTTAACAAAGGAAGGAAGAAAGGATCTAATCCCTGTTTTGTTAGGCATAGAGAAATTAGTGATGCAGATTGTTTGAGGTAATGAATAAGTTATTGGTTTATAAACTTTACACATTTAAATTTTGTAAGGTTTAGTTTTTAAATATCTATTTTTTTTACCAGCTAGAAGCAGGAGTTGGTAGGCACTGTTGGTTGCAAGATCAAAACTAATACTTTTTTTAAATTGGTATGATACTCATATTTCATTATAATGTTCTTGTACTCTATATGTCTGTCATAAATCTTTCTTGACTTAAGGCAACCATCAATAAATCAAGTTGTTTAGTTATTAAGGTAGCTGTCGTGTCTATAACCACCGTGTATCATCAGTACACCAGATATAGGTACTAACCTAGCTGGCGTGATAGATTTTGACATCACATGGTAACAAAAATCTTCGTTTTGTTCACATGATATCAATGTGAACCTCAATCTAAACAGAATTGTTGTTTTAAAAAATGATTTGGTCGTAGGTTAATGATAAGAGATGTCTCATTATTTTCCCAAAAAAAGAACGATCATTACATAAAACATTTGCAAATACTTGTCAAAGAAGTTGGCACTCGTCTCATCCGATATAATTCTATATTCATTGCAACTCTTTTTCTGATACAAGGTCACTGTACGTGTGTAATAAGTATAGTTGTATCAATAATTGGCATTGAAATCTTACTTTCATTTGTTTTTTTCTATATTTTATTCCGAAAAGAAGCGTTGTGTACAGTGTTTAGCTGACAACATAAATCCTTCTGTACAGTGCATAGTTAAGTTGCTGAACACCGTACACAAAACAAAATGTTCATACTCATTTATTAACCAAAAAGGTTCAAGGAATGAGTAATCACAGATAGATTTATGATTGATATCTATTACTTTTGTCCTGTATTAGCTTTCTTTCAGGTAAAACATGTAAATGTCTCAACAATTGTATTGAAATTGAAAGTTGGTGTTGACATTTACAGCTATTTGCGCATTTATAAGTAATAGTTGTTCTTATTAGAATATAAAAGTCTTATAAATAGGAAAAAATCGATGTGAAAATTATTTTGGAGCAGGAATTTCAGATGTTGAGAAATGTACACTGAATCTTGATAAAACAAAAACATAGATTTTCATTACCGTGTCAGTTCAAAATCAATCATGCCCGCTTAGTTAGTACCTATATCTGCTGTAATATGATACACAATGATAATTGTTTGACAATAGATTTTTTGTAAAAGGATTTTAGTGCAAGTTGAGTCATTAAAGGTTCTAAATTTTGGATATAAAATGGGCAAATGTGTTAAATAGGTTTCTTGGGTAAACTAATACTACTTTTGCAGGGATTATTTTCAATTCTGACAATAGTGATCTAGTTGACTTTAGATTGATTCAGCTACGTATACTGCATGCATATATTGGGTTATTGTTCCTTTCTTTAAAGCTGATTATGAAAAACTATTCTACCTTCATAAGATATCCCTATATAATGAAACAGAGGCAGCTATGAAGGAGTTTATAAGTTTTCCAAATTTGATGTAACTGGTCAACAGCCATCAGACTGTTGACCACAGAGGTGTGGTTAATCTGATGCTTCTATTGTGGCAGCATAATTACAATATTCGACTGGGTTCTACAGCAATAACTAATTTGTTTTACCCTCAAACCTACCTGTTGTCAAGGTCAGTTAGCCTAAAGTAACAAATTAGTAATAAGTTTTAAAAAAGTGGCTATTCACCTCAAAACCAGTAAATTATTGTTTATTGTTTCAAAGCATACTGCATCTTTAAGGAGATAGTCATTAAACTCTTGAACAAGCACATTTTCAAATGGAAGTGCCTTAATTGCCATCAAGTGAAGACTTTTAAATCAGATTAATATGTAGTACTCTGAAGTGCAAAGAAGATGTTGAAGTGCTGTTGTCTTGGTGAAGTGCAATGGTCAGTTCACTGATATGTGATTGTCTATTTAAAGGGTAATGGCTAGTTTAAAATCTACAGATGTCCTGGAAAAGCATTAATTAGAATTGCATGTTGTCCATTGCTGAACAATTACAAAACAATCAGAATATAGAGTAATGTATTTGACATTTGATTTTTCTATTTTGTTTGTTTTTAGAATTGAACCCAGAAAAGTTAGAAGCACTGACAGAATGCAAAGATCTATATCTGAACAGACAACATGTGTTTAGTACAGTAAATCATGGGACATGTTTTCAGTACCGGTATAGGAAATTATATGACATGATGAAGGCAGAGATCAATTGTATGTGTTAGCTGTTCAAAAACACAGCTTTCATAATCACCAATTTCAATTAAATATCTGCTCTAAAGAAAGTTGCACCAGGGGATACTGTTATGGAACAGTTGATCTCTTTGTGTTTATGTGTGGCTTGAGGGACATATTATTCATGTTTCAATATTTTGTTGACATTTTTACCTGGAGGAGATCCGAAGTCAAGCAGAGGTTGAAGATTAAAACTGTATTCTAGGATTTAACTACATGGTTTATCTTCATCAGGCTTGGCATACTTAAAATTTGTATTTAATTGTATTTTCCCTCTAAAGAAAAAAAGGGTATACTGTTTTATCCCTTCTCTTTACATCTGCCCCTCTCTGTCCATCCCATGATATTTCTCAGAATTTGTTCTCATGGATGGCAAAACATTTTTATGTCCATTATGGGACATCTTTCTAATTTTAATGCCAAATTCGAGATTTTACCCCATTTTTACAGTCCATTGAACATAGAAAATGATAGTGCAGATGTATTATAGACACATTCTTGTTTACTAATTAACTAACTGTTTACCAAATACTTATACATGTATATTACAAATAACTCTTTTCAAACTACAATTCAGAAGTTTCTGAAAATTATCAGGCTTCATGTTTCAGATTCGATGCTTTTCAATTTTCTTTTTACAGAAAATTTATAGTTTCTAAACACAATGGCCATGTATGAAATTTTCGTCATATACTTTTGGGTCAGAGCTTCATGAAATTTCCTTTTTTTTGCCCTTTAACATACTGATATATAACCAACAACTACAAAGAAGTATCATTAGTGAGTAATAAGTCATAGTTCTACTTGTGATATTGGCACATATTTTCTATCCTACATAGGCTTTACATTATTGCAGTTTAAATCCACATTGACGAAGGATTCTCAATTCTACACTCATTTACTGTGGATTCATTTATTTTCGTGGGTATCAATTTTCGTGGATTGCTGAAAACTTGCATATTCGTGGATATTTGATTTCGTGGTTTTGCAGATCTCTGTATATAATGCCTATTGAAAATAGGATATTCGTTGAAAATTTGAATTTGTGGTTCATCTGAACCCACGAAACCCAAGAAAATTGGTATCCAACGAATAATAATGAATCCACAGTATATTCTCCTCTTTAAGTAAATCAGTCACAGGTGATTTCTGGTTTTGACATATTTATCCTTTAATCATTTAAAATCCTGATATTGGCATTGCCTTAAATAGACTTGCACCTCTGACATTGAAATAAGAAAAAGGTCTTACAACCAGTGGGATAACGTTTTACCAAGTGGTTAAGTTTTTAGCAAGGCAGTGTTCTCACCATCGAAACCCAATTCATTTATATAATTCATGAGGTTGACCTGTTTCTGATTGGATTTAACTGTTAATAAGCACTTGATTCTGTTGTGTTATTATTGATATGGAGATGACCTATGACTTCTGACATCAATTTTATGAAATCACTCACCACCGCTGACCAGTGATGCAGTCAGAAATTTTGATAGTGCCCAATCAATGCTGAAATTTGTACACACACAACACGTTTTGTATATAAATTAAAGTTTGAATGTTGATCCACTTGATAATAATAATTGACAATTATGCATATTGTTATTCTATATGGAATAAATTGTCCAAGCTTGTAATCATATCCTGGTTTTTTTTAATAAGTTTCTGGGGTTTTTTTACAATGAAAGTTTAGATTTTAACTGTCGGCTTGGAAGTTAATGACTTGTTACTCATCATTATATCTCTAACTTAATATTTGGGAATATATTATATAATTGAAAGAGTCATATCTTATTTATAAGTTTTAATTTGTGTTGAGTCTAAAAATAATGTGAAACCATTAGGAAAATACTTAGTTTTAACCTATTTATTTATAGTGGATTTTGAAACAAGCTATTACAACTTATATTTATCCCTTTCAACTTTGCTGATGAAAAGACTTCAAGAAAAAAGAGAACTAAAGAGAGTTATAAAATATAATTAGCAAATGAATACTAAGTAGAGTTTGATTACAAAATTGAGAATGAACATGTGGAATGTGTCAAAGAGACAACAACAAAACCAAAGAGCATTAAGAAGCCAAAGGCCACCAATGGGTCTTTAACACAGCGAGAAATCCATCACCAGATGGCAGACTTCAGCTTGCTCCTAAGCAAGAATATGTACTTGTTAGTGAAAATAGATATTATTAAAAACTCCAAAACATATAAAAGAATAAAAATTGGTTACCTACATATGAAGCAGATTTTCTTACACTTCTGTTTCACTATATGTGGTCTGTGTTGCTAAGATTTTTCTTTTCAGTGTTTTTTTTTTTTGCACTTTCGTTTTGGGTGTTTTTGTTATTGTGAATATCTCTTCCAATTCTTAATTCCATTTGTCCCTTTGGATTTTCTCCTTTATTAAAAGATTAAATGAAAAAGTCAATTTGCAGCATTTTACCAGGGGAAATCTCCGATAATTTACACGTGTAGATATACGTTTTATAAACTGGTGCAAATGATGATATGTTTCCCTGTTGTAAAAACTTATTCATTCAAAGCTATGTTTTGTTTTATATCTGTATGATCTTATATCATTTTCTGAATTATTCTATTAAAGGCAAATAACGCCAAAATCCTGTTATCTTTTCAAAGCATAGGTTATTCATTTTTTAAGTACTTCTTTTTTCATTATTTTATTTGATCAAGAAAGTATACTTTAGTAATCATCAGATGACATTTTAATTGAAAATATTAACTAATGATTTCATTAAACAAACCGTTTTTAGGTAAAGATTGCATGAAATGCAATCAAAACCTTATGGGACCTACTAGATATCTAAATGTTCCAAAGCTGATCACTAACTTTTTGATTCACAAAATATAGTGCATTGATCATAACAATCTAGACATCCTATCCATTAACATTTCCAGAAATTTATCGATGTAATATATGCTCAGGTATTCAAGGTACAAAACTATGTTGCACTTGTAAAAAAAATACATAACTTTTGGAAGGTGCATGAATCTAATAGATGTTCTAAAAAATATAAATTATGTCATTGTTAACCTCATCTTTAAATAAAAGGAGTTCCTTTGTATAATAGCTGTTTAATCAACTTCAACCAATGCAATATTTAATTTTACTACCCACTGATAATTTGAAGTAATCTTTACCGTTCATTGCTTTTTATCACTTTAATTGTATTGTTTGAATTGAAATAAATGGGAGTTCTAAATTATCTACTATAGGAATTATATCCATGCATGTGGTACATCAATTTTTCAATAGAGTTAATAAAAAAATTTACCTATTTATTGACTAACTCTTTATTGACTTGTTTTTTATAATCAATTCAATCAAAATCTCATCCCTTGACAAATACAATCAATGTTAATACATTGTATTAAAACAATACTATATAATATGAGAGAAATTCTATACAAAATTTCAATTATAAGAAAAGAGGGACGAAAGATACCAAAGGGACAGTCAAAAACTATTACAATGCATAGATATAATACATTATGCAATATGAAATAAAATACTATTTACAATATAAAAATTTCTACGCCTTTTTAAATTAAATAACAGGTTTTGGCACTCACACATATCATATTTTCATCTTAGAATAAAAACATTAACTTTTGGTTATCATAAGTCGTCATAATGGGAACATCTTTATAATCATGCGCTTCGTCTTCAAGAAAACCGGTACATATACTTCACGCTCTGTTTTCTAAAACGATATTTTCATATCTCTGGGTTTCAATTCTTATTGGAGCAACGCCACATCTAATTTTGGCGAAAGCACTTCTGTGCCTGAAAGTTATTTTCCAATGTTTCTTTGCTCATAGGACATGATAAATGACTTAAATTTAGTTCACAGAAGGTAACTTACAAAAAGTTCCAGATTTTAACACACTTATCTTTTATACTAGTATTAGCACTTATGAACTTTTGCATTAAACTGATTTGAGCCCATGTTATTTAATATAAAACACAAACGGAAAATGCTTTTCCACTGCTTATGAAAAGTGTTATACCAAATTCTCCATTAACTGCAGCAGTTGTGTGCAAATTTTCCCATTTCAAGAACAAAATACAAGCCATAATATGTATTGAATTTATACATGTTTTTACGCCACATATTCTATTATAGAACAAACTTAACTTTCATATAATTTCACAAATACATGGAGACACATACAAGTTTACACTTGGTCAGTACCACTTAGACAAAATATATCTTGCAGTGATATTTTATTCTAAATGGTCGTTCAAAGGTCATTATCAATGGAAGAAAGAAACAACTACATAATTACACTTTTCGAGATTTTAATTGTTAAACATATCTATGTGTTCATTTACACAAAAGGGTTTCATCTAAACATAGATAAAATCACATGAAATTGGATAAAAAAAATATATAAGGAATCAGTAAAACATATTATCAAAAAATACAAATCAAATAACAACAAATTCATGTTTTCAAAGATTTGAAGTTTTTTTGTCTTCATGTCTTCTGCTGAAGTAAATGATCAAAAGAACATAGCTTTTGTTATTTGATTTGTATTTTTTGATAATATATTTTTCTAATTCCTTATATTTTTTTTCAGACTTCTTATCAGCCCATGGTCAAACTCATACCTCTAGCTTGTCGGCTCTCAGGCTATCATGACCTGGGTCTGATATGAAAAATGCCATGTTATAATCTATATATTTTTTCAGCACAAACATCGGTTATTAAATATTAATTTTCCTCAAGTGTATAACATTTTGCGGAATACACTTAAACACTAGTTACAAGATACAGTGTATCTTTATTATATTCAAACTAAAACAAATATCTTTCACAAACAAATCTAAATAATTGTGTACCAATGCAGTCATGCCACATGCCCTGGTCTACAACATTGAAACATAAGAATATTTGATCATACGCTTCTGGTTGTTTTTGGTTCAGATTCCATGGCATGTATGATATAAGGGTTCCATCAGCGAATTCCCATTCTGGTGTGTTCTGTTTTCTGTTGCCTTGTATATAGGCTTTACTGTTGGTAAACTTTTCATCATCTGCACATACAAAAAGTCTATACAGTTTTTTTTTGTTGACAAGGGTAGGTATTTTTGAAATATGTTAAGAACTGTTGTTCTAGTTTTCGCAAATTAATGTCAAGGAGAGGGACTAAATATACCTGAGGCACAGTCAAACTCATAAAACTCGAAAATAAACAACGCCATTGCTAAAAACGAAAAAAGACAAACAGACCAATAATATTACACAAGACGCAACAAACACAATTAAAGACTAAGCAACACGAACCCTACCAAAAACTTGAAACTTTCCCCGTTTCATTACTCTTAAAAAGTGTGGGGAATTCTCTGTTCAAATATTGTCCTAAATTAAATGGTGGAATTTTGTATTACTCAATTCAAGCGTCACTAATTAGTCTTTTGTAGGCGAACCGCGCGTCTGACGTTAATATAAAACTTCAATCCTGGTATCGATGATGAGTTTATTTTCAACCGTTGGGTCGATGCCACTGCTGGTGGAGTTTTAATTCTCCGAGGGTATCACAAGCCCAGTAATCAGCAATTCTGTGTTTACTTGATTTATTATTGGTATGTTCAAAACTGTAAATAAACTGTGAACAAAACCTCAGGAATATATTACCTCAGCTGTATTTGGCAAAACTTTTAGGAATTTTTGGTCCTCAATGCTCTTCAAGTTTGTACTTTATTTGACCTTTTTAACATGTTTTGATTCGAGCGTCACTGATTAGTCTTGTACACAAAACGCGCGTCGGGCGTAAATATATAAAATTTCAATCCTGGTATCTAAGATGACTTATTTCCAAAATTCTATTGTTTACAGTATAACAAAAATATGACACCAAGACTCTAAATATACTTCTTTAAGTGAGTTTAGTGGTTATCGTTTTATTTTTATAGTTTTTTTGGTTTTTATACGCCCGTAAAAATTTTTACGGGACGTATTATGGTATACAAATGTCCGGTGTCCGTCCGTCTGTCTGTCCGGCGTAAACATGTAGCACTGTAACTTGAGAACGACTTATCCAAATTTCATGAAACTTAATATAGTTGTTTTTTATGATGGACAAATGATCTGTATACTTTTTGGTAAAAATAAGATTAAAACTTTTTGAGTTACGGCACTTTGTCACTAAAACAGGGATGTGTTTTTTTCACATGTCGCACCGTATCTCAAAAACGGTTCTTGATTATGGCTTAAAACTTTAAATATTTCTCAGTTATATTAATCTTAATATCTGTATACTTTTTGGTGATGATTCAAAATTTCATTTTTGAGTTATTGAGTATTTTGTAAAAAAGGGGGAGTTTATTTTTAAATGTCGCACCATATCTCAAAAACGCTTTATGATTATTGCTTAAAACTTTACACATGTCTTTGTTATATTAATCTTAAGATCTGTATACTTTTTGGTGATGATTCAATATTTGAGTTATTGAGTATTTTGTAAAAAAAAAAAGGGGGGAGGTTTTTTTTACATGTTGTGCCGTATCTCAAAAACAATTTATGGATATTGTTTAAAACTTTACACACTTCTTTGTTATATTAATCTTAAGATCTGTATACTTTTTGGTGATGATTCAAAATTTCATTTTTGAGTTATTGAGTCTTTTGCTAAACAGGGGAGATTTTTTTTACATGTCGCGCCGTATCTCAAAAATAATTTATGATTATTCCTTAAAACTTTACACACTTCTTTGTTATATTAATCTAAAGATCTGTATACTTTTTGGTTTTGATTCAAAATTTTATTTTTGTGATATTTAGATTTTTTGTTAAAAAAAAACAGGGTTGGAGGTTTCACATGTCTCGCCGTATCTCAAAAACAATATATGGTTATTGCTTAAAACTTTCTCAGAAACTATTAATGATTATTTCAAAACACTTCCACACAAGACGTCGGGCGTATCATGCGCTCATGTTCGAGTTGCTCATTGTTACAGGCTGTATGTTGGCATTTAGTTGATAACTTCACTGTCATATGCTCTCTGGTGGAGAGTTGCATCATTGGTGTTGCTCGATTTATTTTACTTGACTGGGCGGAGTTTAACTGGTTCGCTCACTAAACCATGTAAACCTAGTAAATGAATTTATATAAATCAAACATTTTAAATTGAGAAATATGTTATGACCGTTATGAGCCCAATGTCACTAGTTCATGAACGTTCCATGCAATTTTAGGGTAGTTATTCTAAATAGTATGCTTACTAAGCTTACAAGACAACCAACACGCCATATTTAGTACTAGTAGTAGTGGACTTCATGAAATAAGCTAAAATATCAACATTGGTTTTATTTTGGTTGTAACTGGTCGGTGTAAGTTCCTTTGTTTATTTGCTCCCCAATTATTATGAATTTTACCTTTCCATACTTTTTTCTCGAGTTTCTGTGCTGAATATTATTGGTCCAAAAACATGTGTAAATCAGCATATTTTTTTAATATAAATCAAATCGCCGTTATATTTCATAAAACTTTACTGCTACTGAACTATTCACAAAAAGATAAACTTTATCTTACATATTAGGAAAATGATAAAAATACTCACATGTTAAATATGAATACACAATTTTTTGAACTTCCGGACTATCTATTCTCACCAGGGATGAATTTTCTGAATGACATGTAGAAACAGCATTCTGGTACGTTACTTCAACATCATAAAACTTAATGCACAGCATGAGACTCGATTTATATGTATATCCTTCTTCTGTGGGACAGTTTTTAACATCTGTAATATTTAGATATACCATTTTTTTTTAATTCTGTTCTGTAAAATGATGTAAAAAATAAAATTAAAAAAAAACCTCCTCATAGATACATCAACGACGCTCGAATAAAAAGAAAAGAAGGGCAAATACATCGCGAAGTTGAGAAGCATTGTTGACCCACAACTAAACTACGTCTATTTAATAAAGTGACTCATCAAATATATGTATTTCGGATACAAATATAAACTGATAAATTTTAAAACCTTTCAATGTACATAATAATTACGAAATAATGCGTTGACTCTCTCATGCTGTATATATATATAAAAAAAAGAAAGAATAAGCACTCTGATAATGAACGATCTCCGAAACAGACATCCTAAAGATCTTTGATCGACTACATATCTATAACCTTTAGAGGACGTGTATTTCAACAAACAATTGGTATTCCAATAGGATCAAACTGTGCTCTTCTTCTTGACGACTTGTAACTTTATTTACATACAGCAGCATTCACACAGAGCTTCTCAGGAGGAATTAAAATATTCTGGAATTATCCTTAAACTTTACCTCCTGCTATACAAATGGTGTTTACTCGGTGTTTTTTTTATTCGAACTTTTCCCGAATTAATCAATAAACTATTGAGAAAAAAAGGTTCCAACTCCCTCGGCCAAAGTTGGCCTTATATGACTTGGAAATGTGTTTAATTCTCTTAGTCACATAGGTATTCTCATGTTTAGACCTCTTTTGGTCACATAGGTATTCTCATGTTTAGGTCTCTTTTGGTCACATAGGTATTCTCATGTTTTATTAGGTCTCTTTTGGTCACATAGGTATTCTCATGTTAAGGTCTCTTTTGGTCACATATGTATTCTCATGTTTAGGTCTCTTTTGGTCACATAGGTATTCTCATGTTTAGGTCTCTTTTGGTCACATAGGTATTCTCATGTTTAGATCTCATACATCAATGTCTATGGTATGAGCGTTCTTGATGAAGATAAATGCAAACATGAATATCGGACGCAGAAAATAAATAAAGTGTTAATTAATCGTCATCATATTAATTTATGCAAATAACACTTATTAATATTTATGTATATTGTTAAATCCTGAAGTACAAATACTAAAGTATGTTTCTTGTTCATGAATTCAATACAACATCAAAATTAATGATATACTGGAAAACCGTACAATAAACTTCTTCAATTCCCTTCACCAACTCACTTAGATGTGAAGTTATTATTCCAGCTGAGCGGATAGTTTCAGTATTTACAGGAGTCAGTCCATAGGGAGTGAAAATTCTCTAGAAAATTAATTAAATGCGATTTTAATAATAAAAAAAACATTGATCTATGACATAATTGAGATATTAACCACAAAGTGTCAAAATGTTGTAAGCCACTATAGGTCACCAAATGCGCTTGAGACACTGATATACCATACAAGTCAATCAAATCAGAATGGCGTCCGTCCAATTTATCATTACTTTCATTTTACCAATAAGAACTTTTGGCACAATATATTACTTCAAATTTTAAAATTTAAACATTTTTATCGACACACTAACCTTTCAAATAGTACATCCTTCCATCTTCTATGGTTCCATCTGAATATGTATTTAACCTCGAGTACATATAACAGATCTTATTTTGTGGGTTGTAAGATATTGATGAACATCTAATTAGTTTATTACATTGTCTAAAGCACTCAATACTAGTCTCCGTCGTCACAGATTTAACTAGATTTCCTTTGATATGTTTATTTCTCAATTCGTTTCTTTCTGTCATTTTAAAACAATCGCCAACAATAGGTTTTGAAATTAAAGTCATATAACTAGTAACTATAAAACAGACACATTTTAAGAACCCAGCTTCCATGTTAATGTGGTGTTTTCATTGAAACTATTTTACTCGACTAATGGTACTGACACTGACACGGTCGTAATTTGATAAGACTGATTTGCAAATGTATTGTGTTTTTTCCAATTACAAACTTTAAAGCAAAGTGATTGTAAATATATTATTCATACCTAAGTTCTCAATGATTGTTATCCTATAATCCCCAATGTACGTCTGCATATTACATATCTAAACAAGAAGCATAATTAAAATTCATATATTTTGAAGAATACAAAGGGGCATTCCGTACAATTTGGTTTTTGAGGGAAAGTGCCTCGTTCTTACGTCTTTATTGTCGGTCAATCTTCTGTCAACAATTGCAACAAAGGAACATAACTGGTCATGTAAACATTTAAAATTTAATAATAAGATTCTCTACCTGTTTGTTCAAACAATTCCAAGGTTACTTTTATCAGAATGGATTTGCCTCTAATTTGATGATTAACGTCATGCCTAACGTTATACATGTAGACACATACATGAGATGTAATTCTTGAAGAGGTGAAATCATTTCTGAACTCTTTCATAGGTATTTAGTCCCGAAAAACAACCCCCTTTTTAAAAGTTTTGAATACACAATACTGTTGAATGCTACAGTCATAGGAAATGTTGGTCATATTGTCATGTCTGCACATGTACGTATTACCAATAAAAGAATAAGAAAATAAGGTATGTTTCCCAATGAGACATCTCCCCTCATGAAACCAACCAAATGACACAGAAATTAGGGCTCGTGTACATTATAGCATTATAGGTAAATGTCCGTCCTAATACATATGACTGGAATACGTTATATACTGTAGAAACATTAATTTTTGTTTGGTTAGCATTTCGTGGTTCTATTTCTAAGTGAGATTTCGTTGGGATTTAATTTCGTGGTTTCCAGTAATTGGAAGTGATAAAAGATATAGGTTAAATTTTCGTGGAGGTTTTAATTTCGTGGAAATATTCTTCCCACGAAATAAGTGAAATTAAATCCACGAAAATTTCGGCTTTAAAGTAGTTGAAGCTACATATCATCTGACAGAACTTTACCACTAGCGTGTGAAGCAATATAATTTAGAGAAATAACGCGTTCTGTTGTTAAGATGAAAGGCAGGCTTTTCAATTTTATTCAATCTTTTGTTGTTGTCTTTTTTGCTGTACCCATGTTGATTTTGTGACATAGATGGACAGCCATTATCCATTTTCTTATTGCATTTTAAAGATGTCATTAATGAAGACTTATTTTTTGCTACTAGAAACCCTAAGTGCAATATCTTCATAAGATGTAAGACATTGAAAAACATCTAGTATTTTAGTTGCATTTAATGAAGCACCCAAGTAATGGTGTCTGTAGTAAACGATTGAACAAGATTTTCATTTATATATGTTACCTCCGCAATTCTTCTCTTGTATTCATTGTAAAAAATCTACATCAATACCTTTTAGAATTAAACTGATAAATATTTCATAAAACTATCTTCTATTGTGTTTACTGCTTTTGAATTTAAAACGTTGATTCGACTAACAAAAAGGTTAAAATACATAAAATAATTGTTTGTGTTTAAAAAATAGACACATACTTCTTTTTTAGCTTACCTGGGCCAAAGGGCCAAGTGAGCTTTTCTCATCACTTGGCGTCCGTCGTCCGGCGTGGTCCGTCGCTCGGCGTCGTCCGTCGACGTCCGGCGTCGTCCATCGTCGTCGTTGACTATTTATAATTTGAACTTCTCCTAGAGAACCATTGAATGGAATGAAACCAAGCATGGCATGAATGTTCCTCATGAGGTGCTGACCAAGTGTTGTTTCTTTGTAGCCGATCCATCATCCAAGATGGCCCCAGCAGGGTACTTAGTTAGAAATAGAACCCTATGGGAAATACATATGTTTCGGACCATATGAGTATTTGGACCATACGTGTATGGTCATGACCATATGGGTATATACTCATATGGTCAGATCATACGCGTATTGTCCGACCGTACGCGTATGGTGGGTGTAACTAAAACTGTTACAATTTACTTTGAATACTTCTAAACTCTTCATATGGTATGACCGTTCATTAAAAAGACGCTATCTTATTGTTAGTTTTATTATTATATTTATAGAATAAAAAGATTAGCTAAATTTAAATTAGAACTCTAAAATTCAAGTAGTTAATGTTACTTACCTGTCGAAACTATAATAAACCCATGGCGTTGTCAGTTTGACTGTCCCTTTGGTATATTTCGTCCCTCTTTTATACCGATGGTCATTACCGATTTGTAATTACGAGTGCATAGCAATATGTGGACTTTAAAAAAAAAATCCATAATTTCTAAATGAACTGATACACAAGAAGTTACTGAAAATTAACATATTTTATTTAAGTCTTGTGAATATGATGCATTGCTTTCATGTTACGATATTTGAGATCTAGAGCTTCTTAAAAACACCGTAGACACATCGGAATGGACCTTGACCACAATACCACTGTAAGCGGCTACAAAAAGGCTAGCTTTCCACTCGCAAACAGAAGGTGTAAATGAAAAGGATCGTGCACAACCAAGACTAGCAAATGCAAAAAAGCTATGATACCGTCTGAAAGTAAATGCGTATGGTCCAAATACTCATATGGTCTTGAACACATACAAATGACTTCTTTTAGAGAAATACTCAACGGAATGAAACCAAACATGGCATGAATGTTCCTTATGAGGTGCTGACCAAGTGACGTTACTTTGTAGCCAATCCAGCATCCAAGATGGCAGCCAGTGGGGTACTTTGTTTAACATAGGACCCTATTGGAAATGCACATACAAATAACTTCTATTAGAGAACCACTGAATGAAATGAAACCAAACATAGCATGAATTTTCCTTATGACATGCTGACCAAGTACTGTTACTTTATATCCCATCCATCACCCAAGATGGCTTCCAGCGCTAGCAGAGGACTTGATCTAACATAGGATCCTATAGGAAATACATACATTAAATGGCTTCTTTTAGAGAACAACTAAATGGAATGAAAGCAAACATAGCATTAATGTTCCTTTCTCAATGAGGTGCTGGCCAAGTGTTGTTACTTTATTGCCAAATTTTATCTTTTGTTAATATGATTTCAAAAACCCAAGTAGAATCAGGTGAGCGATACAGGCTCTTGAGAGCCTCTAGTTTATATTGATCATTGATAGTCAGGGAGCATCACATGATTTATATTGTCCGTGGGGACATGCATGTTATCTGGGATCATGCAAAATCAAAATGTGTTGGTTTCGTTTACTTCTTATTGAAATTTACGGAATTTAAATTGAGCCTTTTCATTCTTTAAATCTTTACTTAGATTTTAGAGTTAATTCACTTCTGCGTCATCGGGTTTTTTTAGTGTGAAATAAAGTCCATACAGTGATACAGGTATCAACTGTCATCTGGGATCCTGTGTTATCAAAATGTTTTGGTCTTCGTTTACTCTTAATGAAAATCTACGGTATTTTAGATGAGACATTTTATTCTTTAAATCTTTACTGCGTTATAGAATTAATTCACTTCTACGTCATCGTTTTTCCTCTAAATTTATACAGGTTTCATCAGTCATACACGTGGGAGTTTTAGCTAGCTACAAAACCAAGTTGAGCTCATTGACTTCTTCGAAAATCTTGTACCAGTTCAAGAATATGTACCAGTTCAAGAATATAGCAGATGTTTTTCAGTTGTTCCGTTGATTGATATCGTTCGAGTTAGTCAACTAACTGTGTGGAATTCCCAACACGTTTGTTTTGATATATCCCGGGTATCCCTATTTTATATTTAACCAGATTTTATTTATAGCATACATTGCATTCTTATTAACCTTCATTAATTGACTTCCCCGTTTTTAATTTGCCTTGAAGTTCGATATTTTTGTTAAAGTGTTTCATTGGGAAATAAAATTAGTAAAATAAATAATTTTTGTGAAGAAAGTCTTTAAATATAGGAAACAGTAGCTAACCGCTGTTCGAAACATATGATACAAATTTAAAAAATCGTCGCAGTATACAGCCTGTTTGCACTGATGCGCATGGAGCAAATATAAATAATTTAAAATCGATCAATCAATCATACATATATGATTTGTTTTTTAAGCCGTACGGAATGTATTTCAACGATAATTGTCATGATGTGATGTATGTATGTATGCATGTTTCGTCCTTTGAAAGTGTTGCATCTTAAATTTACTACAGTCAGGGTTTTTAAAAACCACGTATTTCCGTGTTTGTCCTCTCTGTACTTATGCTACAAGGGTATTGGTATAGCGGCCGTCCATTCACATCAATGCTGAATGACCATTTGACATAAATCTTTCGTATTTGATAGGCTTTAGTGGCGTCATATTTTTT
Organism: Mytilus trossulus; assembly: GCF_036588685.1. NCBI lineage: Eukaryota > Metazoa > Mollusca > Bivalvia > Mytilida > Mytilidae > Mytilus > Mytilus trossulus. The sequence continues at coordinate 26,980,400 of NC_086381.1, forward strand.
TACCCTGAACAACGTCAGCTTTAATTTGATTTTAAAAATTTGACGGGAGTGATCCGATTTAAAACATTAAAGAGTTTTATAATATTGACACCTTGTTGTAAATCAACTTCCTTTACAGAAAGCTAAAATATGTTTATAAGATTAATTGCCATCATATTTAGTTCACCATAGAGTAACTTAATTTTGATTTGATATCTTCTACGGCAGTTATTGGACCCTAACAAACTTTCGATAATTGTAACATTGAAAACTTGCAAAAGCAATCCTTTCAAAACACATCCAATAGGGAAGTAAACAGAAGTTGTTCGACGAATACACAATCGACGAAACGGGGGAGTAATTGTGATTTCGGACTTTTATTTGTTTGTGAGTAATTGGTCGAGTTAATACACCAATAACTTCCTTTAAAAATGCGCTTAATCCTTATAATTCCTTAAAATTGGAGATATAGAATTTATTTTTTCACACTCGTTACCTCTATCACACGTAAATTGTAAATGTATGTCATTGAATAGACCTGGCGCATGAACATATGTGTTGGTTAACGCAAAACTATGTACTCCAATGAAATTTGCTATCTGATTAAAAGTAAAAAAATTCTTATTATCATTCCAACGAATGTTTTTGTGTATTATATTATTAAACGAAAAACGTGCAGTGAAAAAAAAATTGTTAACGTTGGTGTTAGTATCGCCTCCATCTTGTTTACATTGGTTACGAAAAGAAGTTCCATGAAATTCATCTATATATCATATAAATAACCAACGTCAAGGTCAACTACCGGAATATATCTCGACCGATCATATCAACGTATTTCCTAATATGCAAATCATATAAGAATTATGACGTCCTATTATCGTCAACCAGTATCACTATATATATATTGGGAAAACGGTCGTATTACATTTTCCCAGCAGTAGGTTGGCCTTTTGTGTACCCAAGACAGGTAAAGGAAGTCAAATTAGAAGCGCTGTGATTGGATGTAAGGGTACAATATATTTTTTTTCTTATTTATGAATAACTACAGTGTGTAAATTTACAATATAAATTTTAAAACCTCTTGAAATATTTTCTAGAGAATTTTTCGAAAAGGCTTCCAAAATTTCATAAATTTGGTGCAAAATGATGGTGGGCATGGATAACATAAACCAGCTCCGTTGGAAATTGGTCATGATACTATTTGGCTTCAATTTTTAGAATACTGTAATAAAGTACTAACACCACACATAACTGTTTTATCCAGGTTTTTATAATAAAAACTGGTAAATTTAGAATATGTTAGTATTGTCGCCTATGGCAGAATAAATAGTACCGTTTTCCCTATATATATATATCTACCTTTAGCGAAAACGCAGTTACTGTAATACACAAAAACGTTTATTCCGCGTTATGACCAACCGATTGGTACTGCTAGATATTTTCAATTTTCGACATCAAAATTTCCAGTATACGAAGGCTGAAATTCAGATACTTTATATTTATCTCTATTCTACAGCAAAATTAAAAAATCAGTCTTTTTTTTAAACCCGCTTTAAAAAAGGGGGTATACTGTTTTACCTCTGTCTGTCAGTCCGTCCGTCAGTCCGTCAGTCAGTCAGTCCGTCCCATGAAACTTTCGTCACATTTTTCTCAGGAACTACACATCCACCCTTTCTGTAATTTGGTATCAACATTTATATATGTCAGCCATACCGTGTGATGCGTTTTCAGATTCATCACTTGACAACTTCCTGTTTACCGAACACTTGTATGATTTTACGCATGATAGCCATGTTGAAAATTTTCGTCACATTTTTCTCAGGAACTACAATACAAGGATTTCTGAAATTTGGTTTCAGGATTTATATAAGTCAGCTATACCGTGTGACGCGTTTTCAGATTCATCACTCGACAACTTCCTGTTTACCGAACACTTGTATGATTTTACACATGATAGCCAAGTTGAAAATTTTCGTCACATTTTTCTCAGGAACTACAATACAAGGATTTCTGAAATTTGGTTTCAGGATTTATATAAGTCAGCTATACCGTGTGATGCGTTTTCAGATTCATCACTCGACAACTTCCTGTTTACCGAACACTTGTATGATTTTACACATGATAACCAAGTTAAAAATTTTCGTCACATTTTTCTCAGGAACTACAATACAAGGATTTCTGAAATTTGGTTTCAGGATTTTTATAAGTCAGCTATACCTTGTGATGCGTTTTCAGATTCATCACTCGACAACTTCCTGTTTACCGAACACTTGCATATTTTTACACTATTAATATTATCCACTTGCGTCGGGGGAATCATCAGTGAGCAGTAGCTCGCAGTTTCACTTGTTCAATTTATTTTTCCTGGTAAAGTTTCCTACAAACAAATGATTAATGGATCCGTGTTAATTATAAACAGGTGTATCTTAAAAGTGTAGTTTATTACAAAATACTTGTGTTGGTTGTCATTTTTTTACTGATAGGCACATACTGAGTATGAACCATGTAACGATATATCTGTACTCTATATCTTTTTTATATCTTGGAATGTATACATATCCGGGCACGTACGTGTGTTTTTTTTAAGATTTTTTCTGCTTGGTATTGATCTGATGAGTTAAGCTTTATCAACTGATGTATGTAGTGGGTACCTACCTGTGCTGTGCTATAACACCACTGTCACAGGTTATGTGGAGGGTTGAACGGTCTTAAACATGTTCTCATCTGTCACATTCTCTATGTCACTTTCACAAGTAAGGAGTTTCTAAATCACTAGCTGTTGTTGGTTCATGTCTGTCATATTCGTTTTGTGTAAATTGTTTCCTTATAATATACCCTTATTTTCATAAAGGGTATTTCGAGAATTGACAAAAAAATGGTTCCAATATTGAAGAACCGGATTTTAGTTTTTGATTCGTTAAGGCGATTCGAACTTCTTCCGTTACCATGTTTCAATGTTGTATCTGAAAGAAAGTTTAACTTTTCACCTTGTTCTCTTTCGTCATAATTTGTATTGTAGTTTTTTTTGTGGGTTCGAATACATTTCCCTATACCGAGTTACACATCGCCATATTGCATATACAAATATATACCGCTGCGGTCCTTTTGATGTCTGTGTTGACCTGTAGATTGGTATTTGGTATATAATTGTCGCGCTTTCGACTTAAGTCGAAAAGCGAGACGTAGCGATCCTACATTTCGTCGTCGTCCTCGTCATCGGCTGTGTTCTCAAATATTCACTCAGAAATTTTAATAACTTTTTTAAACTATACTGGATTTCTACCAAACTTAGACAGAAGTTTGTTTATGATAATAAATTAGTATCCTGAAGTAAATTTTGTAAAAAAAAATCCTTATTTTACCGTATTTTACTTTTAAACGGACTTAGATTTTTTGCACGAAACTACACCTTCACTCTGTGGTTAAAGTTAAATTTTAATAACTATCTTATACAATTTGTACAAAACTTGGACATAAGCTAGTTTATGATCAAAAGTTAGTATCTAGAAGGACATTTTGTTAAAAATTTTACACCTGTGTATCTGTATTTTACTATTAAATGGATTTATTCAGGTATTTCACATCCATTTTTTTATTGAAATATCTTTATAAAGCACAAAAGGTGTCAGTATTCACCTCAGAAACTATCAAAACCTTTGAATAGACTTATTAAGAAGGTATATAGTTACGATACTGTTGCCAGGTCATTAAAGATTGCATATTTTGGCGTAAATATTGATTCACTTATAGGGTCTTTGCTTCGGAACTAAACACATTTATTCAAACACCAGTTGTTGGCATTACACGGGTTATGTTCTTCTCATAAATGTTATGATGGTATGATACTAAACCCCTCACGGGAAGGATCTTACCTGATGTTCATATGATAAAATCATAATTTTTCAGTCAGTTTAATTGATGTTTGGAGCTGGCATGTCACTTAACTGCTAGTAGTCTGTTGTTATTTATGTATTATTGTCATTCTGTTTATTTTCTTTGGTTACATCTTCTGACATCATACTCGGACTTCTCTTGAACTGAATTTTAATGTGTGTATTGTTATGCGTTCACTTTTCTACATTGGCTAGAGGTATAGGGGAAGGGTTGAGATCTCACACATGTTTAACCCCGCCGCATTTTTGCGCCTGATCAAAGTCAGGAGCCTCTGGCCTTTGTTAGTCTTTATCACTGAACTAGTATATATTTGTTTAGGAGCCAGCTGAAGGACGCCTCCGGGTGCGGGAATTTCTCGCTCCATTAAAGACCTATTTGTTCTATGGTCGGGTTGTTGTCTCTTTGACACATTTCCCATTTCCATTCTCAATTTTACTTTTACTTTCAGTTAACATTACATACAGTCTGCAGTTAAATTTTTTAAAACATTTATTAGATTCATAAACTATCCTGGATTTTTACCAAAATCAGGCAGAGGCTTCTTACAACCAAAAAAATGATACCAAATGGAATATTGTTATTGGGGTTTTTTTCCTCATTTTTGTTGAGTCTGCAATTTAGAGAAAAAGTAGGCGAGACACTGGCATGGGTTCCGCGGAACCCTTACTAATTATTTGTTTGCACATGAACGCCTACTCATAAAAATTGTGTTGGGCAAAAGCTTTACCTTATAACCAAAACAATAATAACAGGTCGTCAGAGGACTTTTCTTTAATCAAAATGTTTTAATTGGTGGCCATCAGAATGATTCAAAGTCACGTTTTTCAATTGACGCCAATATTACCAAGATTATCACAAGAATCGGCAACCGTAGCTTTCCAATGTTCAAATCGTTTATAGATTAATAGACTGATGATGATGATGATGATGATGATGATGATGATGATGATGATGATGATGATGATGATGATGATGATGATGATGATGATGATGATGATGATGATGATGATGATGATGATGATGATGATGATGATGATGATGATGATGATGATGATGATGATGATGATGATGATGATGATGATGATGATGATGATGATGATGATGATGATGATGATGATGATGATGATGATGATGATGATGATGATGATGATGATGATGATGATGATGATGATGATGATGATGATGATGATGATGATGATGATGATGATGATGATGATGATGATGAAATAAATCGATTTCACGTTAAAATGAAATAGCATACATAAAACAGTAGACGCAAATCGGCGATATAAGTCTTATAACATAAGTCAAGTTTTCTCACACTAAAGTACAGTGTAACCTGTGTTATTCGACACACTGTGGGACTATAAAAAAAATATCAGATTAAGCAGGGTGTTGGGATACTTATGTTTCTTGTACAAGGATGGGCATATTTAGGACTATGAAAATATGTCGATTAAAGCAGGATCGATGTTGGAATATTCAGGTGTCGTATTAGGCAGGTTACACTGTATGCGCATATGTCATATACAAGTCTAAATTGAAAACAACTTTCAGACCTATGACAAATAAAATTGATCACAAGATGTAACAAAATGGATCTCAATATATTAAATTTAATACTAAACAGAATACAATTAACTAGTGGCAAAGATGTTATGCCAAAATCATAAGGTGTCAATATTTTTTGTCCACAAGATCCGGATTTCGACAATAAGTGTCTCTTCAGAGATGTTAGGGATCGAAACGGTATTTGGAAGGCCATATATAATTTACCCTCATTTTTAGGTAGAGCCTTGAATTTTAAGAGTCTTAGTATGAACGGATCATATAAACCGGAGAAAATATGATACAAGCCCAAACGAAAAAATATTAACAAGTCTAAATTGAAAACTACGTTCTAACCTATGATTGCGTTGGATAAAAACCGCAATTTTTATACGTGTGGATGTAAAACAAATTTCGTTGTAGAAGGGTATAAATACAGCACAAACAACATTTTCCAAAAGACAAAAAAAGGGAAAAAATATATTTAAACAAAACGCAATTGACTAACAGGTCGAACAACTGATGTTCTTTTACCCTGCTATACTGTTATTGGCGATTGCCAAATAAAATTGATCACAAGATGTAACAAAATGGATCTTAATGTATTAACTTTAATACTAAACACAAAAAACAATTAACAAGTGGCCAAGATAGTTATGCCTCAAACATAAGGTGTCAATAATTTGTGTACACCAGATCCAAATTTCGACAATAAATGTCATATGTTATATATATATATAAACAAATTTTGAAGATCTGATAAAATCAACAGAAAGCCAACCAATGACGAGGAATCAGAACTATTCATGTAGCGATACATTTTCTATTTAAGATTGATTTCTGAAGTATTATAATTAATTGAAATATATTATTTGTTCATCTTTACATCTGTATCACTCATTTGCCAAAAATTAGGATATGGTTACCCATATATTATATAAGAAAATCATAAAAAAAAAGGAGATCATCCTTTATTCATCTATCTAATTAACCATCCAGAAAAATTTGAACGACGCCACTTGTCACTTCTTATCGATCCGGCCTGGTTGCAACCAGAATAGTTATTAGTTCGCACAAGTACTGTATCGCCTTGTTCCACTTGAATAACTTCAATTGATGTTGTTTGCTGCCAATTGCCATGAGCATAGCTAAAACCGTTATTTACACCATTAACTACAAGATTAGTGCAAATTTCTCCACCTGAATCGGTAATCAATGTCCAAGTGAAAACATATAATCCAGCACGTGGTACAATGAATGATCCAGAGTGTTTGTTATACCCGTTTCCAGTATTCGTTTGTACTACATCAAATACAAGAGTATGGTGACTTGATAACTGGTCTTCATTTGTTGAGAAATATGCAGAAAATGCTATAGGAGATGTTATCGGGCTCGTTGTGGAAGTAATACCTATAAAACAATTTAAGTGTTAGAGATGGTCTTATTTGTATAATTGCTCCCTTAGCTGGACTGAGTAAACACTCAAGAAAGATTCATTATGTTAGAGCCCGTACATTTTTATCACCTTTCTACCGTTACACTTCCATTTCCTATGACTGCTTTACCCCTTTTCTAATTTCTGCTGATAAATGTGTGTGAGCAGTAACAACATCATTTTGTCCATATGCCTTTTTGTGTTCCTTTGTTGACACATTTGTTTGTGTTAATAGTGATTACAATTATAATAAGAAAATTACCATACAAAGTCAGGAATATGACAGTTGAAATCCATTCGTTTGATGTGTTTGCGCTTTTGATTTTGGCATTTCGTTAGAGACATTCCGTTTTAATATTTTCTCCGAGGTCGGTATTTTTCGTTGTTTTACGTTTGATATCATGTCAATCAAACTTTGTATGATTTTTTTAGGCATCGTATATAGGTATAGATTTCAGTGTGAAAATGTGTGTAGTTTAATCTAACTAAACCAGGGATATAACACATCTTTTTCTGTTTACCTCTACCGGGTAATCTTACGAAATTTGCAATTAAGGTAACATGTACGTGAATGTGCAATCGCACGGATTTTTATAAATTTTGCAAACAAGTGCACAATGAATATAACTATTGAAAAATTACCTTTGATAACTTCGGATGTATAGTTATCAAAGCTACCGGGATTTTAATTTAGTATAGCAAATTTAATAAGTTGTAAAATTAAGTAGTAATGTATAGGAAGCAGGTACATTGTAAATGTTAAAATATTCCAAAAAATTACTTTAAATTGTCTTTCTCAAAAACGTGTCCAAGAATTTTTCTTCCAAAAAGGGGCGAAAGATACCAGAGGGATAGCCAAACGCATAGATCGAAAATAAACTAACGACGCCATGGTTAAAAAATAGAAAGACATACAGACAAATGATAGTACACAACAACTGGGGGTGATCTCAGATGATTCAAATCAAAAGGGCCAGAAGATCCTGCTCCACAAGTGGTTATTTTCACTAAACTTTTCGTTTTATTAATTTTATTCATATTCAGAAAACGAATTCAGTGACCTCTTATACATATAATGCCAATAAAATGGAAATTTCATGAGGAATAACATATAGTTTTTAGAAAATTTTTAGAACCGGTTTTGAGAAAATTTAAATCTTGATTATTCCGAATATGCTTCTTTCATTCGATTTATGACTTTCTAACAGCGGTAAACTATTGTTGTTTTTGATAAAACAAAGTTGCTGAACATTTTTAAACGATATTTACGTTTATTCTATACATTAGTACTACTATTCTCAGAATATTTTATTTCTCTGAAAGTATTATTGTTATATTTATAACTGTTACGATGTTCGTGTACAGTTTCCCGTGCTCAGGTTGTATGCACTTTTTCATAAAATTCCACTAAATCACCCATGTACATCCCTTGTACCTTGAGTAATAGCACAAGACTGGTTGTTCTCCTATTCCGGTGGAATTTAGAAATCAAATCATCTAGTACATTATATGCGAAATTTTACATCTATAGATAAAACACATGAAGCCCGGTATGTCGTATAGTGGTAAATATAACATGAATTATTTTACTGTACATTATTAACGGCATAAATGCAGACTCTTAAGCTTGTTACACTGACAAATGTCATTACCGTATGTAAGTGAGATGATTTTGTTTTTGGTCTGGCCATTCAGATTTTCTCTATTTTCTAAAATATTCTCAGTTTAAAATAGAAATCTGTTTCTTTTAAATTGTTTATCTTAAATGATTATCAATCATTATTGTGAGCACCTATTGATTTTTTTCTAAGTTAGTTTTTATTGTGTGCATACATTTTTTATTAACTTTTTTCATTAAGTTGTTTTGCGATTCCATGTACATGCTTTAGTTTCCCGTGGAAAACTAAAAGGGGCAAGTATTTACCCTACATTATATTTTTCAAATCTCATTTTATCTTAGGCTTTATTCTTATTACCTTATCGAAGTCATAACCGTCACTGTGTATATAGGTGTCAGACCACCAATTACTCCTTCAAATTTAGAACGTATGTAAAAGTAGGCCTACTCGGGACAAAAAATAGTGCATTTGATGTCATCGTTTACTTAAACTACCCAACAAATTTGCAGAAATGAAACTTTTGGTGAAAGAGAAATATATTAAGACCATTTTCAACCCAAATTTACTTGTCTATGAGTTGAAATTAAAAATTGAGGATTAATGCGCTCCATAGTATACTAATTTAAGATTTCAAGAAAACCAGGGGTTATTTTTAGTGACACATCTATTCGGAAGGTCTCTTCTTTCTTATATGGCTTTAAAGGTATGTCGAAAATTGGCATGATGAAAGGTGATTGATACCTGTACGATTCAGGACATACCTGGTTTGTAGGAGGTTAAACTTAAGATAAAAAAATTAGAAAGCTATGAAAATTGCAAAATTTGGTTGAACAGATAGTGACTTTTAATTGGTGTTCTGACACCTAAACCACACCGGCAAAATTTGATCGGACTCGATGGTATCGAACATCCGGCACAATGAAGGAACATTGATAGACAGAAGAAAGATAGGTTTCTCCTTATTTTCTTATTTTGTAATGATATCGAAGAATATATATACATATACAACTATTTTCTATTGTGATATGCTATATTTTCTACAACCGTTCTATATTAACGAAGAAATAAGTAAAAATGCATGTCAAAATGACGAATTAAGTGAACCTTGCCTCGAAATTGTTTAATTTCTCGTTAAATTTTTCACATTATACGGAAAGAAAGTTACGGGAAGATAGATACTAACACGGAGATTGCAAAACTTGTCATTATGAGCTTCTCCATACTTTTATATCTGTGGAACGAAAGAAATGGGTCATGTCAAATTAGAATACACCGGTTTTGTAATTGTTGTTTACTACACAATAACTCGGTTTCGTCTATATATATCATTCGGTTTTTTATATCTTTTTTAAACCAACAATTTATGAAAAGCAACATTAACACGGATTTGAACATTGTCTCTCGAAAGAATTTAAATGTATATTTATTATAAAGTAAACTTGCATTTTTTTGGCGTGTATAAATTTATATACATAGGTAATTATAGTAATACACATTTTCCTAATGAAAGGCGTATCCGTTATTTCACTGATCTTCAAACTAATTTTAAATGGAATATAAATACTCAATGGCAAACACTGATATATGATTATTCTATTTAACATTAACATAATGATTTTTTTTTTATAAAGGTTTTGAGTTACATCGCAATATGTGACACCCCCTTTTTGTTTTTACAAATTACGCTTAATAAACAAAATTTAAAACATCACCAAATGGTATGCAGAGGTAAAGATTCATATTACTATGAAGGTTGTAAAAGAAGACGCAATAATGATAAATCGTTTTGAGGTGTAATACCACCATCGAATTTTGTCTCGCCTTGACGGAGTCAAAAAGCGAGACATAGGTATGCTGTTTCCGGCGTCGGCGACGGCGACGGCGTCAACAATGTATTAGTTTGTGATTAGCTCAGTTTTATGGGGAACCACTAGTGGTATTTCAATGATAATTGGTATGCAGATGTATTACCATTGCCACATCTCATTGCCATGGAGATTACTTGGCTCCGCCCCCTCAGTCATGGTATATTGACTTTGAATGGTTTGCCTTCTTTACATGTATTAGTTTGTGATTAGGTCAGTTTATGGAGATCCACATGTGGTACGTCAATGATAATTGGTATGCAGATGTATTACCATTTCCACATCTCATTTCCATGGAGATTTTTTGGCTCCGCCCCCTCAGTCATGGTCTATTGACTTTGAATGGTTTGCTTACTTTACGTGTATTAGTTTGTGATTAGGTCAGCTTATGGAGATCCACTTGTGGTACATCAATGATAATGTGTATGCAGATGTATTAGCATTGTCACATCTCATTGCCATGGAGATTATTTGGCTCCGCCTCCTCAGTCATGGTCTATTGACTTTGATTGGTTTGCTTACATTATATGTATTAGTTTGTGATCAGGTCAATTTATGGGGATCCACTTGTGGTAGGTCATTGATATTTGGTTTGCAATTGTATTAGCATTAATTCGCACAATTCATTGCCAAAATTACAAAAAGGCGAGACATATCTCTGTGATAACAGTTTATTCCCTATAAGTCTTTGTTAAATTGGCACTTTTAAAAAAAATGTACAGTATTTACCTTTATTTCAACCAAAGAAATACTTTGCATGTATAAAGTTTAATCCTTTCCAGTGTATAGTGAAAATTTCACACTACATTTCATTGCATATACGAAAATAACAAGCACCGGAAGTAAACAACCCAATTTTTACACTGTTATTTACTGGTTACCTGCTTTGGTAACTATTTAACCTTAACGTTCCAAAATATTGTATAAGACCAGCAAATAGAAAAAGAATGATGCTTTCAGACAACCAATATACATGTTTATGACTCAGAAAAATTTAAGTGCATTGAAATGCAGGGTTAATTTTCTACAACTGTCAAATTCAAGGGATATTTTTTTAGGCCTACTTTCGTATACAACCGGATGTGACGTACAATGATTTGGTGGTATTACACCTTGAAATATGGCACGACATGTTAAAAAAACACAGCTCCTGTTTTACTTACAAAGTCCTGTAACTCAAAAATATTTAATTTGATTTTCACTAAAAGGTTTACAGATCGTCAAACCATTTAAAGAAATAACTTTGTTAAGTTTCATGAAAACTAGATAAGCTGTTCTCAAGTTACGGTGCGACATGTTTACGCTGGACAGAAGAATAAACGGTTAGATAGACGGACGGACGGACATACAGAATGACTGATAGATGGAGGAACTGACGGATGGATGGAAGGACCGAGGGATGGACGGACGGATGTATACTATAATAGGTCCTGTCAAAATTGTGACGGGCGTGTAAAAACGCAATGAAATGGGGAAAAAACTCAAAGGTCAATAAGTTTAATTAGGATATTGGCCATGTCGATTTATTTGTATATTTTCTTGACTTCCTAAGTCAATTTTGCTATAAGACTTTTATATATATGTTTGAAAATAATAGATAGAAATTGATAAAAAGAACTTCAAACTTGTCATTTAGCCCTTTCGAATTGTCTATATTTCTACGGCTGTTTTTAAATAATTGACATCATGCACTTTCATGCCCCCCCTTTTTTTTTATTTCTTAGCCATGACGGCCATTTTGGTTGACAAGCGGGGTCACAGTAAAATGACACCGTACTTGAATTTAAAAAAAAATGTAACAACTGAAAATTTTAAATTTCACGAACCGGATAACTTGTCGGACATAGCAAACAACTTCATTGGCGGTTTTTTTTTTAATAAAAGAATAATAAGACATATTATTTATATTTAAGTGTACGCACAGACATGTCACAAATGCTTGAGGATCGCAATTCAATTTATAATGAAGGTCTGTAAGATAAAAAAAAAAATGGTCACAGAAACGTAACCAATTGTTTATGGAACCATTTAAGTCGAGGTCTAATGGATCCTGCCAGACGGACATGGACCCATTCTTATTATTTAAACCAACAACACAAAACCTAAACATTTACCAATCAATGAGGGTAATAAGTTCACGGTCACATGGATCGTCATGTGGCCAAAGGAAAATAATATAGAAATGAGATCAAGAGCAAGGGCAATGGACATATGGCAAATAGGGGGGGTCGCTAGATCTGTGTTCCAACTTCCATACATGTATATTTACATCAAACCACCTAACTTTTGACATATGCAGCTTTATACTAATAGTTCAAAACGCTATGAATTCGAATCACTTAGTGTCGCTTGTTTAAATATATCAATGATAATGTTTAAAATAAACATAATCAAACTCACACAATCCTATTTCGCCGGTGTCCCTGTTTTCTTATTTCTAACAATATTTTAATTCGGTAAACACTTTATAAGATAAGTGGCGAATCTAGAAGGCGTATAGATTGCACGCCCCAGACCCAACATTTAGATGCTTGGTAGTTGCAATCCTTTTCTTCCAATAAACATTTATTTTCTATGTCGATTATGCATGCATATATACATTTGTCTTAACGTCAATGATTTATTTTTAACGATCATAGAAAATATTACATACATAGAATAATTAGAGTACTTATAAAGGTGTCCATCCGATTTTACGATAAAATCACATATCAATTGTGTGTTTCGATTTTTTAAGACCGTAAAGTTTAACTCTAATTTCAAGTTTAAACACATTTTCCATATTTCATATAGAAGTAATGTACTCTAAGAATATACTTCAATTCGAATGGATAACGCTATGTTTAGAAAAATGTCTCAATTTCAACGTGCAATTTATCGGTTTGTTGTACTTTACATTCTAGCGTTGACTACCGATAACGACGTCAGATGCGATAAGGTTTGTTTTTGCTTGACGGGCGTCATATATATTTAAATTCTTTCGAGTGACAATGTTCAAATCCGTGTTTATGTTGCTTTTCATAAATTGTTGGTTTTAAAAAAATATAAAAAACCGAATGATATATATAGACGAAACCGGGTTATTGTGTAGTAAACAACAATGACAAAACCGGTGTATTCTAATTTGACATGACCCATTTCTTTTGTTACGCAGAAATACAAGTATTGAGATGCTCATAATGATTAGTTTTGCAATTTCCGTGTCAGCATCTATCTTCCCGTACCTTTCTTTCCGTATAATGTGAAAAATTTAACGAGAAATTAAACAATTTCGAGGCAATGTTCACTCAATTCGTCATTTTGACATGCATTTTTACTTATCTCTCCGTTAATATAAAACGGTCATAGAAAATATTGCATATCACAATAGAAAATAGTTGTATATGTATATATATTCTTCGATATAATAAAAAAAATTAAGAAAATATGGAGAAACATATCTTTCTTCTGTCTATTGATGTTCCGTCATTGTGCCGGATGTTCGATACCATCGAGTCCGAACAAGTTTTTCCGGTGTGGTTTAGACACAGTGACCTTATCATTATAACAAATATTTTATGTAAGTATAATATTTGAACAAAAAGTTGTTGATGGGTTAAATATTGTAGATAACGATACCTAACAGACGCTTTTGAGTCTGTCTTTCCTTTTTAGAAATAAACTCGTCGGTATTCCTCCTGTCCCGCAGAGGTTTAGATTGGTGTTGACTAGGATATTCCTGTGATCTATTATACATTGATTTATGTGGTTTAATGTCACTACCAACAAGCACGTTGTTAAGTCTCTGAATCTGAATATCTTGTTTTTGAATGAGAATTGTTTGTCTATTCAGTTCATCCGCCATAGCTCCGAGTTTTGTTTTACTTGTTTCCTTCTGGGATTTAAGTTCAGATTTCAGCATTTTCAATTCTTGTTCCATAGATTGAAACTTAACAAGTATAGTTTCAAACACCTGATCGGGATATGATGTGTACACCCGTGCGTCTTCAACTGGCGATGCAGTAGCATTCCTTGTCCATATTACACATGCCATACCGGTTACCACAATCAAAGAATCTAGTTTGTCCATGATTGTGAATTTAGACTGTGAATAGTAAGACAGATAAGAGCTTTTAAGCTTTATCTAACATATACATATACATGTAATTATCGTAAGATAAGAATGAATATTTATATCCGTAGTGTGCACGTCTCCAAAGTTCAGTATGTCTTTCGTGATCAACCAAAAGATATGAAACCATTAATGTACTGCTTCTGGGCTAAGCACACGCTATATAGGAGAGAGAAAAAGGCTTGTCGAATCGGAGATTTACATTTTTAAGAAAAAACATATTTCGATTTTACGTAAATGTTTTATATATTTGATAATTAGTTTAAACATATTATTTATTATTTATTTTGCAACTTATATTAATCCCTTTCCACTTTGCGGATGCGAGTGCTGACTTGTAGTGGCATTAGCCTACTCTTTTTCGAAATCTAAAAGGGTGTCTTTAACGTGCAAGAGATATGGCTCTCTCTTAACACGGGTCAGCCATTTATCGTCCCCTTCCGACGGACTATCATTGTTTCCTCAAGACCATACTCGCAAACGGTGTCAAGGGAGAGGATACTTGATAATAACACACATCTTTCCAATCATCGCAGAGGTTCTTAAATGATCAATTATATTGTTACTGTATCTTTCTATTATCGTTAATGTACGGTTAAAGTATGATTGTTATTATAGTTCTACTTACCTCTTTTGTCCTATAGCATTTACTTATCCTACAGAATGCAAAAGGTGTGTTTTCCTTTACGATAACATGAATCAAAAATGAATAATTCAGTTTGATGTAGTATTTAATTAGATGTACCATATGCTCTCTTTAAAATATTGTTTTGCAGTAAGTTGTGCTCATAACTTATAAATATATATATATATATAAATATAATTATTTTCTGTGACTGTATCTTGCATTAATTAGTTTGTAGGATCCTTTACTATAAATAATTGAGCTGATCTGTAACAATAACATCTCCATGCCTTATAAATCATGTACTGTATTACGACGCTAGATTAAAACTTTTTTACTTTTTGAATTCGAGCGTCACTGAAGAGTCTTTTGTAGACGAAACTCGCGTCCGGTGTAAATACAAAATTTATTCCTGGTATATATGATGAGTTTATTTACAACCACTTGGTTTATGCCACTGCTAGTAGAGTTTTACTTCCCCGAGGGTATCAGCAACCCAGAAGTCATCACTTTGCTGACATGAATTATAATTGATATGGTCATACTTATAAATTAGATGTTAAAAAACAAATGATTTTTTGTCGAGTCTGCAACTTTTGTTGCAGAAAGCTCGACATAGGGATAGTGATCCGGTGGCGGCGGCGGCGTTAGCTCACTTCTTATAACTTTTATATTTTAGAAGGTGGAAGACCTGGATGCTTCATACTTTGTATATAGATGCCTCATGTTACGAACTTTCCGTCAGTCATATGTCCAATGTCCTTGACCTCATTTTCATGGTTCAGTGACAACTTGAAAAAAAAGTTCAGATTTTTTGTAATGTTCAATTCTCTCTTAGTATAAGTAATTGGATAACTGTAGTTGGTATGTACGTACCTTGCAAGGTCCTCATGCCTGTCAGACAGTTTTCACTTGACCTCAACCTCATTTCATGGATCAGTGAACAAGGTTAAATTTTGGTGGTCAAGTCCATATCTCAGATACTATAAGCAATAGGGCTAGTATATTTGGTGTATGGAAGGATTGTTAGGTGTACATGCCTAGCTGACAGGTGTCATCTGACCTTGACCTCATTTTCATGGTTCAGTGGTTATAGTTAAGTTTTTGTGTTTTGGTCTGTTTCTCTTATACTATATGCAATAGGTGTACTATATTTGGTGTATGGAATGATTGTAAGGTGTACATGTCTAGCTGACAGGTGTCATCTGACCTTGACCTCATTTTCATGGTTCAGTGGTCAAAGTTAAATTTTTGAGTTTTGGTCTATTTTGCTTACACTTTTTGCATTAGGACAACTATATTTGGTGTATGAAAATATTTTATGATCTATGTTTGTTACGCAGTTTTTATTTAACCTTGACCTCATTTTCACGGTCCATTGCTAAGTGGTTTTTTTTTTGTCTGTTTTTCTTAATTTATAAGCAATAAGTCAACTATATTTGTTGTATTGAAGATATGTTAACTGTACATGTCTGCCTGACATGCTTCATCTGACCTTGACCTCATTTGCATGGTTCATTGATCAATGTTTAGTTTTCTTGGTTAATTGATAAATGTTTCATTTTCTTGGTTAATGTTGAGTTTATGTGAAAGTTGTAATAAAGCTTTATATTTAGGTGTATCAACATAATATCAATGATTAGTAAAGAAGGCGAGACATTTCAGCGTGTGCAGTCTTGTTTAATAAACTAAGACTGTTCTACCTCAGGGTATATATAACCTTAGCTGTATTTGGCAAAACGTTTAGGAATTTTGGTCCTCAATGCTCTTCAACTTCGCACTTTATTTTGCCTTTTTAAACTTTTTTTTTATTTGAGCGTCACTGTTGAGTCTTTTGTAGACGTCTGGCGTAAATACAAAAGTTAATCATGATATGTATGATGTTTTTATTTACAGCTACTGGGTCGATGCCACTGCTGGTGGAGTTAAAATTCCCCGAGGGTATCAACAGCCCAATAGTCACCATTCTGTGCTTACAAACATCATCATGAATATGGTCATGTTTGTAAATTAGCTGTTTACAAAACTTGAATTTTTGAAAAACTAAGGCTTTTATACATTTTGTACATCAGGGAAAAGATTACCTAAGCTGTGTTTGGCAAAATTTTATGAATTTAGGTCCTCAATGCTCATTATGTACTTTATTTGACCTTTTTAACTTTGTTTTAGATTCGAACGTCACTGATGAGTCTTTTGTAGGCGAAACGCACGTCTGGCGTAAATACAAAATGTAACCCTGATATCTAAATTGAGCTTGTTTGCTTTTGAGCTGACGCACATACTTGTCGTAGCGATCAACTAATGCATTGACATTAAACAGGAAATTTGTATCTACGATGCCCACTTTTGAAGAAAATGGTCTGTACAATTCCGCATTTGGTAATAGTAATGATGAGACAAAAGTTCTAATAATACTGCAAAATCAAGATTGGTATCGAAAAAAAAAAGTAAAATCACAAAAATACTGAACTCAGAGGAAAATCAATTTGGAAAGTCCATAATCACATGGCAAAATCAAAAAAACAAACGCATCAAAAACGAATGGACAAGAACTGTCATATTCCTGACTTGGTACAGGCATTTTCAAATGTAGAAAATTTTGTAGGTGAATATGATTTTAAGAATTTATATCGGAAAGGCATAAAGGGTCATATATACCTTTCCGCAATATTTATGAAGACCATATTCCCATGTTAAAAGAATGATTTTAAGAACTTAGGAAAAATATTCAGTCGAATAACTGATGTTTAGTCTTTCTCGCGTTTTGTATAAAAAAAAATTATTGTTAAGTTTAGCCAGTTTACAGACGAAAGATTTGCATTGT
This sequence comes from Mytilus trossulus, assembly GCF_036588685.1. Taxonomy (NCBI): domain Eukaryota; kingdom Metazoa; phylum Mollusca; class Bivalvia; order Mytilida; family Mytilidae; genus Mytilus; species Mytilus trossulus. Next base: position 26,998,300 of record NC_086381.1, read on the forward strand.
TCTGTTGATGTTGATACTAGAGGACAGAATCTGAAACTTTGAATCGATTTTTTGTTTTAGAAAATAGTCAGATCTATGTTAGTTTTTCTACATTAAGAAGCGACGAAATGTCTACCCTGATTTCTAAAGGATGTGCCGTGCCGTCTTGTATTTCCTATTCAATTAGTTTGCATCTGGTTGTTATCTGAAATGTACACATTTCGATTTTTTATGTATTTTGACTTGTATTCGGTTTTTTAATAAGTTTAAACTCATCCAACTTATGCTAAGAAAATCTGAACCATATTTTTCGTTGTTGTTTGTCTTGAAGCTATTTTGTCGCAGGAGTGGGATGTTAATGAGCAATTTTCAGAATTTAAAAGTGCCAGAAAAAGGAACACTAAATTAAATTGAGAAAGGAAATGGGTAATGTGTCAAAGCGACAACAACCCGATCATAGAGCAGACAACAGCTGAAGGCCACCAATGGGTCTTCAATGTAGGGAGAAACTCCCGCACCCATAGGCGTCCATCAGCTGACCCCTTAAAAATTGTATACTAGTACAGTGATAATGGACGTCATACTTAACTCCGTCATACTAAACTAAAAGAATATTTTTCATCTAACAATTGAGTAAAACTAATCCATTTGAAAACGTCTCATAATCACATCATTAAAGGTACTATACTATACATGCATTACTCTTTACTTCTGTATATACGTGATTACAATTGTTCATTATGTTAGTTCACTGGGTATTATTGCAGTGTTTTATGTGTTAAGTTGTATGGTTACATGTGTCACTGGGTATAATTGCAGTGTTTTATGTGTTTAATTGTACGGTAACATGTGTAACTGCTATGCTTTATGTGAAAACGTTGTATGGCTACATGTGTCACTGGGTATTAGTGCGGTGTGTTATGTGTTAAATTTTATGGTGACACGTGTTCATGCTGTGTTTTATGTGTTAAGTTGTATGTTTACACGTGTTGCTGGGTATTACTGCGGTGTTTTATGTGTTAAATTGTATGGTGACACGTATTACTTTAGTGTTTGATGTGTTAAAGACTCTTGTGTTAAAAATGTAGTATTATATATATTGTAATATGATATAAAAATATATAATAAAAAATGATTGGTTGTGACAACATGATACACTTTCCATGTTGTGTATGGATTATGCAAGTTAAATCTAATAATCAGCCCTGCTGATTAGAAAATCACAAAAGGCGTGATGATGAATGTGAATGAACATAGCGGCTATACAATTGGAACTAAAGTGGGATAAATAAAGGGATACTAATTAGAAACCAGGTACATCGTCAGCGTCCAATTTTGTATAGGTTAAAACCATTTTTAAGCAATATTTTGTACAGGTTATAACATGTACGAGGTACTTTTGTACATGTTATAATTTGTATTTTAGCATTGTACAAATTATAACATGTACAATATTTTTGTACACGTTATAACCTGTACAAAATTGCAACTTCTACACGACATATACATAACTATATGAAATCTAAGTCATATCTATACATACATTTACAAAATCTCTCCAACGGAGATATCATACATAATATACATGTGAATTTGCGTCTGACACAAATACATATATATCAATCCTGGTATCTATGATGAGTTTATTTGCTTCTCAAAATATTTATAAAAAAAAAAGTAACTAAGATCTTACATCTTAAATATTATACATGATGTTTATAAAGGTACAAAATAAAATAAAAGTCGAACTTAAGGATGTTCTCGCTACACTTTCCATACATTAAACATTAGAACTTTCTTTCCTTCAAAAACTATGAAAACAAACAACAAGGATTAAATAAGGTTCAATATTTTTATACTATATTTAACAAAATTAGCAAAAGATAGCAGGGGCTAGCGGGTTCAATTTATTTCAGCACTACATAAGAATAAGAACACAAATTTTATTATTCCAATCAAGGGCCCTTGATGGGCAGCATAACATGTACACATAAAACAATACATCATGATTTGTAACAGAAAAACATTTTTATATACTAAAATGAAACATTAGAAAAAGACAGATGTTACAGATGACTTCATGAACATGATGAATAAACCTAGAGAATTCTGAATATCTGCCTAAAAGTCAAAAAAAGAGTAGTGAAAACTCTTAAAGATTTTCAATTTAACAATGAGAAAAGTTAGAAATTGTGAAAACCAAACTTTTTCTTCATTTAGTTCCAAGAAATATTAGTTTTAAATTTGAAAAGATTTCGTCGAAACATTCTAAAGTTAATACACGGACAGAGTGTACAATTGCACAACAATAAAAAAAGATAAACAAACTGAACTTCTATAGTTACAGGAAACAACATAATAAATAATTATGAAAGATTGCGTCAACTAGTATTCAAGTTATTGCACGGTCAACGCCTTAAGTGTCACTTTCTGATACTTTGAAGTCTTTAACTTAACTTAATAACGACAAATTAACGCTAAATCCTTTCAAATCGAACTTGACTTTAATTTATTCACAGGAAACACATTCCGTTTTAGATTTATGAAAGTTATTTGTAGATAAAACAAATAATTCGTTTCCGGAAGCAATTGTGTTTTTTTTTTCTTTAAAGGCAAAAGTTATATTTGACAATTTTTGGGGTTTTTCTATCCAACATCAGTTGTCATAAAATTTTGATTTATTCTTAACATTTCAGATTCATGTCTGGACATTTTGTCAATTTCCTTAAACAATGATATTCAATAGTTTAAAACAAAGTAATATTATTTTAAGAGATGCTGTGTCATCAATAATAAATATGAACCCAAAATAAAATAGCGAACAACTGTTCTATGCCTCACCTTACATTTAAAAGTATACTGCTGATACAACTGCATACTAAATATAATTGACTGATCATTAGCGGTTCTACTTTAACTGACAGAGACTTTAACTCTAGACATAAGCAATTGTTTCAATGTCAAAAGACCATGACATTTCGGTCAGAGCCAAATAATCTCTATGACCATGAGATGTGTAATGCTAAAACTGTAATGCATACACATTATTCTTGACGTAAAATTAATTGTACTAACACAACTGACATCATTTCAAATTCTAAAGTTTAAATTGAACAAAAATAAACAGGGTCATAATAATACGGACAACTTACATGAAAAATTAAATGTGCAAATGAGCGTGCAGATTAAATCATGTATACCGATTTGATTAGTCAATAACTGTTATAACACATGACGTCATCAATTTTCGTGAACATTTTGAAAATATGTGGACAATATTCCGCAATCCACGGCTCCTATGAAAGTATCTTAGATGGTAATGAAAGGGGGAAATACGCTTTTATGTAGTTGAACGTTTGTAAGTATTGATTTTTTTTTAAATTTAGGCTCATTCCTAAATTGTTTCATTATTTGACGAATTGTGTTTTAGTGTTAGATTTTTTTTATCGTTTATGTTGAAGTTACATGTCCTTTATTTGTTTGTTTTTTCGTTTGGCTCCTGTCTTAAGGAGCTACACTCGATAAATTACGCATCTTTCAAAATCCAGGGTCTGTCCCCTAAAGATCACAGAACTTTGAACAGTACAGTATATCTGAGCTAAATAATGCACACCTTTGCTGTGCATTATCCAGATTATAGCACAGTAAGAACAAAAAGATTTTACCAATGGCATGTGTTAATTTATAAAACCAAACAGTCAGGTGTTTTAATTTTTAACAGGGTTTCCAAAACCACGAACTGATGGTATCCCGTAAACTGTCAAAAATTTAAAAAAAAGTTTACTTAAGAAAACTTATACGAGAACACGGAAATCCCTGCATTGTATTATGCCGGAACATTATCAAACTCGCTAGTTGAGTGTTATTTTGAAGGTCAGATGTGCATAAAATATCAACTTCCTTTTTCACTTCAAACAAATAAACTAAAGAAAATGTTGGGGGAAATTTTTATACTAATTACATGGATTCCTAATGTGTACTTTTCTGCAACAGGTTTGTATATAGTAATAACAGTTGAATATTAATTATTGTTATTTTAAAAGACTTTCAAGTGTGCATGCTGAATCCATGTAAACACAATTTAGAACAAAATGAATTTTGTTTCACGGAGATGTTAGAAATTGAAAACAATCAGAAATATGTCTTACTTTTGCGACATGACGAATAAGAAAATAATGGTAATGCTCCAACGCGCTTAATCGTTGTATATACATGATTTATGTATATTTATACTGTTACGCTAATGAAACGTATCCTTTTTTAGATTGAAAAAAAAAAGAAAAGACATGTTTAAGTCAAATACTCTGTTTGAAATTGTTTTTGTGAGAGTAAAATTAAATAGTTGTAAACTTAAAAATTGTGACGATGCTTCTCTGTCTAGATTTATTTTCACTTCATATACTGTAGGGGATGTGTATATCAGAAATAAATACTAAAAATTCCAAAGATACAAAGTACACATAATCTTAATCTTTTTCCTCTTGCAAAAATTTATAATATTGAACATTTTTCTCTTAACCCTGTTTTTTTCCATTCGAAACTTATGCGTGCATTACAAGAATTAGTCTCACTTACTCTACGACGAGTTTATTTACAACCACTGGGTCTATGCCACTGCTGCTGGAGATTTTATTCCTCGGTAGTATCACCAGCCTAGTAGTCAGCACTTCTGTATTAAAATGAGTTATCATTGATATGGTCATAATTCTTAAATCAATGTTGCAAAACTTAGAATTTAAAAAAAAATAAAGGCCTTTCTACATCAGGAATATATTACCGTAGCTGTATTTGGCAAAACTCTAAGGATTTTTTGGTCCTTGGCAACGGCAACAACTTAATTATCAGTACTCTTAAACTAGTACAGGCATATGCCGAATATGGCGGGGTTAAAATGTTTGTTTGCTTACCACCTTCCCGTACGTACGACAATGATGTACCAGAATACCATTAGAACAAACTGTAAAATGACTTGATTATTAGAACGGCACGAAGATCAAAGAAACTAAAAGAAAACAACTACTATATATGGGCGCAAAAGACGCACAGTACCGATATAATATTTGCATGATTACTGAAACCTAGTCTCAAATTCAGCAACTACAAAAATGTAATTATGAATGAATTCCAAACAGGTAAGCTTGCCTATTATTTTGATTAACATCTAGGAATTACATATGACGGTTGGTTGAGAACAACGCCTCAAGTTTTATGGAATGGAATGAGCGTTAAACTTCTGTGTAGCAACATTTCAACAGGACCTGCGTATTGATTATATTCTCAAGTTGACACGGTATTCCATAGGTTGCGTTTTGTATCATGATAAACATGAAAGAGGATTCAAAATTTGAAAATAAATGATCTTTTCTACGTTCAACGGACGCCATCACAAGCGTTTTGACTGTTATTTTATTATAATATATTTAAATCACCATAATAGTTGTTTTTAACGATATGTTTTCTACCACGAATTTTCCGACTGATGGGTCTTATGTATACGAGAAGCTTGCCTAAAATCCCAAACTATGATTGTGGTAAAGTTTACGTGTATTTACAAATACGTATACTTGATTCAGGTATGTTTTCCTAGACTATATGACCAACTCAGTAGTTAGCTCTTTCGTGTGGATTTAAAATATCATTGATACGGTCGTTTATTTTGATAGTTTGATTATTCATAAATTGTGAGAATATTTCAAAAAGTCGAAACAAAAAGTTTTTTTTACCACATATATATATATAGACTTAGTCGTTTTTGTTACAACTTTGCGAACGTTTTATTTGCTATGGAATGCTCTTCAACTCTTTGTTGAAATTTCGTTAAGGAGACGTTATAGCCACTAAGGCTATGACAGTATTTAGATCCTTTGTGTTGACTTAAGATATTGAAAGGGGCAAGGGGGTCCCAATAACAGCAAAACAGCAAATTGATTTGGCTCATAACAGATAACAAGGAATTAAAATGGACAAAAACAGATAACAGTAAATGAAATATTAAAATAATTCGGTCATTGAAAAATCAGTATTTCTTATTACGGATATAAGATCATATAATCCTTTGTAATGCATTCCATTTTCTATGACTATGTTTTTAGTATAAATTTATTTATCTAAATGTGTTTAAATCACTTTATAATACTTTTTATACGCTTGTTTACGGAACGTATTTATGGTATACTGTTGTCCGCGTGTTGTCAACATGTCGGACATTAACTCAAAAACTCTTTAACCAATTTGCATTAAATTTTGGTAAATTGTTTAAATCTATTGAAGTGAGCTCCCTTTTTTTATATAAGTTTTAGATTTTAAGTTTCTGGGTAATGGGTTTTTATTCAATAAAATTGGTGGTTTTTTTTCAGTTTTCTGATAGATCTTATTTTAAAAAATGCTTTCTTAAAGCAAGGAATTTTGGTTAAGTGTTTATATCTATCAACATGAGGTCATTTTCAATTTTTATAAATTTTAGATTTTACGTTTCCGAGTTAACGGGTTTTATTTATTAAAAAGGGGGGATCTTCCAGTTTTCAGACATTAACGTCATTAACACAAAAATGTTTTCAGCAGTTCTAAATTGAAACTTTGCTGAAATGTTTATATCTATTGTTGTAAACTCCCTTTTGATTTTTATTAATTTAAGATTTTATGTTATTGAGTTAAGGGATTTTATTCATTAGAAAAAGATGGTATTTTCTAGTTTTAAAAAAAAACTCAAAAATTCTTTCAGCAGTTCTCATGAAACGTTGGTGTATTATTTATATATATTGACTGAGGCTCCCTTTGTTGCTAATAAGAAAGAGTTTGAATATTCTGACTTTTTCTAAATGACCATTTAATAAGATGTGTGGATTTTTCCTAATAAGACTATGAGGCAAAGTGGTTTATAGGGTAGAAAAATCAAAAGCACCAATTATAAGCATGCAATTTATCAAGTACTTCAAACAAATTTTTACACTCTAAAATCAATTTATTCCACTATTTTCAAAGGCCTTATTTGAACAGTTTTTTATCAGCTGAGGTTTTTGATTGTACCAAGTGTTCTAGTAAGTAGAATTCATAGTTTAGTAGGGAAACAATGGCTTGAAACGAAATAAATCTTTGTTTGAAATGAGTTATGTGTAGCTTCGGACCCAAGTACATGGTTGGAATTTTCATTGTACAATGCGTTTGGTTCTGCTAGACTCAGCTCTGTAAATTTTTTCACAGACTATGTTTCATATTATATAAAAGGTTAAGTGGTTGTTAGGACCTAGTCCTTAATTGAGATCCTTGTCAGATATTCCTTGCCATATGTTTACCTTTCTGTCATATTGAGAATTGTGTTAGTATGGAAAACAAAGAACATTATTCTCATACAAAAAATTAAGATAATTCTACATGTTCTAAATACACATTCATAAAAATTTGATTTGTCCTGGAACTCACTTTTGTGATGGGTATATGTTAATGGAATCCTCTGAATATGGAGACCCCAATGTCCAATGATCTTCAATTTATACCAAATATTGACTGTCAAATGATTTGCTAACATTCCAGTTTTCAATAACAGTTAACAGCAAATACATTACCACAATAACAGATAACAAAAACTAAAAGCCCAATAACAGCTAACAAAGAATAAGACAATAACAGCTAACAGCAAATATATAGATAAATATGTTTAAACTAACCCCTTCCCCCCCCTCAGATATCATTGATACATTATTTTTTGTAGACAAACTTTTTATATCAAATTAAAAAATAATTAGTTGAACTTCGGGTTTTGACCCACTTCTAATCAAACAATTAAAACTGATTTACAAAATGTATCTTGAGACATACAATATAACTGAATGATTAACCAAGTCCGTTCACGTTATAAATCACAATAGTCCTGGGTGTACGTAAATCTTTATTACAGTGTCATAACTGTGATATAATTGTAATTGTAAACAAAATCGGTTAAAATCATCACTCAGCAATGCAGAATTTCAATTTTGTAATTAGTATGTGTAATGTAAGGGTATCTAAATTGCACCAATTTTGACAGTTTGTTAACCTACGTTTCTTTATTCTTCAGACAACAGTTTTCATTGGGTGTTTATTTTGTAGATGTATCATTATTTACTATATGGTTTCAACGATTTAATTTTGAATTCATATGGAATCATAGAAACATTGGTCTGAACTGACCTCCAAACCATCAATTATTCTGCAATGAGGAGTACCAACAAATGGAAGTTTTTAACTACCTTGACTGGCTATACAGCCCTTGTACGGTTGGTGAGGAGTACCCAAATTGCATCCATGCTTGAATTCGCATCGTTTAAAGTCAGATCGCAGAGCTTTTGTTTCATTTCTTCAAATATTTTGATAAGTTGGATGTAAGTCCATGTTTGTCTTTAATATGTTTACGAAATGGATACTTGTAACATATTGTATTTGCTCATTTTAAAAAGATGATGTTTTGATGACGTCGCATGGAGATGTTTCCGTACATATTGCTTTTTCAGTAAACACTTCATCTGTATATACCCTGAACGTTTTGTGTATATCTAAATACGTTTACCTATGTTGAAAGACGTGCAGAGTATCAAATCATTAAAATACAAATTGTGTAGTCTAAAGGAAACCTTGAACGATTTAACCAGTTAACCTTTAGTGAATGAACGATCTTCAACACGAAGCCTTGCGCACACCGAACAGAAAGCTTTAAAGGGCCCCAAAAAATTACTGATGTAAAACACATCAAACGGGATGACAAATCTATATAAAAAACGAGTAACACTCATGATACACATCAACAAACAACAACTACTGGACATTAGATTCCTGAATAAGGATAGGTGCAAACAGTATCAAGTCACTTCTTTAAATACTTGGGCTTATAGAGAACTAACATATACACACGAAAAAAAGTATTGCAACACCTTGATTTTTTAAAACTTGAAAAAATCAGCCCTTTTCTTTGGATGGAATATGATAAAATATGAGTAAAATAATATTAAAACATAGTTATGATAGTATTGGCATTTCAACGAACAAAAAAATGTATGAAAAAAAATGACTTACTTAACCACAATTTTAATAACAAAATAAAGTGTTTTTGTACAAAAAAATACATTTTACAACTTTTACTGTTGTCGAACTTTACAATGTCAGACTTTGAAAAAAAAATCTTAAGATGATTGTTCACATCATGGTTGGTCTTTATACGCCAAAGAAATTAGTACTTTGTGCGCAGCCTCCATTCAAACGGATAACCGCGTCTTAACGTCTTCTGATTCCTGCCATAAATTGACTAATTTGTTTTTATGGTAGTATCAACAATTTCCGATGAAGGGTATTGTTTATTTCATGACGTGTTTGAACTGGGATGTCATTCCGCGCACTTTACGCCCAATAGTGTCCATATATGCTCGATATGGTTCAAATCCGGGCTACGATCGGGTCAAGAAAGATAAACCGAATTCCATTGGAACAATGAATCTTCATCCACGGTGCTAATTTCGAACTTTGGCAAACTCTACACTTCATTTGAAACGATCAACTTTGTGTCTGCTCGTAGACAAAGGTCCTCGGTATGGTCTTTTCGCACGATAACCAGTAGTGATGAGTCGATCTCGAACAGTTTTTGTTAAAAAGCTCCTGTATGCCAATCACTCTCTTTTTTATGATTGTATTTTATGCAATGGGTTTCCTTCTGACCAACCTTCATTATGCTTGGTTTTCCCTAGCAGATGGTATAGGGGGTCTTCTTGATCTTTGAAGGCCTTGAACATCGTTTATTGCCTGATTCTTATTCTCAAAACGATTTATAGTGGAATGGTGATGACCAACACTACTTGCGGTTGTCACAGCGACATACCTGCTTTTCTCATGCTGATAATCTGCCATGTTACTGCAGTTACGAGGACCCATTACAAGGTGACAGTCATATAACTTTATAAACTTGGTTATGTAAAGTGTTAAAAACAATGAGGATAAAAACATATGTTTTGCTGTTTACGGGTACAGTAGCTGCATGTGCAGATAAGAACTTATCGAGTCGTTATTTATTGATTAAACCCTGGTGATATTTGAATAATGTTTAACTAGTTCTATTTTAGCAAATTATATAAAAAAAATATAAAGAGTGGTTTTTTTTTATTTCAAGTTCAATTTTGTGTTAATACTTTTTTCCATGTGTATATATTGGGAGCGTTGTTGTGATTAAAACTTTAGCACTTCCCATTTTGGTTAAAGTTATGACTGTCCTTTCTACCCCCCAGATTGGGTTTTGAAGGAGATTCAAAATATATTTTTCAGTTTTTTATTGAAAGGAAAAAAAACAGATAAAGTTAAAAGAACAGTGGTTAAGTCCGGACATTATGATGGCGGTCTTAAGATGCCTAATATTTACTATTTTTGTTAAAGTGTAAAAATGTTCGGCTGTATAAATAACAAGCCCCTAAAAAGTACTCTCCTTGGAAAGATTTACTGCTGAGTTATATACAAAAAAAATGTTTTTTTTTTCAAAAATAGTCAATCCCTTTTGGCATGATATTCTGGTATATTTTTCAAAATTGAAAGAAAAGTTGAAAGTTGAAAACAATACCGATATTCTGGCCCAGTTCATACGGCTAAATCCAAACATCAAAATGGATGGAAGATGATTTCAAAGGGTAAATTTATTGAAAATTTTTATCAATGATCTGGTGTCAGATAATAATACATTATTCTCATATGAAGAATTTGTGAAAAGTATTATATCAATACTAATTTGTAGAGTTTTATTTTATTTTAAGTGCTATTCCAAATAGATAGAAAGAAGGCTAGAAGGTAGTTTTAAACTTGATAATATTGAAAATAATTTAGTAGATAAAGTTTAAAAAAGAACCAAAATCGTGTAATTTTTTCTATAATTTATTTCAGGAGGACAATAAAGTATTATCACTATCTTCCCGTGACTAATGGGAAATTCACTTAAATATACAGATTGAAGACTGGAATGCTCTTTATTCCATGCCCTTCATTATAACCAGAAATTCGTTTTACCAGATTTTCAATATAAAATTGTTCATAGGATTTTACCATGGTTTTCCATTATAGATTGGATTAGAAATTATGACATCTTCTTGCCTTTTAGTGCAAAAGAGGTCATTTTAGGTGTGTCTGAGGATTTTGGCAACAGTAAAACAGTTAATAATATCTTGTTGTTACTTAAATACTATATATACAAGTGTAGATGTAAGAACATACTGCCCACAAAAAATGGTGTGATAGAATATTTAAAGTATTGAATTAAAATAGAAGAATACTCTTTATGTTTTCTTACCCCTACACAGAAAACAAAAATGGATCAGAAGTGGCAATTGTTAGAAGCAGCATTTAATTAACAAAATCAATTGTTATATTTGTATCTTATTATACCATTATGTTTTAATCGATCTTACAAGTGTTAATTAACTTTTTATACTTTTTGTCTAATACTGTATTATTTAATTTCACGTGTTTCATTTTGAAAAATAAAATTACTACATAAAAAAGTTGCTAACAATTGCAGCAACATTAAACGTTTAAATAGTACCAAACCCTTTTCCCTTAACTGAAACAATAGTGTAACATCACATAATAAAAAGACACACGAAGGAAAATCAATTGAGATGACTCCTGAACCCCTATTTTGACGAATTCCTTTATTATGTCTGTTTAATTGACGCATCATTGTAAATATAACTGAATTTGATGAGACTATAATCAAAGTGAGAGACTTAGCGCTTTAAACCCAGGTTTTATCCACCGTGTGTATCCACTACATTTGAAAATGCCTGTACCAAGTCAGGAATATGACAGTTCTTGTCCATTCGTTTTTTATGTGTTTTGTCATTTGATTTTGCCATGTGATTATGGACTTTCCGATTGGATCTTTCTCTGAGTTCAGTTTTTTTTTTTTTGTGATTTTACTTTTCACTCAATCAAAAAAAAGTAGTAACACAAATGAACATACACTGAACGAAAAATTTGATCTATGATGCAATGTAAATACAAAATTAATAAAACAAAAATAAGGAATGAGTTATTAAAGTAAAAGTATTATACCGCTGTGAAATGTTGAACGCTACAGATAGAAAAATTACAACTTTGAAAAAATATATCACTTTTATTTCATATTTTTTTTCAGAATATTTAGATACTGGTTTTCACGTTCATCATAAGGGATGTTTTCGTGATGTTGAACACAGAATCTTCTGTTCTGATTTATTTTTGCCGAATAAATATTGAGTCTCTTTTTGTAGACGTTGCTGCAACGCTAGGAAGCACAGTGACTTTGACTTGTAAATATGAAGGGTATATATTATGGATGAAAACAGACAGTAGTGGAAAATGGTTAAGCCTTTCAGACAATAGAAAATATGGTGGATTATGGGGAACCATTCTAACCATTAAACACGTTGATATAAATGATGCAGGAGTTTATCGTTGTTCTTCAACGGATCGCATTGTTTTCGAGGAATATGGTTCCAATATAACAGTTACGTTACCAGGTACATCACGTATATTTGATTATATAAAACATCAAAAAAGATCTTTCATTTAACACTCCAAAACCGAATACATACTTTTTAGGCGAGTGTCATTTTTGAAACAGACGTCTAGTTAATAACTTTTTTTATTATTATTTAACAACAAATTACACTTTCTGCTGTTAACAATATACCTCACAAGGCCCGCATACCAGTGAAGAGTCCCTGTTTGTTAATACCAGAAATCCAGGCTTGCTTTTTGGTAAGCATCATTATATTAAATCAACATTAGGATTATAATCTAACAGCTAAGTTGTAAAATTATCAGCTATGAAGTTATAAACAAGTAAATATCAGCGAGACTTATTTGTTTACCTATATATATTATAAAAAAGAAAAAGTACTATATAATATATATATCATCTAGCAATAAATGACTTTTGAGTATTGTTTCCTAAAATTTTCCATATTTTCTCCGTTTAGATTAAATGAAAGAGTAATGATTTTACTTTGATTTTTACCCAGTCGTAACAAACTCGTACGATGCTGTTTTTGTAAAATTGACGTTTATTTTAAAAATTACTTGAAAATTATAAAATTACGACAACTTTTTCAAACAAAGAAGTGAGACTTATCTCTTTTTTTAAGCAGAATGATTAGGTGATTAGATTCTAAAAGTATCGAAAACATTATATACAACAATAAGTTCGCATAGTTGCATTCCTTCTAAATATTTGACATTTAAAAGAAAAATTTCATAATCCTGACCTTTTCAGGTCTACAATTTCATTTTCATTAAATATTTTTGAACTCTATCCGTTTTAGATCACACAAAATTACTGATCAGTTATCATATTTTTAAGGCTTTATCTCAACATTTCAGAAAATCACGAATTCATTTCGAAATGTAGGTAAAATTACTATAGTTTCCCAAAATTCCTTATCTACTTCGTTATCGTTTTTTTTACTGTGTTTGTTAGTCGATTTCCGCGAACTTATGAGTGCCATTAAAGTAGGGTAATTAATCATATTAAACTTAATTGGAGCTTACATAAATATAAAATCGTCCGAAATTAACATATAAATAAACTAAAACATATGTTGTTTATTTCTGTCGAATTAACCCCTTTCTAAAATAAGGAATCGTATCGGAAAATTTTAGAGTTTTTTCCCAAGCCGTATCGAACTTTTACAGTCGAGTTGAAATAAACCCTTCTTATGCTAAAACTATCGATTGATTAGCACAGCTGCATAGTGTGTCGGGTTTTTACTACATTTAAGCTATGTAGTTCAACACTTACAGGAAGATGCAGTTTTCGTTCTAGTTTTAGTTTTCAGTGCAAAAACGCTAAAAATGAAGTTACAGAAACATAATTGATGAGTATGAAAAATTGAAACATATGAAAGTACAAAATATAATTAGGTCTGCAATGAAAGCAATAAGAGCACAACTTATCGTCTTTTGTTTTGTCAGGACAAAGTCTTGTCGTCAAAGTCAGAGGTTTAGCGCTTTAAAACCAGGTTTAATCCACCATTTTCTACATTTGAAAATGCCTGTACAAAGTCAGGAATATGACAATTCTTTTTTTTTATATGGTTTGTCATTTGATTTTGCCATGTGATTATGGATTCATTTTCCTCTTAGTTCAGTATTTTTGGATTTTTTTGTTTGCGTACCATAATTACAAATTCTACTAATCCAGTCTCTTCGTATATCAACGATGGCATATAGATCTACAACCAACTGTATTGTTTGTATTTTTTGTAAAGTATTAAGCATATAAGCAAGTCAAACAACTTCATACATGTTGGGTATCCTATGAGAAGAGAGCTCAAGCTGTATCGAGTGTTGCTACACATTTCTCCTACAATCATCTGATTTACAAAATATTTCTTGAAAATTTTACTATTAAAGCTTTAAACCAACGAGCTTACATCACTAAATATTAGAAAAAAAAATAAAATAAGAAAGTAGAGAGCTATTTAATTCTGAACATGAAACATCTATTCTAACATTTTTGCAACGATTAAAGAAGACTTTACTGTACACAAAAAGGTGTTATTGTTAACAACTTTACTTGATACGTTTACCGGACTTAATTTGTGTCTAACGATTGCCGAGAAACACATCGGCTTATGCCTGTCCCAAATCAGGAGCATGTCATTCAGTGGTTGTCGTTTGTTTATGTGTTACATATTTATTTTTCGTTTATTTTGTGTACATGAATAAGGCCGTTAGTTTTTCTCGTTTGAATTGATTTACATTTTCATTACGTGATCATTTATAGATGACTATAGCGATATGGGCTACGACGATCATTGCTGAAGGCCGTATGGAAACCTATAGTAACTGTTGTTAATTTCTGTGTATTTTGGTCTCTTGTGGAGAGTTATCTCACAGGCATTTATACCACATCTTCTTTTTTTATATTCAACAAAAACTAAAAAAATATTTCGGTCACTTTATAGTAATACAGCCTCAGCAAGGCCAAGGTATCTGTAACCCACTTAGTTTCATTTCCCTTAAGTATGTTTTCCTGGAAATTTAGTACAGCATCATTTTAACTTTAACTGATAAATAAATCGTCTTCGTAACAGCAGCTTAAATCTGTACATGATTCGTCAGTAAACAGTAAACTCGATTTGGTCAAGTTTGACTTATAAGTACAATTTATACATTTGGATGGTTGAGGACTTAATGTTGACTTAATTTTGCAAACTTACTGTACGTTGGGTTGTTGTATCTTTTAGGTTTACCTAACATCTGAATGTATTCGTATATTTCATAATTATGATAGCAGTTCTTTTTATCTAAATAAAAATTAAATTGAGATTTGTTCTGTTCAAGGTGCAAGCAATTAAAAATATATGAATTTCTGTATTCAGTTTCTTTATTCAAAATGAATAATCAATATAAGTTTAATTTTAGTCAATGGATATTCGTGGAACTATTGTTCTGTAACGTGTGGTGATGGCAAAAGATTTAGACACAGTATTTGCAATAACCCTCCTCCATCTGGTGGTGGATCAATATGTAGTGGAACGACTCAACAGGCCCACAATTGTTTTATACACGGATGTCCAGGTAATATAATTAATGTTCATAGGGTACTGAGACGAATATACCTAAACTTGGTCACAATCATCATTATAGTATTTAGTTTGGAAACTGTGTCGATGACCGCGCTTGCCAAACAACACAACCGACACGGCTAAAAATAGAACATACATTGTAGATGTAAAATGCAGTTTTTTACTTAGATCTCTAAAACTAAAGCATTTAGAGCAAACCTATGTATTAATGTGTATCGGGTTTTAATCTATCGGTCCTAATTCTGACGAATCAGACAATCCATTGTTTGGTTGCTTGCCCTGAATTGGTAAATTTAAGGAAATTTTGCAGTTTTTGGTTATTATCTTGAATATTATTATAGATAGAGATAAACTGTAAACCACTATAATGTTTAGAAAAGTAAGATCTTCAAATAAGTCAACATAATGATTATAAAGACGTGATATCGATTTGTAATGTTTAAAGAGAAAATGACTTTGACATATTCAAATTTCTGTGTTTAGTAAGTGCATTTTTAATAAATAATGAACATCAATTTAAATTTTAGTTAATGGATATTTTGGAGAATGGAGAGAGTGGGACCATTGTTCAGTGACATGTGGAGGTGGTCAAAGGTTTAGACACAGGACTTGTAATAATCCTCCTCCATCTCGTGGTGCATCAATATGTAGTGGTGCCACTCAGCAGGCCGATATATGTTTAATAAATAAATGTCCACGTAATATAAGAAGCGTAAGCAAGGTATACACTGAGTGCCAAACAGGAATGCAACAACTAGGTATATTTCAAAATTGAAACCATCATATAGTAGAAAATATACCAGTCGTTTAAAGATTAAGCATTCTAAAAAAAACAAGCAATATGTTCACCTTTTCTATCTCAATTATCTGTTAAAGTTCACCTACCCTGAAAAATCAATTAAATTTAATCATTTGATGACTTAAAAAAAAATGTCAAATTTTGCAGGAGGTTACAGGAAATTTTAAAATTTGTAATGATCAGTTTCAAACATTATGTCGATATTGGCATCCAAAAATGGACAGTATGCTGAATTCCTAATTTTTTCGGCATCAACTGGTAAAGACTTTTTTGTAATAATTATCTCTACTAGCCATGGTTACAATCCATACCCTTCTTTTCCACCCTTAGCAGAGACATTGAATATATGTAATATTATTGCTGCGTCATCTATCGGTATATACATGCTAGTATATGAGAAAAACATGATTATGTATTTGAGACAAATAAATGCAAAAAAATATATTTTACTATAAATAATTTGAATCTTTTACTATAAATAATAAATTTGTAGACATATTCCGGGATACCATATTGAAAGAATAGTATGTCGCCATAAAGGGACAAGATATAACTCTAGAATGTAAAATAAAGACGGAACCTCTAAATAGAGATTTATACTGGCTAAAAGGTTCAACTATGCTGAGGCTGTATAGGATTGAAAAATACAGTGGTGGATCTCTATCCAAACCGACACTAACTATCAAGAAAATTGACAGAAATGATGCCGGATATTACACATGTAAATTGGAAAATGTGTTCGGAAATTTTGCGGATGTTGTTGAACTGAAAGTTCTATGTTAGTCGAAATTATAAAACTTAATGAGTCACATTGAGTTTCCAAACATATATCATAGTATAGACTATACTTTATCATACTGTTTCAATCAAAAATCAAATAACAATTGAAAGTTCAATGATTTTCATAAACTGTTGGGTATGTTTTGAGGTTAGAAATGCATTATCATATTAGCATTGAATAGCCAGTGGAATAAGGAAACAATTAATATTTTGGCAATAGGTTTATCCGAATAAAAGTTCACGAGTGACGACAATATAATCAAAACCAGATAAGCATTTATTGCTATGTTTGAAAAATTTGTAAAACATTGTGAGAGTAAAATTAAACAGACAGAAGAGGAAAACAATCCTAGTTTTAAATTAAAATTCTTACTTTTTGATTAAAGGCTGCGAGTCTTACCCAATTTTTCCAGTCACTTGGCGTCCGTTGTCCGTCGTCGTATCTGCCCTGAAATTTTCAGATGAATCGGACAACCGGTTGTTAGGTTGCTGCCCCTGAATTTTAAGGAATTTTTGACGTTTTGGGTTATCATCTCGAATATTATTATAGATAGATAAACTGTAAACAGTAATAATGTTCAGCAAAGTAAGATTTACAAATATATTAACATGACCAACATTGTCAGTTTACCACTTAAGGATTGTTTGCCCTTTATAGTCATTTTTTAGTAATTTTTTTGTAATCTTTTACAAAAATCTTCTCCTCTGAAACTACTGGGTCAAATTTATCAAAACTTCGCCACAATCATTATAATGGTATCTTGTTTAAAAACGTGTGCGGTGATCCAGCCAACCAATCAAGATGACCGCCATGGCTAAAAATAGAATATAGGGGTATAGTATATATATAAACCGGAGTGAAAATATGATACAAGTTCAAACGAAAAATATAAACGAGTCTAAATTGAAAACTACGTTCAAACCTATGATATCGTTATAAATACACACAGTTAATACCAATTTATTTAGAATTTTTTGTCATTTCTAAAATGCAACTTGATGAATATAGAAATAAACGAACTTGCATACATATACAATTATGCAGACTTTTCAGATATGGCAAAAAAGAATCCAGGATTTTCGTCGACCTATTTTTGTCCATTTAAAAAAAATTGCAATAGTTTCTAATCTCATAGGTACCAGTCTTGTATTACAACTCCAACTTCCGGTGCATGTCAAAACATGGAAGAAAACAAAATAGTGCATTTTTTCTGAATTTTTTTATGAACTAATTTTTTCTGTTTGATTATAGGTTTATGCTGAATTTAAACATATATAAAGACATTAAAAAAAATCTTCAACCCTGGAAAGTAGTAGGATATAATGTTCACTGAAGTGCCTTGTAAAAATAGCAAACAGAAAGTAGAAAAAAATGTTTTGAATTCAGGATTGCGTAACTTTTTATTCTTAGTGGCAAGACCCCCTTTTTTTCAATTAAATCACAATTTCACATTAATACATACATGATATAAACATGTTTTTTTCTATGTAGCATTTTTCATTTTTTTTATTTTCAAAGATCAGCTGTTTTGCATGTAAGCCTATGGAGCAGTCAATTACAAGACTGCAACCTATAGTCACCGTTATTTATGGTACTGATGGCATCAATTGCAACCCTTCTATAGACCGGACATTATTTGGACACATTTTATCATTCCAATCATGCTGCCCTCATTATATCAAAATATTAAAAAAAAAACGTAAAGAATGAATGGGTAAACTATACTAAAATATTGAGTTAAGTATGCACTTATTTCTTAATTTTTCCACTCTTTCCCTCTAGTTGTATAAAGATTGCAAAAATAAAACATTACAGCGATGTTATTTCTTTATTCAAATACAGGGAAAAATACTAGATGACATAAACATCTTCAAATTCATATATATTGAAAACAACTATATTCAAATACGAAATGAGTGTCGTGTTAGTGCAAAGTTCTGTAGTTTTAGAACTATGCTGTCATACTTAAATGCAGTATCTCAAAGTATTTTGAAATTTTCTTACTATGTGCTATGTACATGAAACATATTTCAGCTGTTCACGTTGATGGCCCAGTAAACATAAATATAAGGGCAAATGATACTGTAACGTTACAATGTGTTGTCACTGGGGGTAACAGGGTAGCATGGCGGCGAAACAATCAGATCATTGATACGACAAGTGGTGCGAGATACAGTGGAGTATAAACACTCCATCACTAACGATCTCAAATGTAACCAGGTACCACTCTGGGAACTACACCTGTGAAACATCTTACGATCTTGTAAAAGTCACCAGCAAGAAAACAATTCAGTTATTTGTGAAAGGCAATAAAGTGCTTTTTACCAAATGATGTTTATATGCTAACGGATTTGATTACAAATTTGCATTCCTCATATTGAATAGGATGCTCATATAATTTTGTTTCATGGGACTTCAGTCATTCACAAAAAATATTATAATAAAAAATTAAGCAGTAAAGGATAAATGGTTTTTTTTTTTTGTATCTGAAATGTGGGTGCATGCATGAACACCAAAACAAAGTAGTATACTTAGCCTGTATAACGAAGTGAAAATCATTTTTTTCATACTCCATATGTTTATCAACCATCAGATACTATCCAAGTTTCTACTGGTGATACTATGCAACTAACATGTGTTTACGAGTCATACCCGGAACCTTCCACCGTATTCTGGAAAAGAGATGGTGAAAAGATGAATGAATCAGTTTCAAAATATAACGGAAGTACAGTTAAAGAACCATCTTTAACTATTTATAACACAGAACTATTAGATGCAGGCACTTATGTATGTGTCGTAGTCAATGAAATAGGAACTGGGTACAGTAGCGAAATTCAATTAAAAATAAAAGGCAAGATATCAAAGAATTCAGATACTTTTTTTAATTAGAATGATTTTAGAAAGACGTTTTTATTATTGACATAGTGTTTACTATTGATTAAGACTATTTATGATGACACAGGTCAAACTTTAAATTAGCTGTCTACACACAAAACATCTAATGAATAGCACATAGTGCCCAGAAATGAATGAGGACCCGGACACGTACAAGAAGTCAGAACTTAAATGATCTTGTGTGTAAAGGAGTAATATAATGAGTAAAGTTATCATAGTTAACAAATGATAGATCTATTATGTAAATACTACGAGATAAAACAGTCATGTCTTGACGTAACTGTTTATTTAGAAATTTTCAAATTTTGACACCTAAGACTTTGAATGGCGGAATGAGAGTTTTAGATGTCGGCATTTCGGCCATTACATTTGAGGGAATTTCGAATTTGGCCTTTATTTGCGCTATAATTTAACCTTTTGGTTTTTTATCCAAGAAATAATGCTTTCGAAAAATTTCTATCATATCGCCCTTCATTTATACTTTTGAGAATAAGTGGGGTTTCTTCCTTATCCCTACTTTATTATGTTTTGCGATGTTGTACAATGAACTTCAAACTGAGCTGTTCCTTTAGTTGCGTTTTTCGAGATATCAGTTGTCAAGTAGCCAGTAGGTTCAATTTTAAATGATACATTTCTATTTGGAAATTTTAAGTGACATTCAAAATGTTTAATTTAATAACGAAAAATTGCGTTTCATCTGGCAAAAGTTAATCTTAAAACGACTAAAATAACACAAGTACCAACAGTAGAATTACTAAAGGCAAACACATGTATCAACAAAACTACATATATGTAGGTGAGCCTGAACGTACTTGGTGAAACTTTTTCGGGAAATTGACATCAAGTTGTGTTTACCAAGAATACTGAACTTCTTTTTATTTGTGCATCGACTAGCTAAAACATTTAAAAGAACTGCAAAGTTTTTGAAAAATCTAGTATAATTATGCAATTTCTTTATGTGTATTCAATACTGGAAATATCTGTCGTATTTAAATTTAGATAAAAATATGGTGTTGGTCCTTAAGCAAATAAGGCGTTTTATTTGAACTGTGTCGATTTTACAGTTGCTACATTTATATAATGTCAATTTAGTGGCCGCAGAGTTAAAATTGCATTAATTGATAAAGCGATGCATAGGACCACATTGGTTATTCATGTTCATGTCCAAGTAAAGGAATAGTTTTCTTTTTTGAAATATAGATAAACAACCGAAGTTTGCAGATAAAGTACCTGTTATTGTTGGTACCAGTGTTGCTGTATTGTTCTTGATATTGTGTACAGTCATTGTGGTTATAAGGTAAGGACTGGTAATTCATAAAGAGAAAAAGGTAGTTTTAACTATGTTAACGGTGAATTATTTGTAGCTTATGGAAACACATCAACTATAAAAGATAAATAACTGAACAACATAAACACTGAACTGCAACTAAAACCATCGTCAACATTCATAGTATCGAACTTTTACAAATTTATACAAATGGCTATATTAACTTGAACTTTAACATTGATTATAGGTATCAATGAAATACAATTGAGTAAGTAAAACCAACATATCACTAACAAAAAAGGGACTTATGTATATAATAAATGTCTTAGTCAAATTTTCAAACTATCAGATTGACTCTCTCTGATGACCTGCTAACAAAACAAAAACAGTAAACGAGTAGATAACTCCAATATGAAAAACTATTCGGTTAGAAAGGGTCAGTTTTAAGAGCACAATAACATTTTGAAGCATGTACAAAATATTTTATCGACATGGTGCGAAGCAAAAAGAAATATTTTAGAAACAAAATCGGTGAACAAAATGATAATCATAACAACAGCAAAATGTCTTCCACCATGAAGAACCTAATGATGAGTTACATATTTCGTAACATGTATTTGTTAATTCCTTTTATGGTATAATTTAATCAAACAAACTAACTAGTTACTTTTATAAGTGTAGAATTGGAATCCTAAGAGGGGCACTGTCTACGAGATGTATAAAAAAAAATCTAATATTTTTATTTTGTTTGCTCAATCAATAATGAAATGCAAATAGTGAGCTGGACGATTTAGAAATGAGGCTCCTGATGAACGACTTTGCACTTTCTGTGATGACGGATCTGTTGAAGATGAAAAACATTTCTTGTTGTACTGTAAAGCTTACCATAATTTAAGACAATTATTATTTGAATCATTGAACCTTTATAGTCATTTTATTGATAATAGAACATTTGCTAATTTAATGACACTTCATTAAAGACAAACTGCTAAATATTTAAATATATTTTTCTGTGAAAGAAAGGAACTTCTTTATAAGTAACAATGTCATTGCGTATTACAAATTTGATCATTAGGTTTAAAGTGACTTATAGGTCCATCGGGCCGGGTGTAAATTTATTTAACTACTGTATTCTTATTATGTAATATTATATTTACTACACATGTCACTATAATAAATGATATACTTACTTACTTACTTACTAATTAGCTTTTAGCTTTTAGCAGGCAGTGCGGTTCAATTTTGTCAAAATAAGCTAAAAAAAAATCATTATGAATTATTTACTTACAAGTGAATAATTCGACTTCATTGAATCCGTATTCAAGTGAACTTCATATAACCCCTTGGCTTGAGATGGATAACACGTGAATTGTATGTGTAAAGATATTTAAAAGAAAATAATGTCAACATTGAAAGTGAAACGAAGATAAATCATTTGATTGACTGATTCGATACACAAAAAATCATTCTTATAAAGGGAAAAACGAGGATTAACATTTAAATTTCATCTATAATAGGAAATTAGATAGACCTAGAATAATCCAACAGCACGAGTTTGCTTAATCTATTTATATCTTTATGTATGTTGACATCGCTTATAAGCTCATTGCATGACTGTAGAGGTCAACTCGATAATTAGTTAGATGGCGTCTGGACTAAAATACACACGACAAGATGCTTCGTTTGTTATGCTCGTGTTCTTATAATTATTTATTTTAGAATTTTAATAGTTTGGATAAATGTTTTACATTGTTATAAATCAAATATGAGAATTTGATTAAAATCTGTAAACATGTATTTGACAGCTAGTGCCCCTTTAAAAAATTGCGAGAAAGAATCAATATATATGTCAAGCAATTCATGCGACCAAAATATCATGAACGTGTTTTATTTTTATTGATAATAGGAGACGCGTTAGGAAAAGACAAGAATCAAACTACGAAACAAATGAGATGACAAATGGTAAGATTCACGTTTGTTGCTGAATTAGAAAAAGAATGTAATCTATATAATTACAAACATTAATATAAATATCAAAACACTGAATATATTATTGAAATAAATAGTTATATGTATAATTACTTATACAATTTATGTAGATAAAACATTAGACAAAAATATCAACAACCTAATAAACAAACATAACTACCACCTAAAAAACAAAAAAATAACAAACATAAAAGAATAATAATAAGGAAATGTTGTTGCAATGTCATTTACACAATTATACAATTAAGACCAAAAGGGGAAAGATGAGAAGTATGGCAGTTATGACAACAACGTGACTGTATATATAACTATGAGCAGAATATCATAAGCCTTTGACTTACCTCACTTTTTTTTTTTTTTTATCTCAGCGGAAACTCATGCGTACGGTAAAACGGACACTTATCATGAATATTGCAATTCCGCCATAAAGCAAACCCTGGCAACGAACAATGTAAGTATACAAAGTATAATTAATCTCTAGCATTACCTTAACGAAATCAAAATATGCATCAAATAGTATATATTGTCGACTATATTACAAATGAATAATGATAATAAAGATAAACAAATTTTTCACATATCAATAGAACTGTTTACCACATGACAAAGCTCATATTTACGAAAAAACGATTTCCAGTTCAAATAGTCAGTTTTGTTGGGAAAAAAATAGTTCATACGTATTTCTAAAAACAATTGTTTAGAATACGTTTTTGTCTCACAAAAAGGCCATACAAGCTACTTCCGGTTTCAGAAAGTCAGGTCCCTTTTCATATAAAACTTTTTTCGCAATGTTTATCAAAATATACGGTTAAGAAGAAGATGATTAAAGTGACTTTGCCATATATCAGTTTAAAACTTTCAGTAAAGGTCAAAATATGGAAATATACGTTTTACCTTGATCTAAAATTCAAGTTAATAGATGATGGATCTCAATAAGAAAATACCCTAGGTCTCTTTTATCTATGGTATAGGCATTATAATGTTAAACAATTTATTTCAACATTTTATGTGTGGAAAAAACCTATGAAAATTCTCTTAAGAACAAAATATATTTAACATGTTGAAGTTGCAACTGTTCGTAATCAACAATCTAACAAAGTCTTTTATCAAACCTTTTACACTTTCTCATAGAAAGCAATTAAACCACAAAACAATTAACGTACATGTAATTTGACTTTTGAAATTGAACTCTCAACCTTTTAATTCAACCAGTATCTATAATAATCAGACCCTAGGTCTCTATCAGTTACACTTCGTGAACTTCGATCAAATATCCCGTATTTCTTTTTTTTTTTTTTTTACATCTATTAAATAATATTCGACTATACAATTAAAAGATATCACTGTTAGGTGAAACGTATAGCCAATTTTACATGATTTGTTTATTGCTAACTCAGATTCATCACCAAAACCACTTTACATATGACGTTATGTTGGAATTATTCCTAACGTTATTGAAATATCTAAACTTTGTTACTTTACAGGATACTCCTTTGCAAGAAGGGGATGTTTTGCTTGAAAGATATAATGTTTCTGAATTAACAAAACGAATAGGTGACGCAGATTTACTTAAAGCTAAAATGAGAGAAGAATTTATGGTGAGTTTCACAGAAACAATAGCAAAACTTGAAACTACGAAAGAATAGGATGGATATTTTCAGAATTTGTCCATCAGATATTTCAGATCTATCACAAGTTATTGATGATTTTGGTATAAAAGTTATTCATTGGAAGTAGTATGTGATGCTTCTTCATGTTGTCCTACAGAAGTAACATAATAATGGCTGAATAGTGCTGTACGATTCCAACCACCAAACTTTCAACCCTTGTATCTTGCTTGCTACTTTGCAATAAAGCTGTTGAAAAAGTATCACGCCCGTCTTTGCTGATTCGCTTATCAGCCATATGTTTCTCAAGACGCACTAATTTGTCCTTTTTATTGTTGGCGGGAGTCCAAAGAGAACCCCCCGGCCTTCAACAGGAACACTGACAATCTTAGTCAATAAAAACTAGAGTTGAACGCACCTTCTACGTTTTGAATTCGAATTCACAACCTATGTGTTGACAGGACAGTGATACAATAGTTCGACAACTTAGAAGACTTGGCCCACCGAGGTCTGAAGTCCAATAATAAAGTAGTAAATAAAAACAGGTGATGACGTCATGAGATGTCTCGTTTGCTGAAGTTAACCCATTAACCATGTAATGTCCTTGGTCGCATCATGACATTGTAGTGAGGAGAATGACAGGAACGTAATAGCAACATCTGTATTGTTATAACTTGAAATGAAATATACATCGTAAAATTAGTCCGTTCACCTATAACATAACAACTCAGTCTATTCATGAATAATTCAGCAAATATATACTTTTTGTCAGTTCCTGTTTGTATAAACCAGGAACATTATCGCCATTGTACTAGATGTAACATTAACAATTTATCAATTTTTTTTTCAAAGTTCTTAGAATCCAATGGCTCGAATGTTTATGTCTTAATCAACGATAACGATGAAGTGGTCAATACAAACGAAACGGGTAAGTTTTACCAATCCTTACCTCTCTGTTATACTTGCAGTAAACGATATTCTGATATATTATGCGAGGGATCTCTTTGCTGCTTCTAAAATCTATATTTTTCTACTTATTTCTTAACCGATACCTCAAAACTGATTTGAATTCAACATATGAAATAAGAAGTTATGAGAGCTATGGTTCACTTTTGCTAATCCCAAAAAAAGTTATTCGGTATAAAAGGAAGTTAAAATTTCATGAAGGGATTAGGAATACAAACCCAAGTAGCATACAAAAAATGTTCCATATAAGACCGAGACCGGGTGATTCGACAGGGCAAATGTCTTCTGCTGTATTACATGTATTGCGAATCCACAGTTAATCGATAACAAGATATAATCGGTTAATATAGATTAGAGATTATTTTATGTATATAAAGATCCAGTACGTCGATCAAATATCGCGAGAGAGTTAAGAAACAAAATTAACGTTACGTACTAATGACAGTGACACTGATGCTGTGTCAGTTTCGTCAGTTTCTTCATCGTGGCACTATTGGAGCAGTTTGCCTGTAAAGAAAGTATGTATAGTATGAACATTTATGAGCGTAACAGAAATCAACACGTATCACAATGGGACAGGAAATATGTTACTGGTGAAGAATGGGAAGTTGACAATTGATCATCGCACTAGTCATAGAATTAGTTTGAGTCGTCGATCAACTATCGGAAATAGTTATGTAAAGTGTAGAACATGCAAATTTGGAAAGATCGCTACCGATTATTGCTCCACATATCTTTAGGAATTATAGAAATCTACAATCTACATCTGGATGACACAGCTGGTTTTAATATATTACATTGAAGGTCAGAAGCAGTATACTACTGTTTCCTTTATTTACCATAGAACATAGAAAGAATGTTGTTTGGAACTAGAAAAAATTTTTAGTCAAACATCTTTACGATCCGAAATGCGTCATTCTTTATACGGATTATGTTGTAGTTAACCAGTTAAAAACAAATGCAACGTCCTTTTTATATTTATGCAAGTAAGACGAGGACCAAGTTCTTTATTGAAAGCAAACGAATTAGTACTTTAAATCAATATTTAGTTCAAACAATAAGTTTTATTTTCCGTAACAAAATTAAATGCATTTTTAGTGTATTGTCACAGGGTCCCATATACATTTATACACATCAAACTACTAGTACTTTACAATAATCATTGTCTAATGTAAATATATGTATTTATTGTTGAATCTAGGAGCATCGACAGCAAAATCAAAGATGTTGTACATAAAGGTACGGTAAATATGTGTTCAATATTAAAATATTTCTTTAAGTTAATTGCCATAAAATCCGAAATGCATATAGTACCAGGTAATAAGATTTGCCCGACAAATGCTTGTTTGTAAATAAAATCCGCCAGCTTGTACGAATGTAACCTACCGAATGAGACTTATAACCGGTTTTGTACAAACACGAGCAGGATCTACTTACCCTTCCGGAGCACCTGATATCACTACTTCCCTCAGTTTTGGGGGTGGTTATGTGTTGCTCAGTCTTTGATTTCTATGTGGTGTTTTGTGTGCTACTGTTTTTTCGGTTTTTTTCTATTTAAGCCATGGCGTTTTTATTGTTTTTCCGACTAATAATTTGTAATGCCCTTCTGGTTTCTTTAGCCTCTCTTTTTCTTACTTGAAATTGGTGACTGAAAATTGAATGTACACTTTTACATGACTCTAATTTTTTAGTGTTCTTGACACAAGTATATATGAAAATATAGTATACAACTCGTCTACCCAACAATGTTAGATCTATATTTCCGTAAAATGTCATCAAGTATTTATTATTCTTTATATTAAAAAAGCCCATTCTTCGTCATTATGTATTCACTTCGACTTTTGACATCATTTATTCTTTCTATGATTGTAGCGCAGTGCAGATGATATTTTCGTATTTAGTAGTTTGCCTGATGATGGTAATATTGAACAGTTCTGGAGCATGATTATCAACTACAACGTCGAAAATATAATTATGATTGTACAGAAGAATGAAAAGGTACATGTTTTGAATGATAGACTTTGTTAACAAAAAAATAATGTTCAGTTTTCTATAAATATATAATGCACTTGGATTGGGTATGTTTAACGTTGAAATTGTTAGCATTGAGTTAGAAAAGTTTGTTTTTAGTATACTATTATCACATTTATAGCATAATTTGCTGACATGAGCTTAGATGTAACAACTTGTATTGTTTAATAAATAACGGTACAATTCTAAAGGAGTAGGTTCAGTAAGACCCCTTTTTGGCCCCAACATATAGCAGTTTTACAAGATTGTTTAAATAAAAACTTTAATTATTTTTTGGACGTTATAATGCCTTTTCTACATAAATATGGGATGTTTTTGGCATTACAATGCACAAATATCGAGTACTTGCACCATTAAGTCATGCTAAATTCCTGAAATCTTTACAATTTCAGCATTTTAGTTTAATTTTAGACCGTTTCCGTCTCAAATGAAAGTGGCCGCATTCGTGTTCATTCTTGATATTAAAATTTAAGTTGTGTTTTATGATAAAACATAACATATATAAAAGTCGAGGATAAACACGGATGAGGCCACCTTTATTTTTTACAAAAACCATATGAAAAGTGAAAGTTTTTGGCAGATTTGATAGATTTTTCACATTTAAGCTAGAATCGGAGCGTTTTAAATGAGTGAATCAGATAAAATCTTTCACAAAAAATAATTGAATCAATTGAAATAGACATTTAAGTGTTTAAAAAGTGTCCAAAATATTTCGTCAGATGAACTTGAAATTTGAGGCCAAAACCGGCCCTTACCTACTCCTTTGGTTTAGTTAACTAAAAAAAACACCTTAAAACATAATGATTAACCTTATATGTATTTATATATATTGATTGCGACAATTTATCTAGAGTTCCAGTTTTTATCCCAGTCAAGACGATGTTTTCAAGGTGGCAATGTTAGAAATAGAAGTTCAGTCTTCCGAGAAAATGAATGACAACATATGTTTGCTCAGGTTTTCCTTATATGATAAGGTGAGTTAAACGATGCTATTGATATAATATCAATTGAAAAGCATTGAATAGCGAAATAGTGGGTAAGTCCAAAAATCGAGAAACAAACGTATTAAAAAACAGCACTGTTTATAATAAAGCAAATGTCGAAAGAACTAAAAGGTAAAGAAAAACATAAGATTGTAACCTGCAACCATGTAAACTAAACAATATGAATACATGTAATTAGTTTTTTTTATGTTCAAAACACGTCGGTTCTATATATTTATCATATATTTAGTACAAAATACAGCTATTTTGTATATCTAATAAAGGTTCGTTTTTCCAGTCTGTATTACCTACCCTGTATCGCATACCCCGTATCGCATAGCTAAACCCGTATCGCA
This sequence comes from Mytilus trossulus, assembly GCF_036588685.1. NCBI lineage: Eukaryota > Metazoa > Mollusca > Bivalvia > Mytilida > Mytilidae > Mytilus > Mytilus trossulus. The sequence continues at coordinate 27,027,525 of NC_086381.1, forward strand.
TACCTGGTATCGCATGGTAAAACCCGTATCGCATAGCTTTTTTTTTTTTTTTTTTTATATATATATAAAGTCAGTTTTTTGGGGTTTTTTGCTTAAGAAAAAATTTCCTCAAACTAGGTAAATTTTTTGAATGACGTCATTGTTTGGTATGTAACGTCATGACAGTCAAGTTTTCATATTGTATGTGACGTCACGAACATCAAGTTTTCACAACATATTTTTTGCCACACTAAATGCAACTAAAAAAAATACAAAACACTCAAATACAATAATAAACAAAATATTTTTAAAACAACAGATTGTAAGGTAACCCAGGTGCTTCGTACAAATACAATTGAGCAGTTATTCTAAGGCTTTGAAACAAGACAAAAGCAGAACTGAAGGTAATCCAGTGCTATGGATCAGAAAACAGTTCATATAATATAATACTCTTCTGTTGAAATATATGATAAAGCGTATAATACATGGCAAAATCCGTATCACATGCCGTATCACCCTCGACCAATATCATCCCTCGGGCCTCAAGGCCCTTGGGCTGATATTGATGTCTCGGGATGATACAACATATGATACAGATTTTGCCATGTATTATTCTCTATATATTAACCAAATGAAACAAACGGAGGAAATGGCATGATATGCGAACAATGATGACCAATCACCATCTGTATCGGTGTCAATGTTTTCTATAACTGGATTTAATTTTTGTAACATTTAGCTCCAAAAGATGAAGTTAAGACGAGCAGGGACCCTACTGCCGTCAGTCGTGTTTATTTGTCAAAAGATTTTTTTATATCAATAAAAATAATAATAATATTCATGTTACAGAAAACAAAAACAAAGAAGCCTGTGAAAATCTTCAAAACAGTTAAACGGGATGATTTAACAGTCGAAAACTATCTGAGGTTAATGTTTTTCAAAACAAAAATGATGTACACATTCGCTAGTGAATGTAACACAGTTTTTAATTTTAACGAAAGAAATCTATGAACTACTGGAAACTCTTACACTAGAGTTATCGATATGACAAACTAATCAGAACATTTTCTACATTTTATCATCGGTACAAGGGTATCATTCGTAAATAGAAATCAACATGCAAACATAAATTTGTTTAGGGTATTACTATTTACAAAACACAAAAATGTCGTCAATCATCTCAAATCGTAACCAAACCTTTATACAGACTTTTTCAGAAGGGTTTGCTTCAATAGTCGAACTTATTATCTTATTGAAATTATTTTACACTTGCAGTTGCTATATTACTATTTTTTTCTGTAATTTAAATTTAAGCAAAGGGAAAGGCTTTTCTGTTTGTGCTGCTGTCAGTGTGTGTCTACATTCCGTCGGAGCTATCACAAGGGAAACAACATTTTCGTTGTTGGAATATGCAACATTACTCAAAAGAATTGAAGACGACTTTATCAAAGTATTTGTAAGTTTTTATGTCCTAAATATATAATTGTTTTTCTTCTAGTAACCTAGTTATAACGTGACAGTTTACAGTTCCCACTCAAGGGATGCACTTGTCAACCCTAGACAATAATCGCAGAAGTTGTAAACAAATAAAACCACGATAGCAAAATCTTGTGTAGCTTTTTTTTCAAAGTAGTTAGAATTGTCCAATTCCACGGAATTAATATTTTTCTGTAAAAGACCTACTTATTCCGAAAAAAACGAAAGGTCAATACACTTTCGGAAACTGCTTTCTTTCAACTTACTTAAGACAACACCAACACTCTTTGCAAACAAAATTGATATTCATCAGTTTTTTTCATTTAAAACAAATAAGTTTCTTAAAACCAACATGATCTAAGAATTATTTGCTATTGTACATCATTTGGTTCACAAATAAGTAGAACAATAAAATTTCAGAAGTTCTAGGCAAATTTCAAACGAATTGTCCCTTCACAAACGGCAAAATCAAAACCTGAAACACATCAAATAAATAGAAAACAACTGTCTCCTATAGTAATACAGATATTTCTCTATGTTGACTTAGATCTGGTTTTATACCTAGATAGACCTTTCGCTTGTACGATGGTTGCATAAAATTCCATTATATTGACAACTCAACAATGTGTGAAAAAACACAAACAAACATAATAGGTTAAAAGGTTTAAAGGTTTAAAGAAAATTGAGGGACAGCAGTCAACACTGTGTTATAACCTTAATCACTATAAAACAAACATGTATGTCAACAAAGAAAAACACAAGAGGATGTAGACAGTCTATAGAAATAGCACATGCAAAAAACATGAAAGACAAGAATACAGAAAGTGACTGTAGCACAATAACACAATGGCAGGATGTATAAATACCGAGTCACACAAAAGGGATAATACCAAAAATGGAATAAACAGTAACAATACAAAGTAAATACAAATAGAACTAGAAAAAACGCTATAACACGTTATAAATATGATAAAAAAAACTTCAGTTCCTAGAATCTATACTTCAAGACCATCGTGCATTTTTTTTTTAAAGTTTCTATGGAATATTTATCAACAAAGTCTTAATATCTTCTGATAAACTTTTTTTAACAGGACGAGACGTTCTTTGTTTGCTCTTTAACTTTACTTGTTTGGCTTTACAACTATTTTGATCTGAGCGTCACTGATGAGTCTCATGTAGACGAAACGCACGTCTGGCGTATTAATTAAGTATCGATGCCACTGCTGGTGGACGTTTCGTCCCCGAGTGTACACCAGCTCAGTAGTCATCACCTCGGTTTTAACATGAATATCATTATATGCACATTTTAATCGATATCATGTTGTCAAAACTTTATTTTTTTCGAATTTAATACCAAGTATAGTATTGGGCACAACTCCTTGGAATTTTCGTCCTCAGTACTCTCAAACTTTGTACTTGTTTGACTTTACAACTCTTTTGATCTGAGCGTCACATATGAGTCTTATGTAGACGAAACGCGCGTCTGGCGTATTGAAATATAATCCTGTTACCTCTGATACCTATTTGCTACTGATCATCATAAATTCTCTTAATGTGTGGCTTCCGAAGGTTTTGCCGTTCTCAAAATTTGTTTATACTTAAGATAGAGAGGCTCTTACAATGTGTTGATTCAATGCATCGTATGTTTTTGCAATTTGAAGCTCCATAAACTTAACAATTGGAGGTTCTATCAGCGTTTTGCCTTTGAGAATAATTCGGTCATAACATTGTGCTGCATCTATCACTCCTAAAATATATCACAATCCAAAGGTGCTTTCAGATTTATAGAACTTTACAAAGTGTTTGCTTCAAAAAGTATACAAGTTATATATCAATTCACCGAAGTTAATCTTATGGTGGTTTTCGCTTTAGATATACACATGTCTACCATTATTTAAATGCACATAATAACAGTTACACTAAGGTACTAACAGTTGATGAACGTTTCCTCTATGACACATACTCACAATTTGTATTTGTTTTATTGTACAATCTTGTCCAAACCGTTTTTTCAAATTTCTTTTCTATTCCAGGATGATTATAAGTTTTGTTACGAAGTGATGACACAGTACTTAGATACACTTCATACATATTCGTTTATCGAGTACCTTACCAAACTAGTTTTTTTTTATCAATATGCTGCAATCATTTTTTTATTATATAGATATATATAATAGGATGCAGTTGCATTACAATAACAAAACAAACATGTGAACACAGATAACGTGTTTGACCTCATGCTAGGAATTCCGATCCAACATGTAAAAGTGCTGGTCCTGGGCTTTGATATCAGAAGTAAATTCTTGCTTCAAATAGAATGCATAACTGTGATTTTGATATTAAGAAAAACAACAAAATGTATACTCCATTGATTAAGTCTGTTTTTGTTAAAACTCATAATTCTTTGGTTTCCATCATTTTTTGTATATATTTGTTTTTCAATTTTATTTCGTTTTTTTATATATGAATTATATATTGTATGATTATATTTTTCCGTTATGTTTTGGACATTGCCCTAAAGTGTCTAATACCCACAAACGTGGTTTTTTTTGCCCAAGTGTGTCTTTAAAATTCCAGATTGCATAAGCATGTTCAATTTGACTTCCCATAACCTTATCGGATAATTGTTATTCGCCAAAACATGTCCAATTTAAATTGCAGAACAACTCAGTTGGCTAGCTTCAAAACCAGATTCACCCCACAAATTTGTTTCTAAAAACGTCCTGTACCAAGTCAGGAAAATGGCCATTGTTATATTATAGCTCGTTTCTGTGAGTGTTACATTTTAAAGTTGTGTTCCTGTTGTGTCGTAGTTCTTTTCTTACATTTAATGTAGTTCCCTCAGTTTTAGTTTGGAACCCTGATTTGTGTTTTTCTCAATCGATTTATGAATTTCGAACAGCGATATGCCACGATATGCCTTTGTTGAGCGAGAATATGTCCTCCGTCACGTCAATAACTTTCACGTCAATTTTCAATCAGTGCTGGGGGACACGATTAGAAACGTCAGGTTTTATTTGCAAAATACAAAAAATATATATAAGCCGCTATCGAAGGACATCTTTACGTTTTGAATGTATGTGATTTATTCGTTTCAGGGCTAAATTTGAAACGTACTCATAGAACCCTTATTGGATTATTTCATATATCAACCTGATAAGTTACATATAGTGGAAACACGACACTGAGTGTAAACAGTTGATTAACAAAGTTGGATGACTCTCAAATAGTTTTCATCATATTTTGTTTCTAAAATAATGATATCATACTTTGAAAAGTTTTAAGAAAAAAATCACTGTAAGAAAGGAAAAGGATGTTTGGTCTTTGACTACTTTTGTTCCAGATGATCTTAGTCAAGTGAGTTATTGTCGCTGTAGCTCTTAAAAGAAATTTTGATTTTACAAGCAATCCAAATGTATATTTATTAAAATTATTTTACAATAACACTTATTATGCTTATATTAAGTACTAGTACGCTTGATAGGACAAAAATGTTTTAGACTAGTTGTTTGAAAAGCTAAAAATCAAAAGGCAAGCTTATGTTGATAATGCTTTGCGAAGTTTTGATGGACTGACGATTGACCACCATGTCATAACTGTGTACCAACTAGTATAGATAATTAAAAATAAATTCAACGGAATTTTTTCCGAACGATTCACTGTGCCACCTTGGAACATTTTAACTAATAAAGGTGTAAGACCATTAAATCATAGTACGTCACATCCGGTTGCATACGAACAAAGGTCGATATAAAATATTCCCTTGAATTTGAAAGTAGTCGGAAATTTATCCTGCATTGCATTGCAGTAACAGAAATTTGTTTCATAGACATATTTCTCAGGTGCTGTAGAGCACCATTATTTTTTTATTTGGTGTTTCTCTAGAATATTTTAAAAACTTAAGGTTACATGGTCACTAAAGCTTGTACACAGAAAGACAAAGGGTGAAAGATTGAATGATTGCCTTCCAGTGATGGTTATTTTCTTATATGCAATGAACAAATATGTGATTTTTTTTTCTACAGTACTGGACAGGTAAAAATTTTACTCATGCCAAGTATTTCTTTATTTAAATCAAAGATAAAGTTTGCATAATTTTTTGAAAAGTGCAAATTTAACAAATTCTAATACATACACTTATAACGAATCTATTGTATGGGTTTTCTTATAATTATATTGTGTGTTCGTTCCTGTTTTTTTCTTTTTATTATATTATTTTGTTTTGATATTGCATTTTTTTATTTGTTGTGCTTAACTGTTATTTGCATAAATAAAATTGTATTTCTCTCCTAGTTTTTTTTTCTTTAATGATAATAGAGGGTTTCAGGGAAGCCATACAACCGATTGAGTTCCAAGTTGAAAGATGAAATCATCCAATTGCAGTTTTACCGACGCCATCACTAGTTGCTTGGCCGGTGTTTGTTGGAGTTCGTATTTCACAGTCTTAAGTGAATGAAGTTAAAGAAGACTTTTTGTGATTGTCGAGTTTTACTTTATTTTCAGTTAATAAAAACAACTCGTTAGATTCTGTAGAAACAAGAGACCAGTTAACAACAAGTACGCACTGAGTTATGAAACACTATACAAAGGAATTGATTTTGCATTTAAAAAAATATCCCTTCTGCAATATATGTGTGCATAGAATGATTGATTGTTGGTTGCATAACGTCCAGTATGAAATGTTTTATTCATGTTCAGGACGAAATCAAATTTACAATAGATACAATAGAGTAGGCATGGCAAAAGAGGTGTACTTGGTTGCATGTCATGACAATTAGGAATCCGACGGGAAAATGACAGTATATTGGATAGGACAAGAATTTATCCTTTAAGCAGGCCACTTATCGAACCCTCAAAGAGTTGTTGCAAAGGGTCTTAACGTACAGAGAATGTGTGGTGATCTTTTTACTTACGATACAGCGGATTTAACGTTCCAATTCTGACCGGACGTGTTTGAGTAATTCATACATCCCGCACAGCCATTCAGACGACCTGGTTTGGTAAGGATTTTACAGCCGGTCAAAAGACGACCTGTAGTGACCCTATTTCTATTCCCTGCCGCCTATAAATTTGAAGATTTGGACATAGAAATATGGATGACATGCTATAAATTATTCGTATGTTCCTATATCAAGATAAAGATGAAAACATTGTATACAAATCGACTATGAATATATATTCCAACTCTTATTTATGAACCGGACAAAATAATAAAATATGGAATTATTGTAGTGGTAATTGAAGGAAAACTATCAAAGTAAAAATAAAATTTCACATACAAACACGGTACTCAAATAAAAAAGGTATCGACCTAGCAGAATTATTAAATCGAATGGTACTTGTATACAAATTAATTCTCGTTGATACTTGGAACCAATTGTTAAATGCCCAACTTTAAAAAAATTGCAAACTTTAAGGAAAATTCAAAACAGAAGTCTTGACAGTCACAATAAATTCTTTATCAATTTGCAAAAAACAAAAGCTTACACATATCAAACGTATGGAGACAACAATCGTGGTCATGGAATATTCAACGTTTTATATATCCTGAGTAGCAACTGCAATCTATTGAATAATGCATATACCATATCAAGTTGCATTTGGTATATTGCTGATAAAGTGAGGAAAATGATGCTTTTAAAGATGAAATCATCGTCTCGTTAGGCACATACACATTATTGCAAGGTGCTGTATTACCTTAGACTCGGGCAAATTGCATTTTATCCGTACGTTAGTTAATATCAATACATTATCAGTTGACTTGAAATAATTTCCTAGACTATATAAAAAGAAATTATAACATAAACCTTTCATGATCAGGCGTTGAACTAAAACCTTGCATATTACGAACAATTGAAATAAAAATGATCAGTTCGAGTATTCTTTAATATGTGACTGTCAATTCTTACAATATGTTCATGTTATTTTTTATCAGTTAAAATGTCGTCTGTTAGTGTACGTTTCTATCTAACTGTTAATTTCAAATACTCGTTTATTTCTAATATTATTACCTTAGATGTATATTTCATTATAATATGTTATTTTGATTGGCTAACTAGCTATCTCGTGATATTCCTTAATTAATTGCATTACACAATGCAACTTTTGATTCATGATGACACTAGATCCCACAATAAAGTGCACAGGTAAATGAAATAAAAACTTTATAAAAGGCGTGTTTTCATGATCCTATATGTAAAAATTTAATTATAAGTATTGAATGTTTTTTTTGTAACTTTTTAGGGTTGTGAAGCGCATACAAAATGTACATCGGTCAACGCTTTTACACCCCAATAAATTTACAAAAAGAGCATTCAATTCTTAAATATATACAAAAATATGGGTACATGTGTTTATGACTATATCCCTCTCCACATCCTTCAAGACTAACTGCTTTATCTTTCTAGTTTTTGAAACAAGTGTTTACTATATTTTGAGAAATTGCAAACTCATAATAATGTTTTTATTCAACTTTCATATCATACATTATGTATAATTTATTTGATCAGTTATCTTCGTCATGTATTATCATATAAAAAATACACTTGAAATTGCATTTTTCGAAAAACTAAGGATTTTCTTATCCCAGGCATAGAATACCTTAGCCGTATTTAGCCCTTCTTTTGGGGATTTTGGATCCTCAATGCTCTTCAACTTTGTACTTGTTTGGCTTTATAATTATTTTGATATGAGCGTCACGGATTACTTTTATGTAGACAAAACGGGCGCCTTATTAATTATGATCCTTATGGTACCTTTGATAACTATTTTATAGTCAGTTAAAACTAAGCAATTTATTGTTTTACGATACGGCTGAGGCTATTAGTTATTGAAAAACAACTGAAGAATAGTCAGATACAAAAAGAACGATTCATAGAAAGCTGAAGATTGAGGCAGTGAGATAAAATATAAGCGAAATCATTTTTGTTGGTAATATAAACTCAATCACTTGATCAGTTCATTCTTTTAAAGAATCTGCAAACGTAACTTATCCATGGTAATGATTCATACAGTTATTGTTCGTAGCATTCTTAAAAAAATAGTGAGAATGGTTTGTCATATAATGTAAATACATGATTATTGTTACCTTAATAACTGTTATGTATGCATTCAAAAGTGTACTTTTAAAATTTTTGAAATCATTGGATTGCAATCTTTTTACAAAGCATTCGATTTTCTCCCTTTTTTCTATTAAGCTATGACACAACTGTTCAACGTAAAGGAATGGTTTGTCTTTTCAGGGCCTGTTATATGTGATGATCCGGTATAGGGTTTGTTTAGTGTTGCAATATCGTTAATATTAATCTACAGTTACAGTTAATTAAATCATAGTCAGTTTTAAAATTTATGCATAGTTGTCACATTGAATATCATGTCAAATTTTCTCATTTTTTATATTTATACACATTAATAATCACACAGGGGAAAGAGTATCCGATATTTTGCCAACCTTGTATTTGAATCTACCATCTTCATAAATAACCTGTGTAATACTCAAACTGACAGTTACAATAACTTGACTGAACCTTTATCAAAAATACTTGCGTCTTCCTCTTTCTCAGCATATGGTAGCATATTTACCTGACGATATCAGGATATTGGTTTTTAGTAAAATCTTAACCGGAAATTTTGACACAATTAGACACATGTCGAAATGTTTAGGCTTGAAATAAATATATCTTTGGATAAGTTAATGCAAGCACACGAGGTGTATAGTATCTTATACGATAACAGGTTTGTAATGTTAAACAATCATATTTTATCAGTGTGTGAACACGTTAATTATGAGCTTTGAAATTCACCTAGTTCGAGCATTTTTCTGAGTAAGTGTTACAAAATTTCAAACAATTATTCTTTACTGTGGTTAGCATGAATTAGTCGTCAGTATCAACAGATTAACAACTTGTGGTTATATCGATAATTTAAAATCTTCCTTGAAAGTGGCGCACAAATTCGCATCTAAATAAATTCGATTGATGTGTCATTTGTATACAAGAGTTATATTCCTTTGAACTATGAGTCTATGTTCAATTTCATGAAGTCAATATGTTGATTTTCTACCTTGAACAGGGTTATAATTTTATCTTATTGAGTAGGGTTTTTTTATTGAATATAGAATCGTTACAAAATCTGTAATGTACTAGATACTCTACTTTTCATTAGTTAATCAAAGACATTTGTTTTGAAATGTTTAAAATTAGTCTAGTCAAACTAAGATTTAACTCAAACTAATTGCAACAGAAAATGTTTTAGTTCTAATCTATAGCTTTATGCCCTTTATATACACAGAGAAGAAGTCCCATTAAATCTAACTTGAGGAAAACTAAAATCAGCATATTTAATTTTCCTGTGGAAATTAACATTGGAAGTTGAGATATCTCTTGCAAAAATGAGTCTTTTTCGGTCAGATTTTGGTTGTATTTCTTAAAATTTATGTAAAGTATGATACTTTGATGGGGTTATAAGTTTGTATTTGACTAAATTATATAATCTTCTGTTCATGAAATGTACAAAACAAGGTGTTATGGGTAGTTTTATTTTTTTCATGCATTTTTTATTAAAGAAATTGCAAATTTTAATCTATGTAACCATTTTGAAAAAATAATGTGAAAATTTGGTTTTGTTTATATCTGTATATTAGATTTTGTCAGCAACTTACTTATCTCAAGAAACTTTAAACCACAAAAAGAAGAATACATGCTTAATTATTTTTCTTAAATTTGAGATTCTTTACCTTGACATGTTGAAAAATTCAACAAACGGTCAACTAATGAATTACGAAATATAGATTATAGCTTGATAAAATATATAGAAATACCTTTAGAGTTTTTTGTTATACTCTAAAGACCGCTAAAAAACAAGAATCAATACATTATGATTACAAAGAAGCGTAATTTTGTATCACTCTTTATTGATATGTCTGCCCTTTTAGCAAGGGTTATCTTCCTTTTAAATGCAAATCTCCAAAGGAATTTTAAATGGTGATTTTTTAAGTCTTCCTCAATTTAGATTTTATGGGGCTTTCTTGTTTATATTTAAGGTATAATGCTAAAGATTAAAACTTAAAAATCTTCTGTTGCATTTACTTTCGGATTGGGGTCAAATTAATGCTAGATTGACTGGACTAAATTAATGTATACCAATATAAAGAATTAATTTGTTATCTTATAAATATTTTTGTGTTATCTGTAGTATTCAATCCGTGTTTAAACGTCAAAAATAAGGAAAGGTCAAGATGAAAAAAGCAAGGTCAAATATGCCTTCATCGTCTCTTACTTTCTTAAAGCGATGAGACAAACTGCTCTTAATCACAGATTATACGCACTCGTTTCAGAATAAAAATTTCCTTTATTATACCATTAAGGTATATAGGTGGAAATATTCTTAAACAAGTGACTATGTCACAGAAAAAGCATCTTCCAAGTATTCATGAAATTGCTGTCTATTAAAGCCATATCCTTGAAATTATTAAAAAAAAAATACTTTTTTCCTACTTTTAATTTGAGGTACAATATGCCGATGAAAAACAATAATTGTGCTGTCAAGAATACACTGTTTCAAGTTGTGGTATGAGTAAAAAAATGTCCATCAGCATTCCTCCTTCTACGCGTAAATGCATTTGTTTGACATATAAAAAAAGGCATTTGACAATAAAGAAACATGCTACATATGGAACAGTTTATACATAGCTATACAAAATTTAAGTCATATCCACACATACATTTACAAAGACTTTGCTACATCGATTTGATACGTTTAATATATTTTTTTCCCAATTTTCGATTTTTTGAAAGGAAGCTTAAGACTAAGATTTTACATATCAAACATTTTGTTTGTCAAAAGACAATATTGATAAAAAGAATCGTTTATATATGAAAATGTTTGAGGTTTCCTGTTTTCGTTGAGCACCCGATAACAATCTGAGTTTTAGAATCACAATAGTTATTTATGGTTATAAAATTTTATCAGTTTCCGTTTTGTTGACAATAGAGTTATACTTGACAAATTTTTGGTTTCCCTTTTAGGAGAAATAATGATAAAATCTTATTGTTTCAATTAAGTTATATGTTGATAAAGTATTTTGTTAATCAATAAATGAATATTAATGTTTCCAATGTGTATATTGATTTTGTAACTAAACACAATGTTTCTAACCCGAACTCGTCCATTTCAACCACTATCAACTTGGTACACTTTAGGTATAGCATAAAATTGAGAATAAAAATTGGGAATGTGTCAAAGAGACAACAACCTGACCATAGATCATACAACAGCAGAAGGTCACCATATTCCTAAAGTAATGAACTAGAGAAATCTCGCTCGGACGCACACTCCATAATCTAGTATATTATAAGAGCATAAACCCGAAGCACGGGGAGGCACTCTAATGTCTACTGTCGTGTATACTGTACGAATATAGAAACGCAACACAAGATTATTATTTGTAATTACAATTTTCAAATATGCAAATTTTATTAAACAAATGTATTTATTAATAACTTCACTGTCCAACAATGTTTACTTCGAAATAAATGTGCAACCCCATATATGGTTTCTGTTCTTGATGGACTGGATAATAAATTGCAAATATGACTGCATAGAAAATATTATTGACTGAAGATGAGTTGTTCCGCTTTAACTGACCCAAACGTTTAGATAAAAAAAAATATGCAAAATTTCAATTTCAACAGACCATGACATAGGGATCAGAACCAAAATATCCCTCTTATTAGACCAAAGCAAATTATTTTATATATCATTTCCCTTATCTATTAGTGAAGTTCTTTTCCCTTATATATATTGAATGGATGGAAGTAAAACTATATAGGACTTGTTTTGTGAAAATCAACATTAAGGCTGAAATATGCTTTTATTGGTGTAAAGAGCGGTTTTTAATTTCTTGTCTTAAAATATACACCATATTTTTATGTATTGACGATACATAATTGCATATGCTTTTCACCTGATCTGACATTTTTTGAATACCAGACAAGTACTCGGGAATGAATTTCCTACCTTAATCTACCATCTTTTAAAAAGTTAACTAACAAATTACAAAACTGCATGAGAATTTCAAAACGGGAAGTAGAATCAAAAGCTCAAACATGTCTTATAAATGGAATACAAGTGTCATTTTCCTGACTTGGAACAGGTTATTTCTTAAGAAGAAATGGTGGATTAAACCAAGTTTTATATCTAGCTAAACCTCTCACTGTATGACAGTCGCATTGAATCCCATTATATTGACAACAAAGTGTGACCAAAATAAACAGACATGATATAGAAAATAAAATGTAATGACAGTTAAGTAAAGTTTCTTAAATTTGTCATACCAGTATGGTATGAGGTATTCATTGAATTTTTCAAACTTCTAGGATAAATGTCTTTTATATGATTCTGTGTTCAAAATATAATGAATGATTTTTAAATTTTGACCAGAAAGTTTATTAAGGAGTTGATTGCTGTATGTGAAACATTTGTGATAATTTTTTTAAACTCAGATACAATCAACGGCTTTTGTGATAAAGATTATAACACAATATTGACTGATGAACTCCAATTATTGTCATGTTTACCTTTTATGTCTGTTTGTTTTGCTGACACATCATTGTCAATATAAAAGAAATCCGAGGAGACTAGGATACAATTTAGACCTTTAACTACATACAAGAACCATGTTTTATCAATCATATTCAACATAAGGAAGTTTCTGTACTACTAGTAGTCAGAAATAGGGCAGTGGTTATTCATTCGTTTGTTGTACTTAAGCTTTTAATTTTTGCCTTTTGCAAGGGCCTTTTAGTTTTCAATTGTCCTTGGGGTTCGGTATTTTTTTTATTTACATATATTTTTTTTAATCTCACCTTTTTTTGTTTTTAAAAAAAAGTACGCATAAAATTTATTAAAAATATTCTGACTTCAATTTTTATTATTGTGGTAAAGAATGATATTAGAAGGGGGAAGATAGGCGAAAGATACCAAAGGGACATTCAAAATTACAATTCGAAAACTAACTCACAACGCAATGGTGAAAAACGAGACAACAGATAAACCCATCATAGAAAACTAAAGACTGGGCAAATCGAACCCCGTCAAAGTTGGGGATGAACTTAAGTGCTCCGAAAGGTTAAACAGATCCTACTGTACATGTGAATGGATCATATGCATTCCCATGACCCTCCATGGGATAAATGCCTCGAAAACATTTCAGAAAAAAAACATGAAATTGTCCAAAATATGTTTCGTATTTCAACGTACAACCAAAAAGTACGAATTAACGCATATACCGTCAACTGTCTATTTTATTTTAATTTAAATTAGCAAAGAAACCTTTACCACGCGGAAATATAAATAAGCCAACCGGTTTTTTTTTATCTTTCAAACAATTAACAGTACTGTTTCATTCCGGTACATTATCAAACTCGTTAATAAAGTGTCAGTTACAAAAACAAAAAATACTTCCTTGTTTAATCAAAAGAAAATGTTGGGAATAATTTTCGTACTGATATTTAATTTCTACATTTCTGCTGCAGGTATGTGTATATTTATAACCCTCGAATATGATTAATAGTACTGTAAGCTGATGTTTACATGTATAAACAATTAAAAAATAAATAAATTTTATTTAACCAGCTTGAAGTTAGTGAGAATAAAACAAATTGAACATTAGAAATAAGGCTCAGTTTATGGAAGAAGCGTATCGATAAAAACTTTTCTTATATCAATGAGCGATATTGTATAATATCAATTGTAAAAATGCACCCATTCCATGCGGAAAATGTTGTTTTCGGCAACGAAAAATTAAGAAAATACTAACTTTAAAACTTATTGTTCAAATATAAACAACAATTGAGTCTAAATATATATTCAGAAATAAGTTAGAAGCTAAAGTTTATGTCCGTGTAAAATTTGAAGTGCTGTGTTTTTCTTATATACATAAATAAACAATGCGATACTTTTAAAATATCAATGCGATACTTTTAAAATATCGTAGCAGTGTTTTTGCAATATCGATATTAGTAATTATTAGTATTAATATTTGACTGCTGTATCCATATTTTCACAATTTTACCTATTATGTCTGTTTTGTTCATGCATCGTTGTAAATATGACAGAATTTGATGATACTGTCATACACGTGACAGGTTTAGCGCAATATAACCAGGTTCAATCCACCATTTTCAAAATTTGAAAATGCCAGTACCGATGGGGTTCAATAAACAATGTCGTAATCAAATAGCTAAGTATCAAAACCATTGTTCACATTATATAACATTTAGCAAATTTATAATGAACGCACCGAAATAATATATATCAGATATGCTCGCAACGCATGCATGGAAGACTTTCTTTATTGAAAACAATGAAACTAACTTTTGACAAAGATGAATCATACTGTCCTCGTTCAGAATGATTCGACAAAATTTGGCCTGTGCATTTTTGAATCTCCTTTTTTTATACAAATTAGACTGTTGGTTTTCCTGTTTGAGTGGCTTAACACTTAACACGCTTAACACCGTTCGTTCGTCCATCTCCAGGATAAAGTTTTTGGTCGAGGTAGTTTTTGATGACGCTGAAGTCAAATCAACTTAAAACTTAGTTCACTTGTTGCTTATGATATAATCTTTCTAATTTTACAGCCAAATTAGACTGTTGACCCAAATTTCACGGTCCACTGAACATAGAAAATGAAAGTGGGAGTTTCAGGTTAAAGTTTTTGGTCAAGGTAGTTTTTCATAAAGTTGAAGACCTAACAACTTGAGACTTAGTACACATGTTCCATATGGTATGATCTTTCTTATTTAATGCCAAATTAGATTTTCTACCTAACTTCACGGTCCATTGAACATGGAAAATGATAGTGCGAGTGGAGCATCCGTGTACTTAGGACACATTCTTGTTTGGAGCTGTATTGGATTGGACTGTTTGAAAGAATTTTTTTTTTAAGTAATGATATGTATGGTCCGCAACGAAGTTGTCGGTGCCATATAGCTTTACCCTTGTTCGAAATTCCGTTATTCCGAAAATCCAAAAAATCCGTAATTTCGAAATTCCGTCATTCTGAAATTCCGTAATTTCGAAATTCCGTCATTCCGTAACAAACCATTATACGGAGTTTTTTTTTTTAAACGCCTTCATATATTAGGCTGATTTTTGTTGTGTGAGTTAACCATGATGAGTTACAGATCAAGTTTAAGTTTTGTTCTGCTTGGCTAATTTTTGCCGAAATTACGGGCTATGGACTTTGATAAATTGTTGAAAATCTCAGTCATACAGACTTTTTTTCTAAATACTTTCAGATATTGGACTGATTTTTTTTTGTATGTGAGCTAACTATGATGATTTGCAGATGAAATTTTAAATTGTTTTGCTCCGCTAATTTTGGCCAAAATTAAGGGTTAACAATTTCGACGATTGTTGAAAATCATGTGAGACTACCATCATATGTGTGTCCACATTTGTTATTGAAATTACAGATTTTTCTACATTTTAAGACGGGAAAATTCATGTTGCTTTGACATATCTAATTTTTGTCTGTTTCGATATTACCCATGTGGATAGGCTATAGCAGTGTGACCTCAAGGACAGATCCAGCCGTTTTCAAAAGGGGGGTTCAAACCTATGATAAGGGGGTGGGGTCCAACCATATGTTCCAATTCAAATGCATTGATCGGCCACTGGACCTATATTAGAATCTAATAGGTTGGTAGTCTATTTACAACCGCATTTAAATTCCACCATTGCATCATCACTTCAAACAGAATTAGTCGGTTAAACCATGTGGTTGAAAACAATAGACTGAACAGTATGTTAACACTTTCAAATATCAATAGAGTCAAGTAACATTTTTAAAACGATAAGATCGTGTAAGCGTTAATTTTGTTACAGATACGAAATTTTAGTGATATTGATTCTTAAACATTAAGCCGACCATGAACTAAGTTTGTGAAATATGTTTGCGGTCCTTTTGACATGCATTGTGACGTGCCATCGTATTAATTTTATATTAGAAAACTATTAACAGTTATTTTAAAAAAGTATCGCATTCATAGGTTTTTGATATTAAAAAAATATCGCTATGATATAAGACAAACATCGCATTGATATTTTAAAATATAGCATTATCTTTGACTTATAGGCGATTTTGGCTTATCCAACAATTGAATTCATCTCAATTGCATTCCACATACTTTACTACATGACATTAATTGAATTTGTACAATTGATAAATCGTGCATTTATGTCTCATTTATTCAACAATTCAATTTTCTCGTTTAAATACACTTTGTTTGGTATAACTTAAAATAATTCATGGAAATTATACAGCATACGTATGTCTTGTTAAATGTCAGCCTGTTTTAAGAAAAGAATCATAACTGTATACCGAGAAATCTTCGTTCCTTCATAAAAATGTAAACATTCGTCTGAGATTTCCCACAATGCAACTCGTTGATATAAGACAATATCGCTCATTGATATAAGAAAAGTTTTTATCGTATCGCATAGACTGAGACTGAGTGACACGAATATCATTAATTATTAACAGTAATTTAGATGTACATTATCGTAGACAAGTGTTAGAAAATATCACTTTATCACCCATAACACCACTATTCGTATATCAATTTTAGTTCGAAGAAATTAATAAAATAATAAAAAAGCGGCTTATTTTCCTTTGTTTAAATCATTATTTTTCGATTCTTCCTGCAATGTGCATCACATAATTATATATATTTATATTTTAACTATCTTTTAAATTGATGTTTGTACATCGACCAATACATATACGGATATTTTAACTGTTACGCTCATGAAACGATTTTATTTTCTATCAGATTGAGATATAAACAATACTATGTATATAAGGCAATTACTCGCTTTGATTTTTTTAATTTTGTATGGAAAAAAACAAAATGATTGTTAACGTACAAAAAGAACCTAAGTTATAATATTTTGTAGAAATAATCAATCGGAAAAAAGTGCATCTATGGTATATAAATTAACTCATCATACATACAAGACGCGCGTTTCGTCTACAAAAGACTCATCAGTGACGCTCGAATAAAAAAATGTTAAAATGAAAAGAAAAGTACGAAGTTGAAGGGCAATGAGGACCAAAAACTCCTACACGTTTTGCCATATACAGCTAAGGTAATCTATTCCTGAGGTAGACAAGCCTTAGTATTTCCAAAATTCAAAATTTTGTTAACAGTTAATTTATAATTAGAAACATACCAATGATAAATCTAGTCAACCCAGAAGTGCTGATGATACCTTCGGGGAAATAAATCTCCACGACGAGTGACATCGACCCAGTGGTTGTAAATAAACTGATCATAGATACCAGGATTTAAAAAAATTATATACCTATATGGAGTTATTTTCTTTCAGAACGACAGGTCATTCTTTTTCAGAATCAACCCCGACGATACCATATTTCAATGAAACATGCTCAAAGGCATAAAATAATGACCTGAATGAGGTCATTATTTTCCTTGATAAGAATGCAATCTATAATTTACTTCAAAATTTTATTCGTCTGATTGTTTTTTGTTGCCGATTTGGAAATTTATATTTTAAAGTTCAATTGATGATAGATGTGAAAGAAACCTTCATTGCCCGCATTTTAATTTTAGAAACAAATAACGCGTGAAGTTTTGTCAATCTATCGCTACAATCAAGAAACATTATCATATATGGGAGATGAATTTTAATATAGACTTTCATTAAGAAAAAGCCAGATTTAACATATTCGTGTGTTAGATTTTGAAAATCTTATTGAGTCACACTTAATAGGTTGGTTGAATTTTGGTTGCTTGCTTAACGTCCAGTGGCAGATATTTCATGCATGTTCAGGACGATGAACGCTGAATAGGAAATCATACTGTGACCTGCAAGTATTTATATTCGTTTTTGTGTCAGTTCTTAACTTTTTTAAATTTATGTATACCTTTACTCTATCAAATGGTCAGCTAATAAGATAATCTTATATTCTATTGAATAACATTAACGTAACTCAGAAAAGGGTCGGGTGCGGAGGGTATATAATTATATCCTGATTATCTATTAATAAAATGTATTGCTACTCAAAAGACAATCTTTCTGAATTTTTCATTCGATTCAATTAAAATTGTTGAAAAAAAAATAACCACTTTTCCCCGATAGAAATGAGATTACAAATAGAAAAAAAAACATACCCCTCCCCCTTTTCCATAAACTAAGTGGTACAATACATTACTTACAATGTGTCTTGTATTTGCCATAAACCGTTATCGGATGGTAACAATATATTTGTGTCTTACTTCATGCAGTTACAGTTATATTTTCATTGTGTATAGTATGGATAATAAATTTTAAAAGGTTTATATCTCGATTTATTAGTGAGTTTCATTTCACATTCTAAATAAGCCGTAGGGCGTATTAAAACCTGAACGCATTAGAAAGGAATATCCCACTTTAGTGTTGTCGGTAATATAGGATACTAAATTTTGTAAATCTTTATAAAAAATAAAATATTTTTTTGACGGTATATATGTTACATAATGCATATTTTAAGGTTTTTCTTGTCGTAGAACACACCTCGGGGACGGTCTTTCATTTGATCAATCCTGACACCCCTCGGTACGACAAGAAAAACCTTAAAATATGCATTATCTATAACATATAAACGCCAGACGTGCGTTTCGGATACAATAGACTCATCAATGACGCTCGAATAAAACAAATGTTAAAAGGCCAAATAAAGTACGCAGTTAAAAAGCATTGAGGACCAAACTTTTCTATAAGTTTTGCCAAATTCAGGTAGGGTAATCTACTATATTTTATTTTTACATAAAATATCTTTCTTCTAACGAATTTATATATTCGTGCTTATCCCTATTGAGAACTGATTTTTTTCTTAGATTATCATCAGCCGAGTACTTTTATGTTTGAATATAATAAAGTCTTAACCTTAGTCGTATTTGCACATTTTTTTTCTGAATTTTTGTTTGCAATGCACTTCCACTAGTAACCCGAATTTAACTTGATCGGACAAAAACGCATTAACGCTGTTTAAATGAAATTAATCGTCATTTGATAAAGATTGACAAAAATTAAAAATCATTTTTAATTTATTTCAATGTATATCAAATCATTTTAATGCCAGTCAAATAGCTTCGCTTGCAGTCGTTCAATTTAATTCAAGTTGGCGGTAAGTTACGTTAAACAAATAGGCCACGCCCCCGTTAAACTATTTCAAACTTGTATCAATTCGTTTTAAACCGTGTTGCGACCCGAGCTTTTAACACGTAAATCACTCAAGCAAAACAACATCGATGTATCTTTCGTTTATTTGTTTCAAACTTTATCGACTTAAAATTATATATATAAATGCGTGTATTCTTATTAAAGTAATATACTTCACAATTTAAACAAATGAATGATCAATACACGTAACATATAAGGAATTTAAATAGAAATAATAAAATATTGATGCACGGTTTCATAAAATCAAAACTTATGAATCTGTTAAAAAAAATTGTTAGATGTTTAACATATTTTTAATTTGCCCAAATGCAGTAGATCTTTATCTCACATATTCGTTTCAAAACTCGCTGAGTGCTATGAAAACTTGTGATAGTAAGTAACGTATGGTCCATTGCAATGTCTTACGAAACTTTAGGTATTCCTGTATATTTCCGTTTCTCCTTTTCTGTCTTACTATAGTGTACTCGTTAATTAAATATAGACACGGAAATTAAAGTAACTTACAAAAATTATTTATTTTTCACATAGTTTAAATCGATGTATCTTATAGTTTCGGTCAACAACAAATATTCCCTAGCTGCATACGGATATATGAAATAGCTTGTAATAAAAACAATGATGTGTTAAATAATAAAATTAATGAAGATAATGTTGACATTTGTTGAGTCTTGCACACAACATTGTAAATGAAGGAACAGCTCAACAAACTTTTAAAACTGTGTCAAATTGTAATATCGGTCACTGACGCGAAACGGGCGTTAATTGTGGAAAAGTACACACTACGAAAATTGTGAATTGTGGTTCCGATCTGTAAAGGGATTATTGTGTTGTCATGCACCGTGACTTACAACAAGTCTTGCTATAAATGAACATATATTCAATCTGTTTATTTGAGATCAATTTTAGTCTGCGATAACGATGGGTTGGTTGATTTAAGTTTTACGACCTTGACTTGCTCTAAGTCGACATTCTCTTACGTCTAATGCATTTAAAAAAAAACCGTATATTTACGTTCATGGCATATGAGTCTACCTACAAAATTAAAATCAACATCAACATTATTAAAATAAACAAGAATGGAAAAGAAACAATCATGCACTGTTGCTTTGATATATTTTTTATTACCTATATTTAAGGGGTAATGTCTAAATAAAACTAATTGTCGTACAAATAAAATATTTCATCTAGGTGCTTTCGTTGAAGTTCGCGTTACATATCAAAATGAATGTCATTGGTCGGAACTTTTGCAAACTTTCAATACAGGTGTTCTCATCGAGGTCCGCGTTCATTTTTCAATTCAATACACAATATTTCATCTAGGTGCTTTCGTTGAGGTTCGCGTTACATAGTAAAATGAATTTCATTGGTCGGAACATTTGCAAACTTTCAATCCAGGTGTTCTCATCGAAGTCCGCGTTCGTGTTTCAATTCAATACACAATATGAAGTCCAATATGGTAAAAAAAAGAATTTTAAACTCTACGATGTCCGAGTAAATAAATAGATTTTAGAAAATAAAACGATTCTTCAAACACAATACAAATACTATCCTTTTCGCTGATGAATAATTATTACTATGATTTGTTTACTATTCAATTTGGGAACAGTATACCTTACAATATATATGTTCCTGATTTGATTTATTCCTCGACAAAATAAATTTGATTTATTCACTTAAATCATTAATTGATCAACTTGAACTTTGAAAAAGTTACAATTATATACCTTTTCACATCCTTTAATTTAAGGTAATTTAATCCAAAAAACTAAATAAAATTAATTGTATTATTTAATTTAGATTCTTTATTTCTTATAAAACCAAGTTAACGGTAAAAAGAAAGATATTTTTACATATGATATTAACATACAGATTTTGCGTATGACAATTTGCACAACTTGAAACGAGCAACAAGAATGAGCGATTGGTGATCAGACTTCAGAACATACTTTTATTTATATATGATTCAAATTAATTTACACAAAATTTTCAAAACACAAAATTTTTTTAAATAAATAAAGTGCCCAATTTCGAAACATTTACTCTGCTTACATAGTTAGGTTTAAGAAAAGGTCTTCTACTTTCTGTTAGAGCTGTGCAGTTTAGAATATAGTGAAATATATCAACCAATCTCTTGAGAGTTACAAAGTACATAGTACCTTTCCTGTCTCATAATTCTACGCCATCTACCGGTTTCTATAGGTAACCGATGATTTTCAGTTCTAAACCTTCATAACGTTATCTTATCTTTATAACACAAGTACGTCTAAATATTCTTCAAATTCAAAGTTTTCTTTTAACAGTTTTAAACATATATATAATACTTTTGGAGAATATTCCATTTCTGATTTCCAAGTCTGCTGAAAATGATAAAACAATCTCTGTTTAATGCTCAACTTTAACCCTTTTGGATTAAAACTATAGTTACTCTGATTTAACCAAATATTTTAAAATCCATATTTTTTCAAGATATTTTTTATACAAATCAACCAATCGAAAGAATATATCTTTATTACCAAAGTCTATATAAACTATAGGTATACAATTATATCAACATCAATAATACATATAATACATACATAAACACAGACTATGTGACAGCAGAAGGTGTTGTAGAATAAACAAACATTATTTTAACATTTCGGATCTAAGCTCTAAATGTAAATTTACCTAAATTACACAATTCTTTTACATTATAAGTACTCATCAGTTTAATAAATTTGTACATCGACGGTTTTTTCCAATAAAATGGCTTAATATAAATTGTTCTAAAACCTTGAAAACGTGGACATTTGAGGATGAAATGAAACTCATCCTCTATATCATTTTTACAAAAAGTACATATTCTATTATTTCTTGCTATACCACAAAATCTTCCATTTTCTATAGCTAAGTAAATCCACCATCTACGTTGAGTTTATGAATATATCTATATAGTTTACTATCAGAACTGTTTACACTGTTAGACCAAAAAATATACCATACGGTGTTCCACATATACTGACATAGGATAAGCGCCTAGCTCTCCATAAACCACAAAGCTAGGGTTGATTTTTTCAAGTTCAACTTTCTAATGCATCAATAAAACTAAATCTCCAAATTTCACAGCCAAATAGCAATATATAGGCCTTACAATCTTATCAGAAAGATCGTACTGACATTTAATTACTGGTAGATTAACTAAAATAATTGCTTCGTTTTTTTTATTAATCAATCGATAAATTGAAGATCTGAATGGAATAAAAACATAAATAAAGAAAATATCTGTGTAACGCCATTATCTTTGACTATCCTACATGTATACAAGCCAGGAGACTGTACAATGGCGGATCCAGGTTTTGTTCTGTAGATAAGAACTCCCGTTTGTTTGACGAAATTATTTTTCGATTTGGACATATGGTTTGAATCCCCTCTTTTCTGTGACAAGTAGTTGTCGTTTTTGTATATATTTTTCTATAAGTGTTTTACATCAATCAATCAATAACTGCCATATTCCGAATTCCCGACATTCATTTATGTAAATGAAGAAAAGATAACTATGATCGGTATCTGTGTGAATCTACGTCTCAATCAAGCTTCATACAGAATATGAATTTTCTTGAATATGATTGCCAATGGAATAAACCATGCAGGAGATTAAACTAGCCCAATTAATTTGTGTGTGAACTATAACAACTGAAATCGTAATTATGCTGTAGTGTACGCTGGTGGTTTCTGTAATATGAAGGCGTATGGCAACCATTCTACCATACTTAGTTCTAAAGTACACCACAATCCTTTTCTTTGTCCATAATACGCTCAGGAACATACATCTTACTATTGTGCATGGATTGGTAGTAAATGTAACTTTTTAACTGTAGTCCATTTGAAATCAAAGTATCATACTACTACGGAGGCTATCGTGCAATACCCCCACTTCGCATGCATAATAGTTTAAACATACATAATTTAAATTTTAGATCCTTCCTTTATGGTTTAGTTCAACCTGCAACACATTTTATTTGATGTTATCAATGGTAAACATGTAAAATGAAACAATAACTTACTGTAATCATGGTAATACTAATATAAATATGTTGTATGGTCATACAAACCGAAATCACTACTAGACTAGGTGTTGACACGCTCAAATTAACAAAATTGTGTTTCAAAAAACCAATGCACCAAATTGATTTCATAGGATTTAGTTTAACATTTGAACCAGTTCAAGGAATGTATTACTTGACAAGAACAATTAAAATGTAGGACAAATTCGGCTTACAACACGAACTTTGTTCAAATAATAGTACCAAACATGTGACAAAATGACGGGTGTGTAACAGAAGTATCGCAATCACTGATGGATTGGTGGATAGCTACTGTTTGTTCAAAGTTCAGTGACAAGTATCTCATGTGCATATTACAATAGCAAATTAAACTTGAGCAGACGACAAAAGCGAAATTGTGACAAATTTTATTTCCTAGTGTTATTTAGGAAGTCAAACATGTACATGGAAAGTAAATTTTACCATTTTTTATTGAACAAGATAAGAAGATTACTATTATTTATTGAACAAAACAAGAAGTTCAAAACCGGTAAAAGAAATTAAACCCGGTGAATGACACTCCTTATTGCTGAATTTGGGTTTGGCTGACCTTTATTTCTATTATGTTTTAAAACAATTATTCAAATTAAATATACAATTATTTTAGTAGTTTCTTTGGGGGGGGGGAGAGTCATTGACCCTAAAAAAATAACAACAATACAGGCCTTTTTTATATTTATAAAAAAAATATACTATAAAATATATAGTGTGTTCTTTGTAAACGTAAACCAGAATGCATATAGTTGTCTATACTTATAGCAGTCACAAACCATGTCTAGAAATAAAAATCAGCAGTTTACCATCCATACAATAATATTTTGTCGACAGTGATCGAGATAACTTTATCAGATAATTCAAATTATCGGACACTTAATTTTTTTCAGAACATTTTATTGATAATATCCGAGCCATAAAATACATGTATTATATCTGGCATAGTCCCAGATTATATTCTCTGGTAATATGCATCCTTCATTTAAAGTCTTGTTTTTCTTAAACACTTTACATCGTATATCAGGGGCACTGCCGAAAATAATCTTTCAAAAAGCAAATTCAAGTTGTAACCTTTAAAACTTGTATGTCTGATAATTTGCTCACATGACAAGAAATTTTACAATAAACATTGGTCACGCACGATAGATTCTGAAGTAAGACATGTGCCGTTACAATAGCCAGTTTGCACGCATCAGCGCACACATGTTTGTCGAATAGGCCAGTCGATTGGAGGAAAGTTACCTAAAACCACGCCTACCTTTAACTAATATCCAATCAAACGCCTTTAACTTGTAACTTGTATACCGTAACTTCCTCCAATAAAGGAGCACCTCAATCATGAGTATTCCACCACCTTGTACATGTACATGTTTATCTCTAAATGATTAAAATATAAAAGTCACACTGGTAGACATCTATCATCATTAAAAGGAATATTAAAAGTGGTTGTATATACATATGTATCGGCATAAAAACGTGAGGTAATTCAATGTCATGACATTTAAAATCTAAAATATATTTTCTCGATATTTACAGTTTATTTACATGTTGATCCGCGGAAATCGGTCTTCTGTATATTTGCTGGTTTTATTTAAGATAGTTAGCTTTTATCTGTATACCACAGTGTAGTGTGGCCACGTACCCACGCTTACTGCTTCAAAGGATTTTATTGGGCTAAGTTTTAGTAAGTTTCAGTAAAGTGTTGCGAGATCCACGCTTACTCTGTTATAAACAATGACAAATATTTAGCCTCTTCAATAAAGTGTGGCGAGATCCACGCTTTTGTTGTGTTGACGTATATGTGTTTGTATAAGAAGGCATTATGGATCAGTTAACAAGTGTGGCGAAATCCACGCTCATTTTGTAATAATGTTGAGGTCGCTTCATAGTTGTGTCCCAAGAGTGTGGCGAAATCCACGCTCATTTTGCAATAATATTGAGGTTGCTTCGTAGTTTTATCCCTAGAGTGTGGCGTAACCCACGCTCAAGGTATCTATTAAGCTAACTTCATGTTCGATCGATATCATTGAGAATTCTTGACCTGCTTGTGTGTAGTAGAAAGCACAGTCTCCTTGATTGAAATTCTATGTCCATTAGGATTGATTTGTCACATGTGGGTTCCAGTAATCCAATTGTGCTTGAATCAACTATCACTTGGATAAGGCCTACTTCGCTACCGTTGTTTTTGAATTGAATACGGACCTTTTCGTGTAGCATTTGGATATTGCTCAAGATTGATTTTCTCTGGTTCGACAGCGCAGGACAAAGCAGTAGGAAATGTTCCAAGGTTTCATCTGATGTTTGGCACAAAGGACAAGTTCCCAATAATCCTTTGTTTTTTGAATGCTTTGTTCTGTCAGCCATGAGTATATAACTTCCTGTTGCTATTCTTAATTTTACGGGTATTCTCATAGCTTCTTGCATGGAATTACTAGCAGATAGGTTTACTAAAACATGTGTCTTCCCCGGTATATATTGAATATTTAAATACTTTAGTGAGGGGTATAGTTTACAATGACCCTCGATAAAATGTTTCAAATACTTTGATACTTCTTTATTTACCATGGTCTTCCATTTTAATTTTTGAATTTGACTGTCTAATACATGTAAAGCTGATGGTAAGTTGTATTTCGCTAGAATCGTTTTAACAATGATAAACCAGCTGTGACTTTCATCCGTTTTCATAAGTAGTTGTCTGTATGCAATTTGTTTTTCTAAACTATCATGTGGTTGTCTAGATATATTTCCAAATAATGACAAGATCTTTTTATGTATTTGACCCTCCTGCCCTCTATTGGTAGTTGTCCAGACAGAATGTATATGGCGGGCGTAGCTGTACTTGTTGGTAAAGAAAGTAACTGCTTAATACATTTTTTGTGGAATATGTCAATAATATCAAAGTTTTTTCCTGTAGGAGTTACTAATTCCAGGCCGTACAGAAGTACAGGGATGACATAGATGTTAAATATATGTAGTAATGACTGTATGTCCAGTCCATTTTTCCCATGCAAACCAGCTGGCATAAGACTGTACATGGCTCGTCTAGCCTTTTTAACGTTTTCATACAACGGATTAGGATCATCTGGTTTTGATGTGCGCAAGACCCCCATATGGGTTGTTTGGCTAACTATTGGCATTATTGAGTTACCTATACTCCATGGAAAGGAAGGTTCTTTCTGTTTTCTACGATTTGGATATACTGGTAGAATAACACTCTTCACTGGTTGAAGCTTATATCTCTCCCTTCGACTGTAGTTGTATGCCATGTTAATGAGTACCTGTAGTTCCTCGGGTTTGTCACTCATTAGTGCCACATCATCTGCACAAGTTGGAGCTGCGCAGCAAATAGATCCTATTTTTGCTCCTAATCCAGAATACTCGATATCTGTTAGGAGATTGTTGATGTACAGCTTGTACAGATCAGCGCTCAGTATACCACCTTGTTTTACGCCTTGACATATTGAGAATGGTTCAGATATTAGACCATTAAATTTAACTACACTGCTAGAGTCCATGTGAAGACTATGTATAAGTTTCCATAGTAGTCCATCTACACCTGCTATGTATAGCTTTCGTAGGATACTCTCGTGCGTTACCACATCAAATGCCGATTTAGCATCTAGAAGCGCTATATATATTATTTTACCAGCATCCCTGCATTCTCTAATAAATTCTTCAATGAAGAAGGAGCAATTCATTGGAGCTGAGTTCTCAGTAAATCCTCTTTGTAGCCTATTTTGTTCTTTCAATATTTTAGGTTGGACCTTAGCCTTTGCTACAGACTCAATTAGTTTCAGCAGTATTGGCATGATAGTAATCCCTCTGTAGTTGGTAGCATTCTTGTTACTTCCTTTGTTCTTGAATACAGGAGTGAGGAGACCCATTTTAAGTATTTCAGGTAATAATCCTAATTTAAATGATGATACTATCATATTTGTTATTACTGTTTGCAGCTTTTCCCCACCATATTTGATATTTTCAGAGGATATGCTATAAATGTCTGGAGATTTGTTTATTTTCAATCCATTTATGGCGTCTTGAACATCTTTTTCGGTTACAGAGATGGTATTAGTTTGATTGTTACATATATCAATTATATTGTCTAGATCTAATGCTAACTGTTTGAAATATTCGTCGTCATATTCAGTATCAATTGCTGGTTGAGCTAATTTGTTGAAATGATGTTTCCATCCAACTATAATTTCATTGTCAGATTTATAGATATTATCTTGTACATTCAGTTCGGATATACAATTCTTCAGCTTTCCTTTTTTTTTACCAAGTAACTTGTAAAATATTTGATCATGTTTAGTTCTAGCATCTAAAATTTCTTGTCTATCATTGAGGACTTCCATCGCTATCTCTATTCTACATGTTATTCGAAGTTGATATTTCGCAGATTTCATATCACAGTATATTTTGTTGTTTGGTGATGTCGGTCTTTCATTTGCTTTCCATTTTGCAAAAGCTTCTTCACATCTTTTACTTGCTTGATTTGTTTGAAAGGATCTTATCTTAGGTTTTTGTTTCTTTCTCTTGTATACCTTGGGTTTAGGAGCTGATTCTATTGCTGCATTTTTCATAATGGTATTAACTTGTGTCATAACTTTAGTTAGCTCATCACCCGATTGAATCTCACTTGAAATGGCTGTTAGTGACTTGTTAATATTCTCCTCGTATAGATTCACGTCAATAGTACTCCATTTAATTTTTCTATTGGTAGGCAATATTTTTGTACTTTGTTGCCTATGTTCTATTTTGACGTTTAGTCTGCAGGTTATAGGATAATGATCAGAGACTAAAGAACTACAGGAGTCAAGTTTAAGATAACTGGAATGGTTCTCAAACAGCTCTTTGTCTAGTAATATGAAATCGATAGAAGATATTTCTTCATGCTTGTAGTTTATGAATGTTCGGCCCAGATCTTTTGTATATAAGCTATGGTCCTCCATTAGTGCTTTGACTGCCTCGTAACGTTTTGATTCACTTTTGTCAATTATGTTTTCATTTATATCGCCACCTATAACAATATGATATGTTTTATTGTATTGAGAGCAGAGCGAATGAAGTTGTTCAGTACAATCTAGAAATTCAATCAATTTTTCAACTCTATTATCCTTGCATGGCATATAAACGCAAATCACTAGAATGTCTTTACCACATGTATTTGTTATTTCAATACATTGGATTCTGTTATTAGTACAGTCTACCTTAGTGATTTTGTGATCGATAGTCGTTTTCCATAATATGCAAACTCCACCGTATCCTCTTGGTAAGTGGGTAGGTGGTAGCGGATCATCGGAATCAACTGCTTTTCCAATACCATTAAAATCAACATGAATATTTTCTAAAAGTGGTAGCTGACAGTCGAATAGCCAGTGTTCTTGCAGCAACACAATATCATAGTTAAAAAGAATTTCAGAGAATAGTGGATCACAGGTTTTAATATTTTTACAGTTAAAAGATAAAATGTTTAAATGGTAAACTTTAAAATCGCTATTTACATTTCTCGTTGCTGTAGGTACTAACTTCCGTTGTGTAAAAGTCTTTCCTGATAAAAAAAATTTTGATCCCTATAATTGTTTAATCCTGGCCTGGGCACCTCGGTAGGTGTGTATAAAATTGGACAACCATGAACAAGTTTCGATCTATCTTGCAAATTTATCATACCCGGTGTAATCATATCTGAGTTATTCGTTAAAGAAGGTTGATGTTTTTGCATTGCTTTCCCTTCTTTATTGCTTGGTGTGTAATAATTATATTGCAATGATTGATATACCCGATTTTGAGGAGGCTGTTGTACGACATTTATTGCTGGAGGTGGATGAGAGACATGATACTGCGGAGGCTGATGTGCTCTTTTTATTGTCGGTGGTGGATGAGAGACATGATACTGTGGAGGCTGATGTATGACATTCATTGCCAGAGGAGTAGCCTCAGAATTTCCAACAGTGCCTCTATGTACTGTGTTTGTGTTGGTATACACATGTTCCTTTGCAAGTGTTTCATTTGTGTTCCCTTTTGGCAGCATATCATTTATTACGGTTGACTGTACAGGTATTTGTTCGCTTTCGAGTTGGTTTATTTGAGCATCTACTTTCTGCAGTATGAGCTTTGTCATTCTTTCTCGCATAGCTAGTAGCAAATTATCTGATTCAGTGACACATTTCTGGTGACAGCAGTTTTGTACTGGTGAGTTGGTATCTGTTCTTTTGGCTTCAGACTCGGTATCTTCTAGTACAACTATTTTTCTGTTAAGAATTCTTATTGTGTTGTCTAGTTCTTTTATTTTAGTTTCTTGCATGAGATTGGTAGATTGAAGGCGGATATTTTCAGCGTCAAGTTCTGAATTTTTCATTTCCCTCAATCGGATGTCGTCTTCTCGTTTCTTTAATTTTAACTCTAGTTGTCTTAAGTCTTTAAATTTAATTTGTTGGTCATCAGTAGGTTTGTTCTGATTTGTACACACATCTTCTGTTTTGTTATTAGGTATTATACTTTGTTCAGCAATTATGCTGTTTTTTGGTTTGCTGCTTGTATTTGAGTTCTTTTTTGTTTTTTTTTTGTTCTTGAAATATTGTCTACTTGTGCTTTTTCTACTGTCATATCATTGTCAATACAGATTAATGGAGTTTCAGTTTGACTACCATATGGTGTTTTAATGATTGTTTCATCATGCTCATTATCAAGTTCCTTTGATGTATCATAACTTGAGTCTTTCTTGCCTTGCTGATCTTGTATTTCTAGACCAAAGCATGCTTGACATTTTTGTGTTGTGCAGTTTGTAGCTATGCATGTTAAGTGTACAATATTGTTACAGCTATCACAGACAGTTTCATCTGAATCTAATATATTATTGTCACAATTAGAGCATATTTGCTCAATTCTTTCTTCATTCAGTAGTATCTCTGCACTGGTTGCCGTTTGTGAATTTATTAAGGCTAAACATTTTTGTGTTGTATTCATCATGCTAATGTTGTCAATTTCATGAGTATTAGTTTGGAGTGATGAAATTGAACAGGTGTTTTCAATAGCAGTGCTAGTTGGATTTGGACAGGATGAACATGTGTATGACGTGTTGTTATTACTTTCAATTTTGTCAATATCAATCCGCCTAAGACCTTCACACATATAGTGCACCCACATTTGGCAATTGTTGCACTGTACAGCCCTTGTGAAAACATTTCTATTGCATTTTCTACATCTGGTTTTCATGTTGTTATCGGTTGATCTGTTATCTAATATGTATTGCAATTGATCTTCCAGCAATTTATTAAAAGTACTAGTATTCATTTGTTGGTTATTTACATAGGTATTACATATCATGCCGTGGATTATTGGTAATTCATTTTCAATAAAATGAGTTATGGATTTTCCATTAATCAATAAGGTAGCTTTTGTTGTATAGGCATTTATGGTATAGGATTGGCCGCTTTTTAGTTGAACCTTAAATGTTTTTTGGACTAATACACCTCTTCTATCGTGTTCAGATTGAAATGTAACTTCACCTGTCGAAATCGGATAGCATTGATAATAGCTAGATATTGCAGCAATAAATAACTCGAATGTTGCCAGATCTAATGTAACTGTGAGCCCTCCACTAGTCATTTTATATGAGATATCAGTCCTCTTTGCTGATTCTAGTTTGTTTTGTAGAACTTTATCTATATCAAGAGAGTATGTTTTGGTTTTAGTCTGATTTTGTACTTGATTGACATGGTTGTTATCCTGTATAGTTTTTGAATCAACAACTATTTTTTCACTGTTATTAGTGACTAAGGCCATTCTGATAAGTAACCTGTTTCAAAGTAGAATAATTTTATTCAGCTAAGTGTGGCGTAACCCACGCTTACTTAGTGTTGTTGGTTTATTTTGTTGTTGTTTTTTTTGTTTTTTTTGCACCAGTTCTGTCGTTTTGCAGTTTAGTGTAGTGAAACCTACGCTCACTGCTCTAAAGTACGAATAGGGAATATAATTCAAGGTTATTCACAGCTTTGCATATAGCTTACAGCAAAAGTATCTATTGACCAAACTCCTGTTGGTAGACTAAAAACTATGTACACACATATATATATATATATATAGCAATAAAATCTTTCAAGTGTGGATACAGATGTTAATAACAGTTTTGAACATGTACCAATATAGTGTGGCGTAACCCACGCTTACTATTATAAATAAAGAAGCAGCATAACTAAATGTTGTATTTATTGGTTGTATCTAAAATATATTATACAGTGTAGTGTGGCGTAACCCACAATGCAGGTACACAGCTTGTTTAATTAGAAGTTTCCCAACAGTCCTTAATTATTTGTTGTTCAATTTTTCTTTACCAAACTTTTGACAGTAGCTGTCGTGGATGTACACCATCAAAGTACAGTTCAAACCTATGCTGCACCCGTCTTGTGACTCTGTGGCGATCACCTTTCCTGTGCTTTTGTATTAATGTAAGATCAGAGCTAAATTTTGGAGAGTAGGAGATATTGCTTGTGTTAACTTCTCTGATTTTTCTGTTAACACTGACTATTTGTTCTTCTAAATCTTTGTCGTGTTGATAGAAACTTTGAATCTGATTTTTACTTATTCCAGCAGCCCAATTCCAATTGACAATTGAATATAAAGGTATTTCCAGTATCGTTACTTTAGACCCTGGGTGTGCTTTGATGCATTGTGAAATTAAATTAGCTTCGGCTATTATATCGTCTACAACTGAATCGTCATGGGTTCTTAATGATATGTATCGCCCGTTTTTTTTAACATAAACATAAATAATACATGGGTAAAATTACAGAGATTTTGTTGCGTATTCAATATTTGAAAAAAATTAAACTCTTTATAATTCAAACTTAAAATTATAGAATATGCTCGTAATGCATTTTCGCAATTTACAATACATTTAATGTTATACATAATTTCACCTACCTAGTGAGGAAAAATTACAAATAAAAATTGCAAATTACAACCAGGTTCAAGGTTCAGTGTTAAGTATTTCATATATGCGCAGGTCCTGAGGCAGAAAATCGAATTATTCATTCACTTATATGATCTTCAAAAATAACGATTGCGGGATGATGGACAGGAAGACTTCAAACGTAAGAGTGTGAACTATAGCTGTCAGTAACTTAAGTACTATTAGCTAGACTAAATTATATATATAATAAGTGTCTTTTTGTTGTTCTGGTAAGGGACGACATCAAAAGTTCAATGAAGGATACAAAACTGAATTCATATAGGTTTTTTACTGACCTCCACACCCCCCCCCCCTTTCTAAACTTAATTTGGTAAAAATTGATTGACCAATAGGGATATATGTAAAATCGATTTTAGATTAACAAAACTTGCAGCAAAGATGATCCCCCCCCCCCCCCCCCAAACTATTTGATTTAAGTTTTTTATCCTACATCGATCTTTTGATGTCATCCCTAAACAAGTGAATCTTTCATTGTTGAAGACCCTTTAGGGAATATAAAGATAAACAGGAATACAAACGCTGACCATTGATTATTTGTATTTTTGTTAAGCATTGACTTTGTGTGCGATTACTGGTCTCGTGTACGTTTACTCCATATTCCTTTATTTTCTATAAAAGCGTCTGTCTTGACAGTAAGTTGACACGACTTATGACATTACGCCACGAGTTATCGTTCCTGACGTTATCGAATAACGTTCACACATACAAGCCAATGCAGCAGGTTCTGCAATCACAAAGTGATAGAATAATAAACAAAAATATTTTTGGAAACTATTTAAGAAATAATTCCTTCATGTCATGCTCTATGCTCATTTTAACATGGGTAGGCATTATATTTGTCTATATTTTACACTGAGCGTAAGCGAGGTGTAAAATGTGGTCAAATATAATGCCTATACCCATGTTAAAATGAGCATAGAGCATGACATGAAGGAATTATTTCGATTCTAACATGACAAATGCAATATTTTTATAGGTCAAATCGTACGAAAATACCGTAAGACTGTTTTGCTTTTCCCGTTTCTTCCGAGAGGAGTCTGTTTATTGCATTTCATATTTGAAAAGTTTAAAAACTACGAGCAGGGTAAATATATGTTGTTTGATAAAAATATATAATAAAAGTTTATGTTAGCTGCTTAAAAGTAAATATTATAAAGGATATCGATGGAAATAATTTTAATAAAAAAGTACGTGCGCATGTGTCAAACATCTTTTTGTGCTCATTAGAACACGGCTTTGTTAACAAAGCGTAATAAGGACGTCATATTAGAATTGACATGTTTATGGTAACTTTTTCTAGATGCAGAGTGCAAAGTTTTTATGCAATACGTAGCGGTTAACTTTTTGACATAGGTTGCTTTATCGTGTTCCAGCAATTCTTCTGCTCATTTTTAACCTTTAAAAATGAATTACTATATACTTTTAATTTATATTCTGCTTTTTTTAATATTTAAGCATCTGCACGATTTATCTATATGTTCTTATGCAAAACAGACTGAGTTTTATCACTTTATTTCATTCTTAGTTTATTTTGCAATAGATACTTTTCATGATGCATGCCGTATCCCCATGAATTATTTTTTTTGAAAATAGAAATCTTATATGTATCTATCGAAACTTAGGATGATGTGTAAAAAAACATACGGGAATCCGTACAACTATTAATTCGTGTTAAAATGCTCGTCAAAATCACCGCTCGGGCAAAATGGAAAAAGGAAATTTATTTTGATAAGAATACGTATAGAATAAGGCGAAAAAGTACAATACAAGCAGACTTTGAAACTCAAACAGAAAATAGTTTGTTAGTATGGAAATTCAATGTAAAAAGGGTTAAATTATTTTGCTGAATAACATTATATGTGTTCCAAATGTAAACAGTCTCATAAATCCGTTATAGTTTCGGAAACATTTTAAAAGTAAAGTGCTAGCTAGACCAAGTCTATACACAGGACATACAGTTACATCGGAATCAGGCCTGAGAAGGTTACCGTAGGCTGAAAATACAAAGCAACTTTATTCGGAAAAAAAATAATAAAAAAAATCAGGTCCCGTTAGAGTCTGATTAAAGCCAGTCCCAAGTATCCACTTGCGTCTATAAACGCAAGCTAATAGTTGGGACTGGCTTTAGTCACTAAGTAAGACTGGTTCCGTTACAAAAAAAATCTTGAAATTTACAAGCAAACGACTGACGTATTAGTATTCAAATAGCAGAAAGAGACTGACATAGCTAGATCTTGAAATCTTTTAGATTTTCTATTCGTGTTAATTCCCGCTTGCATGGGAACTCGCTGGTAGTGTAGTTTTTTTGTGTGCGATTTCAGTTGGAAATGATGAACATGTACAAGTTCGGAGACAAAACGACTGAGAGAGCATTAACATAGTTGCCTTTTTATGCCATGAGGGGCATATTGCTCATAATATACCCTCATTGTCCAGTGTCAGTCCAAATTTTTCTCAAACATCTTCCCGGATCGGCTCTATTACAAAACCTACCTAGTATTGTATTCAAGTTAGTGTTCACTTGTTCTCGTCCTGAACATGCATGAAATATTTGCCACTGGACGTTAAGCAACCAACAATCCATCCTACAATTTACACCCGTCACTTGAAACTTTAGTTGTTAAAATTTAAATCATTGCCTCTAATTTTTTCAAAGAAATCGACAAATTCTACGAACGTTAAGACAAAAAGAAATATATACGTTACCGCTTGCTAATTATGGAAATGGGGTTACATGAGACTTTATTTATAAAAAGTACAAGTATTATAACAAAATAATGTTGAATATTCGGGGAGTGAAGCATGGTCTGTTTGATGTGCTTTGATCTTCAGACTCTCGACAGACGAACTACATCTGTGAGAGCTGAGTCTGGAATCTTACATTTTGTGGGGGAAACTTGCTGTGAACATCTGGATGGGAACTAGCTGGGAACAATGCCTTGGATGGTATTTGGCATTGCCGCTGTTAAGGCAAGCCGCCGGCCGTTGTTGGCAATGTAGAGGCAGGCATGGATCGACTGACACCTATAAGTTTCAAAATTCAAACTTTTTAATAAAATAAATAAAAACAAAAATAATACAAAACAGTTACAAACAACAATAAAGTAAAACAAATATTTTCAATTATTTCCCTAACAGAAAACAATAAATATTTTGATAAAACTTTATTTATGATTACTATTAATTTTCTTTATTTTAGTTAAACTTATTTAAAAATAATTTACTTTAAATCTTAATACTTTAAATCATGACTTACCTATAAGTTTCAAAATTCAAACTTTGACGTCTCAAAGCAGAATTCCCACTTATATAGTATTTAATTAATATTTGTAACGTCAGCTATGTCCAATATTTATGTCAAATATCTGTCACAATACAAGTACTAATAAAATAAAATATATATATATGTTACATGTTATTTGTACACTAGTCTGTTGTTAGAATGATGAATAGAGATATGGGATATGCAATTTATAAGATAGCTACTTTTGGACATTTAAATACATCAAAACCAAATACACCAAGCAAATTGTGACTAATGCTAATTGGACGAGTAGCTTTTTAATTCTAATTTGCATGTAGTCAGTTTACTAAACGACGGTTCCCTAAAAAGGAAAGTATAATTATCACAGTAACATTTCAGTCTCCTAGTACATATTTGTTTAAGTCCTAATACTTTTGTTCTTCTGGAGAAAATTCCAACCATAATGAAATAAGGAGGTGCGGTAAAATTGCCAATTAATCAACTTTCTACCAAATACAAAATGACGGAAATGTTAGCTTGCTTACATTGCTACTTCATTTCATATCTCAAAATTACCATTCCATTATATGAACTGCATATTCAAAAATATGTTTTGTCACCAATATCCTAAAAGAGCACGTATCTTCATACTGTTTCACCCGTGTCCGTTCTAACGTCAATCGCGCACTTGGTGTATACATATAGGGTTTATACGGCTTATTATTAAGGAATGAATGCTGTCTTTTTGCTTCAGGTTTAAATTATGTACCTGGTGTTACTAAAGTGTACTCATATTAAAGGTGCGCATATCGTCTTGGTTTCCTTTATTTTTTGTTCATGACAGGTTGCTGGATTAGAAGTTTTGATAAAATATAAAAGGCACGCATACTCCTACATGTGGAATTTCAAACTGGACCTTTTACATTTCGCATTTGCAGTTTGGTTTACTTAAAGAATGCATGTATGATCTCATGATTTGTTTCGTAAATAATTTTCCACAAATGACACGGTTGAACTTTGTGAAATTTTACATACGATTTGCAATGTTTGTCCGACTTGCTGAGCTTGTATTGTATCGTCCCGAAAATGCATGCACTATTTGCCACTGACCGTAAAACAACCATCAAAAACCGAGCAATTATAAAACTTTTTACTGAATCATATTTTTAAAGTACTCTATTTCTGCATGGATGAAGCAACGACACCACCATTGCCTTAAATGATGGAGTAAAAAACTCAGTAATTCAAATGAATCACACGTGAAATTTTTCATGTTATTTTCACGTGAACTTTGCAAAAATATGAAGGTATTTTTAATGATTTCAATTAAATTTTAGAAAAAAGATATTATTTTAATAATGTAATTTTAAAAAATTACGTGCATTTTACGTGTACCAAATTCCGGTGATTTATGCATGAACTATTATCATAAGATTCACGTGGAACCAACCAGTATAAGCAAGTTTAAAGTATTTCAAATGACAATTAACACTAAGACTATAGTCATACAGTAGGACAGTAAATGAACAAAAGACAAGTAAATCAGAAACATGCATGGATCACGCAAAAACTTGCAGGGGCGACACTGAAGTAATGGGAGTTTGCTTCTTGCAAGAAATTCGCCGTGAAAACAATTTGATATGAAGACAAGCCTTTGTTTCAACTTTGTTTTAAAATTTCCAACATAAGGCTCAGACATGGGGTAATCGTAATCAGTAATCGTAATCAGCTGTAATCGATTACATTTTGTCATGTAATCACATGTAATCAGTAATCATTCATTTTCTGATTACAAGTAATCGGAATGTAATCGATTACATTGCAAAAAACAGGTGTAATCATGATTACTTTTAGATTACTTCTAGATTACATTTATATGATTACTTGATGATTACAAATTTTAGAGACATATTTTATTTTTAAAATAAATCATGCTTGCACATTAAACTTAGGTTTACAATGTTTTACATTGTCCAATTGTCATTGATCTTTATTACTGTTTGAAAAAGTTTTGTATAACTATGGTTAAGATTTGAGATTGATTTAAGATTTAAACTATTTCATATATACCGAATATATGTTTATTTATAGCAAGACTTTTTGTAATTCACGGTGAATGACAGCACAATAATCCCTTTACAGAATCGGAACCACAATTCACAATTACCGTAATGTGCTGCTTGTCCGCAATTAACGCCCGTTTCGCGTCAGTGACCGATATTAGAATTTGACACAGTTTTAAAAGTTTATTGAGCTGTTCCTTTATTAACAATGTTGTGCAAGACTTAACTGTTTATTAAATTCAACAAATGTTAACATTATGTTCATTCATTTTATTATTTAACACAACATTGTTTTTATTACAAGCTATTTCATATATCAATATACAGCTAGGGAATAGTTGTTGTTGACCGAAAATATAAGATACATCGATTTAAACTATGTGAAAAATCAATAATTTTTGTAAGATACTTTAATTTCCGTGTCTATATTTAATTAACGAGTACACTATAGTAAGACAGAAAAAGGGAAACGGAAATATACAGGAATACCTAAAGTTTGTAAGTCATTGCAATGGACCATACGTTACTTACATTCACAAGTTTTCATAGCACTCAGCAAGTTTTGAAACGAATATGTGAGATAAAGATCTACTGCATTCGGGCAAATTAAAAATATGTTAAACATCTAACTATTTTATTTTTAACAGATTCACAAGTTTTGCATTTTTGAAACCGTGCACCAATATTTTATTGTTTTTATTTAAATTCCTTATATATGTTTACGTATATTGATCATTCATTTGTTTAAATTGTGAAGTATATTACTTTAATACGAATACACGCATTTATGTATATAAGTCGATAAAGTTTGAAACAAATAAACGAAAGATACATCGATGATGTTTTGCTTG
The DNA here is from genome assembly GCF_036588685.1 of Mytilus trossulus. Taxonomy (NCBI): domain Eukaryota; kingdom Metazoa; phylum Mollusca; class Bivalvia; order Mytilida; family Mytilidae; genus Mytilus; species Mytilus trossulus. The sequence goes on from NC_086381.1 coordinate 27,066,434, forward strand.
ATTACCGTATCACCATGGTGATACGGTCTGATTAGTCAGAGGCTAAACGTCAGGTTCGGGTAAATCTGTTTACGGTATTTCTGTAATTTCATTGGTTATAAATACTATCTAATGGCTGCTTCGTGGCTGTTTCCGGAATGATTCTGCGGGAAATGAAGGTCATTATAACGTCTGATTGGCTATTAATGAGTGGCATGCATAATATGTTCCACGCGTCCGTAAGTGGGGTCGGATTAAAATTTAATTTATCATTAAGCTATTTGTTACTCTGATTCTCTGTTTTGATCTGAAAAGGCCGAGTGAAGAATGTTAAATGTGACAAAAAAAGTTAAAAAAGATAAAAAAAATCAATGCATAATATATACTGGATATCAATAATATATGTTCAATAGAGGGCAACACATTTCCGTGCATACATGGACAATAATTATCAATGAATCTCGTAAAAAGTATAAGCTATTATTCACCAATAGAAAATCTAGTTCAAATCTCAAATGTTCTTAAATAGAAGGTTAATTCAATTTATCTTCGTTGTGCAGGATACTTGAAAAATATTAAAGCTGACAATAGACTGACGTGCAAAGAAATTTGTGAAATTATTATACCTCAGTTATCATTTTCTATATGAAGTACACAATAGAATTGAACTATTGGACTGGTCGATGAAATTATTTGACCACAAGCGTCCATTTATTTCGCGGAATTTCAAATGCAGCGCAGCTACATAATTGAAGGATGTTGAGAATATTGCGGTAGTTGCGACGTCATGATTTCATAATGTATATATAGTTGACATCATTTCAATAGTAAGTTTATGGTTCCCTCAGATACAATGATAACCCTCGGCTACGCCTCAGGGAAAAGGTTGAACCCCGGGGAACAATAAACTTAATAGTCCACTCATACCCAGTCAATAAATATAACCTATAAGATACCACCATAATGTATGCCATAACATGATAAAAATGATTTGGTTTTGTAACAATTAACAATTTTAAATCTCACGTCAAACAAGCATCGGTAATCTGTAAACTACATCAAAGGTACAACAGTCTAGATAATGAAGACTATGGCAAGCCATAAAAGTATAGCTGGAAGTGTATCACAACATTTCTTCGATATATTATAGAAATTATAGTGTTAGGATTTCATGAACTTATTTACTTGAGGATTTTTTTTTCTAAAACAACTATACGACCCGGATATAAGGAACATTTTGTGAGCTTATATATCATTGTTGTGCCTTTTTTGTTTTTGTATAATACCAGAGGAAAGCCAGACGGATGTTTGTCTTTCTAAATCTTCGGTTTCGTGAATAATTCAAGGGTATTATGTATATATATAGGAATACACTCATTTGCTATCAAATAAAATTTATTAGCTAGACATTACAAACAGTGATTTGTATAATTAATGAATATTGTCTATTTCTTTGCCTGAATAGATATTCTGGAGAAACATTGTATTCATATTGCCTGAGTTGATCCTCTTTCGAGGTTATAGTAATGACATTGTCACATTGATAAATGTATGTTTCATTTTGAGTTACATACTATTTGGATACTGATTTACAAGTTTGCCATAATTGATTGTTTTGGTTTTGTTGAAAAAAAAGAATCTTTTGTTCTGATATTTGTTTTCGAATAATTAATGTGGTTTTTTTTTTGTAGACGTGGCTGCAACATTTGGTGGCACATTGAATTTAGCTTGTAGTTTAACATCAGATGTAACGAATGGTGTATTTGGATGGCATCAAAAAACAGTGCGGATAAATGGTGGGCTACTATTTCAAACAAAAACAAATATGGAGGCTACCGAGGAACAAATCTAACCATTAAAAACATTGATACAAATGATGCCGGGGTTTATCGTTGTTTTTCATATGACGAGATAAAAAGGCTCGCAAAATATGGTTCCAATATAACAGTGGTGGTACCAGGTATATAAAGTATAATTTATAATAACAGCACCGAAACACTTTTTCATAAAACAAGAAAACCAAATATATGTTACCCTTTATATAAAAAAAATACATTACCGTACTTCATGTAGCAATTTTACCTGACCATATCGGAAAATAGGTATTTAGTCGGATCTTAACACGTACTTGTGATTTGTTTAGACCGGTTTTCGATAAAATAGACGAAGAAATGTCAAAATGTTTAGGACTTAATTAAATCCGTATTTCGGTAAGATTGTGAAAGCATACGATTTTTATTGCGTCTTACACTTTGAGAAGCGAATAATCTGTAACTACTTTATTAAAATATTCTGTAAAAACGTTAATTTTGAGCTATGAAAGTCAAGTGGCTCGAGAATTTTTCTGAGGAAGTTTTAAAAAAGTGCAAAAAATATTTTTACAGTGGGTTAGCTTTCATTAGTCTTCACTATCTATAGATTAACAACTTTTGGTTATATTTATAATTCAGAATCATCATTGAAGGTGGAGTACGATTGCGCAGTTAATTAATTATATGGATGTGCCATTTGTATGATGAGTGACATTCCGTGGTATTATGTGCCAATTCGAAAAAGTTATACGAGAATTGTGTCCCCTTAACAGGTTCATTTTTTTTATAATTATGTTTAGGTTTCTGATATAATTTTGAATAATTACAAAATGAATCAATGCAATATATTTGAGTTTTTGTTATTGATGTATCAAAACAATTGATGTACGAATATAATTTCATAAATTTGAAACGTTTAAAATGTTTACATACCAATATAAAGAACTTTTTTTATCATTTTTGAAATAGACTATGAATGAAAATTGTTTTAAATTACTTCCCTTCATGATATATTGATTGGGAAATGAGCCAGAGTTGTCTACTTGTGATCACAGAGAGGGGCTAGCAAGCAAATTTTAATTGTAGCTAATTCATTGTTAAAACAATGTTCCACTATAAACGAATGTTATTTTATACATATATAAGGACTTAGTTAGCTAAATCTACAAATGTTAACTGAAATTATGAATTTTCATTGCAATAGATTAATATGCTACTTCATGGTTTTCTTTTTGTTCTATTTATCATATTTCCAATCTGAAGTAAAAAAAAAATATTAGTAAATGATAGGCAAAATGTGAAATGTGTCATTCACACAGTTATTTTGAAGTGCATTTCTTTAGAAAAGTAACTTCTTTATTTAAATTCAATGAAAAACGGACGGCGGTCAACGACGACGACTTATACTGACATCAAGTATTGAATATATATAGATTATTACATGTCATTTTCCATATGTCCCTGGTATCAGCCCTAGACTCCCATATCAAGCTAGAGGACTTTAGCCCGAGGGCTTGATATGGGTCGTGGGCTGATACCATGGACCATATGGAAAATGACATGTAATAATCTATTTATCACATATTTACAAGCAGGAGAAAACAAATAGCTTACAACAAATTATGTTTGATATTTCATCAAAAATCAAAAAGATATTTAACGCCAAAAATAAATAAATGTATCACTGTCAGTTAAAATAAAGTTCGTATCACAGTAGGTTAACATCGTTTTGTGAAAAGTTTCGGAAACAATAGAAATATTAATTCTAAGAATTTCAAATATAAAACGACTTTAAAGTGTTACATTACAAATGTTAAAAAATGCTTAGGAAGAATCCTATAATATATAAAAACAAGAAGATGTGGTATGATTGCCAATGAGACAACTATCCACAAAAGACAAAAAATTACACAAACATTAACAATAAGAAGTCACCGTACGGCCTTCAAATACAAAATAGGTGATAAATATATATATTAAATAAACTACTATTCTCCCGTTCAAGTGACATAAAATAATATATATATATCATTATCACATATTTTGTACTGATATGTACGTTTTTGCATGGCCAATAAAAGCCGGAAGTCAAGGTTGGTTATCAGCCCTCGGGGCCGATATCGATATCAGCCCTCGAAATCCATATCAAGCCCCGAGTTTAACTTCCGGTAACCTGTCAATCAAAGGCTACTTGTAAACAAGTTGAACACAATGAAAAGAAATTTAGAAAGTTGAAAATGTGCTGTAGAAGAAAAAAGTAGAAATCAACAATGAAAATCACAAAAGTTCCCGTAAAATTTTGACGTCATGAAGAATTTAGAAAATATATGACGCCACACTGGAATGAGTAGCGATATAGGAATCTTCCTAAGCATTTTTTAACATTTGTATAAATGTAACACTTTAAAGTCGTTAAATATTTGCAATTCTTAGAATTAATATATTTATTGTTTATTATTTAAGAATTGAATGCTTCTTTTTGTAAATTTATTGGGTGGTAAAAGCGTTGACCGAAGTACATTTTGTATGAAGCGCGGAAGCGCTTCATTCTAAAAATGTACGCACGGTCAACGCTTTTACAACCCTATAAAGTTTCAAAAAGAAGTATTCAATACTTATAATTACATTTTTTTAGCTAAAATCATGAAAACACGATTTTTATCCAGTTTTATTTAATTCACCTGTGCACTTTTTTGTGGGACCTCGTGTCATCATGCATGATAAATGTTATTGTCTGATGCAATTGTTTACGGAATAACATGTTAGCCAATCAGAATAACGTATTATAATGAAACTTACATCTAATGTAATTATTTCTGAAACTTTTCTCAAAACGTTGTTAACCTACTGTGATACGAACTTTTTTTTTAACTCACAGTGATAAAAAAAAATTATGTTTTTTCGTTAAATATCTTCTTTATTTTCTATGAAATATCAAACATAATTTGGTTTAAGCTATTTGTTTTCTCCTGCTTGAAAATATGTGATAAATAGATTATTACATGTCATTTTCCATATGGTCCATGGTATCAGCCCACGACCCATATCAAGCCCTCGGGCTAAAGCCCTCTGGCTTGATATGGGAGTCTAGGGCTGATACCAGGGCCATATTGAAAATGCCATGTAATAATCTATAATTATCTAATATGTCTGGAGATTTTACGGCCAAACTTATCTTTTCTAACTCCTCCAAAGTTGGATAAGAAATTTCAGATGACAGAAGGTGAAGACGAAAATTACAAATGTTTTAAAACATAGTATTCAATCAAGCTCCGGATTATCTTTACAATGGTGTTCCACTAAGTGTATATGTTACAGGCATTTTCTAAATTAGGCATTTTGTAAAATGACTAAATTTTCATGCAATTTAGAACATGCCTAACCTTGACAGGCATTATACAAAATGACTAAAAATACGTAGTCATTTTGTAAAATGACTGAAATTTTGTTGCAAAATTCCACAAATTGCCTGTTGAGTTTGAGGCAATTTGTAGAAGGGAGATATCCTTGAAATGCATATGACAAGAGGAGACAAAAAATATCTTGCAAAAAGTAACTAATGGTTTGTTAGAATTAATTGATTCTCCTTAACCCTCATGGGAAGATTTTTATGTCTTATGCTATGTTCTTTTTAGTGAAACTACGTTAATAAGTACGTACTCACTCTGTATTTCAGATTCCAATGGTTAATTTATGATTAGTTTGTATAAGTATAAGGATAGATTGTTTTGTCAAAAAAACAGAATTTGTAATCGGACAGAAGTTTAGACTGCAGCTTGCAATTGAAATAACAATATTTAGGACAGGAACAGAAAATTCCCCATGCAGAACAGCCATAGAACTCTTAACGTGCAGAAAGTGTTGATTGAAAGGGCAATATCTCCGTAAGGAGTTGATTGACAATTGACTTCATTGTTGATATTACTTTGCTGAATATAATTGCTGTTTATCTCTCTCTCTCTTTTTATAATATTCAAGAATAACCAGAAACTGCAAAATTTCCATAAATTACCAATTCATTTACAGAAATCCAACAACAGGTTTTCCGATCGTCTAAAAATGTAAGGGTTGATAGATCTTAACCTGATGAACTTGTTAACCCCCATGTCAGATTGCTCTAAATGAATTATATTTATAGAGATATATTAAGCCCAAAACTGTATTTTACCCCTTTATTCCATTTATAGCCATGTTGGCTATGTTTGTTTTGCAATCGGAGATTAATTGGACAGATTTTTTAAACAAGATTCTCCAATGAAGATTGTGGTGAAAAATGGTTAAATTTGACTGAGTAGTTCCATAGGAGAACATGTTTGTGAAAGTAAACAGACGAAAACAAAGACTACAGCCAAGTAGTGAGAAAAGATCACTTGTCCCCTTTGGCTAAGAGAGCTATAAATTGACAAAGAAAAGAAAAATAACAGTGCTTTGACAGGAGCGTCTCCAGGTTTAAAGGGATTTACTCCAGTCCGTTAAAAGCTATAAGTCAAAAGTTTCAAGTTAAACGAATCATGATAATATACTTTGATTTTTTGGGAACATATGAAAAAGAAAAAATGCATGCATGCGTGACGTATGTGCTTATTGCAAACCTGATGTTGTCTAACTTTAAGTATTTTATTAGTAAAGATAATGAAAGAGCTAAAAGTGTGAAGATCCAGATTTATACAAATGTGGTTGGAGTACCCGGCCACCTCCACTTGTATCTTTGTCTATCTGATGAGTTAAGCCTTTTTCAACTGATTTTTATAGTTCGTTCTTAGGTTGAACTGTTAAACCACTGGCCCAGGTTAGCGGGAGGGTTGGGATCCCGCTAACATGTTTAACCCCGCCACATCATTTATGTATGTGCCTGTCCCAAGTCAGGAGCCTGTAATTCAGTGGTTGTCGTTTGTTTATGTGTTACATATTCGTTTTGGGGTTCATTTTTTACAGAAATAAGGCCGTTAGTTTTCTGGTTTGTATTGTTTTACATTGTCTTATCGGAGCCTTTTATAGCTGACTTTGCGGTATTGGCTTTGCTCATTGTTGAAGGCCGTACGGTGACCTAGAGCTGTTAATGTTTGTGTCATTTTGGTCTTTTGTGGATAGTTGTCTTATTGGCAATCATACCACATCTTCTTTTTTATAAATAAGATTTTACGCCAAAAAATTTATTTGCAAAAAATCAGGAGAAATATTGTGTAATGGTCACTCATCCAAACATTTTGAGAGATTTAAAAAGAAAATGTCAAGTTCTGTACTCTTTCATTTTATAAAATAATTTCAGGCATTTTATAAAATGCCTAGAAAATTTAGTCATCATGTATAATGACAGATAACAGCCGAAGGAAGCCAATGGGTCTTCAACGCAGCGAGAAAATCCTGCACGCGGAGGTTGGCCTCAGCTGACCGCTATATATAACTTTGTACCTGCCTTATATAAGCTTACATGCCGTATACATAATTTGTAGAAAGTCCTCTTTTACCTTCTACAACTACCGCTGCAATAACGACTACAACTCAAACTACTACCACACCTATTACCACAACTACTCCAGCTACTACAACAACTAATCCAACTACGACAACTCCAACTACAACAACTACTCAAACTACTATGAATCGTCCACCAGGTAAGCTTATAAATACAGCTGCAAACTGTATTTGTTTGAATTTCGACTCACAGTTATATCACAGATTGCCGTTGCAGCCAGATTATTAAACACAAATACGTATCGATCTGATGAATTAAGCCATTCAACAGAGTTTAGGAATTGGGTCTTGTGTTGTACTGTTACAGCATTCATCATGGTGCAGGGAGGGACTTTAGTGCAATCAAACATGTATAAACCAGCTTCGTTCTATATGAGATTTTCCCTAGTTATGAGTCTGAAAATAAATGGTTATCGTTTGTTGATGTATGTCATACTCGCCCTTATTTAATTATTGTGTACACAAATCAGACTATTCATTTTCTCATTTGCATTATTTTACATTTGTCATATCGGGGTCTTATAGTTTACTATGCATTATGGGTTTTGCTCTTTATTGAAGACCGTCAGATGACCTATGTTTTAAAATTTTACTTGAATCAGTCTCTGGTGGAGAGTTGTTTAATTTGCATTCATACCATATCTACTTATTTTATTTATTTTGTGTGTTTTATCTTAGTAAATATACATTATATTACTTACTGGTAGATGGAACGCTCCTTTATAATAATATTAAAAAATGTGAAAAATTGACTTTAAAGGGCAATAACTCTTTTTGGGGTAAAGTTATTGACACTTTTGGTCACATTGACTTATTTGTTAATCTTTCTTTGGGGAACAATTTTCCTATTTATAGTTTATCTGAATCTATTATTATATTCACGAAAATAACCAAAAACTTAAAAATTTCACTAAAATTACCAATTAATGAGCAGCAACCCAACAAGGGGTTATCTAATGCATCTGAACATTTCAGCGTATATAGAAATTGACCTGATGAACATTTTTACCCCATGTCAGATTTTCTCTAAATGCTTTAGATTTAGAGATATTTAGATTGAATTTGGCCCAGTAATTTCATAGAAGATTTTTGTAAGACTTAACGGACGAAGACGACAACGACGACGACGACGATGGTCGACGACGAACGATACAGGCCTAGTGAGCTAAATTAAGGAAGATATATGTGTTTGTTTCTTATTAAACGGAAATCAATACATCACTTGAAAAAGATCACAACTTTCTTTGAACTACTTAACAAGGATTTCTGATGAGCCAGGTGTACCGTGTGTTGCGTTTTCAAATTCACCGACCTCCTGTTTATCGAACACATACATCTTTTAAACATGACATTTATCGTCACATTTTTCTCAGGAACTACATTACAAGGAACCCTGAAATTTGGGGTTTATGTAAGACGGCTTTGTTGTTTGAAGCGTTATTTGATTCACCAATCACCAACTTCCTTTTTACGAAAGACTTGCATCATATAACACAAGCCATCTATATTGAAAATTTTTTTGTTACATTCTTCTAACAAAATTACAAGGGTTTCTGAAATTTATTTTCAGGGTTTATATATAAGTCAGTACTTCCTTTACTTAGTAATTAAAAGACTTTTCGATTTTGATCATATGTTTTAAACAATAGACTAAATATGTTAACGGTAACGCAATGCACATAAAAAATAAATCAACACAACAACACGATGATACAAAAGGTGATATGCATCCATTGATTAGTGATCGTGATCTTCTAATGTTTTAAAGAGGAACAAATAATGTCATCATATACTACCAAAGACCTGTTATCAATATTGTTTATTCACTAACAGACAAACATTTGATGTGTAAGTTTAACTTGTGATTGTATATACCCAGTGATTATGGACTTTCCAAATTGATTTTCCTCTGAGTTCAGTATTTTTGTGATTTTACTTTTCTTCTTAAGTAACTAAAACCTATCATTTTCAGACCAAGAGAAGACTGGTGATGACATAGACCCAATTATCCCAATCGTTTGTGGTGGAATAGGAGGAATAGTTGTATGTGTTGCTGTGTTTATCATCTGCTTTGTACTCCAACGGTAAAACATTTACGAACATTGTGTATTAAATAATTCAGATTATTGCAAAACTTATGTGAATATTTTTTGAGAATATTTGGAAACAATCTGAAATTATTTTATTTATTTTTAAACAATTAAAAAAGAAGTTGTTCAATGCATTTCCAATACAGATATAATAATTTATTTATATAAAAATAAGGCAATGTGGAATGATAGCCAAAAAGACAATTATCAACCAAAATGTAATTATAGGCACCCGAACGGTCTTCCGATTTGAGAAAAATTTCACATACCGTAAAATCGGCTATTGTTTTCAGCGCTCAACCACCAAACTAAACTGAGACAAACTACATAATTCAGATCGATACTAAGAAAAACATCAAACAGAAATACTGGGTATGTATATATCCCTCAGCCCTAAAACATAACAGAAATTAAATACAAATCTAAGGGTACTCGCACTTTTCATTTTTTTTTGGTTATTTTTGTCTGTAACTTTGATTTGTGAAACATGTATTTTTCAATAAAAATAGATTCAGCGATCACTTAATATATCCACGTGAACTTGAAAGTAAAGATCCTACCAACACATATACATCTGCTTCATATTTCGACCTTTTTCTCGAAACGACTACTGATGGTAGGTTGAATACCAAAATTCATGACAAACGCGACTTTCCATTTATGTGTAGCAACATCTCAGCGGCACCAGCATATGAAGTATATGTGTCTCAATTGATTCTTACTCTAAAACTAGCTAAAAGTACGTTGATTTTGTTGACAGTGGAATACTGCAATCTCAAAAGTTGCTAAGACAGGACTACGAATAAATCAAATTAAGGTCATCACTCAAGAAATGTAACGGTCGCCATCTTGAGCTGATTTGCAATTATGGAAAAAGTGTGTCATAAATCATATCTGATATACTTTCTCAGTCATTATAACCTTTCATCATTACCGAACTGAACAACGAAATAACACGACGGGTGCCGTATCCGGTGCAGGAAATGCTTACCTTTCCGTATCACCTGATTTCACTCCGGTGTTAAGTGGAGTTCGTGTTGTTTTTAAATTATAGTTTATAACTGTTGATGTAAATGTCCTTTGGTTTTGTGAGTCTTTGTTTACTCCTTGGTTTTGATTGTTATTGTCTTCATACAGTTATAGACGAATGATTGCACTATATATGTATGATGAGATTTTTTTTATTATTTTTTTCTGTATCACTACAGACAACATCTCCATATTATCATATATCTGATAAAAGGTTTTTTCAATTGAAATAGTTTTCAACAGATGGTAACTGCAATTTACTAATAAAAACGACAACTGCGGCTATCGGGTAGCGGGTCATATCTCTTCCAATTAAAACAAACGGATTTTCGAAAAACAAAAATAAAAGGTCTTCTATCAGTAACTATTTTGACATTTGTTAATTCTCCTTCTTATAACGGTTCAATCAAACAACCTCATTAGGGCTCAATCAACCAACCTCATTAGTTGACTTTACAAATATATCTTAATAATCATTAAAAAATAAGTGTTATAGAATCATAATAAACATACAACTTATGCGACAAGAATGTTAAAAACTTGTTTTATTGTTATTGATTACAGGAGACGCGTTTTTAAGAAAAGACAAGAATCAAGCTACGAAACAAATAAGATTATAAATGGTAAGATTCACATTAGTTGCTAAATTAGAAAAAGAATATATATAAATTACAAATAATTTAAATAAACAAACACATAACAAACTCATGCACATTGAATATGTCATGGAAATAAATGTTATAATTTTAAAATGAATACAAACAGATAAAAATTATTAAAAAAAATATAAAAAAAAATAAAAAAATAATAATAATAAGGAAATATTGTGTGTTTGTCACTTACAAAATTATACAAAAAAGACCAAAGGAGAAATATGTGAACCATGTCGATTCTGTTAGAAATAAAAGCTCCCTGTATATGTAAATGTGAACAGCATACCATAACTTACTCCACTGCTTTAATTCTAGCGGAAACTCATGCGTACGGTATAACGGACACTAACCATGAATATTGCAATTCCACCATAAAGCAAACTACAGCCACGAATAACGTAAGTATAGAAAGTGTAGTTAATCTGTATTATTACCTTAACGAAATCAAATAATAAATGGTTTAAAAACAATGCCGTGTTTGCCAAAACTTTTTCAACTTTTGATCTTCAGTGCTGTACAACTTTGTACCTTTTTCACGTTCGATCTTTTATATCTAGGCGTTATGCATTCAGGTTTAGTTTTCTGTAATTTTTAATACTTCAGTTTCTTTATGTATATCTCTTTCATATTCATTTGATAAAATTTACTGTTTGTAATAGCATGAATTGTTCTATATAATAAGAATGTTCTTATCCCGTGCATAAAAACAATGCCGTGTTTGTCAAAACTTTTTCAACTTTTGATCTTCAGTGCTGTACAACTTTGTACCTTTTTCACGTTCGATCTTTTATATCTAGGCGTTATGTATTCAGGTTTAGTTTTCTGTAATTTTTAATACTTCAGTTTCTTTTATATATCTCTTTCATATTCATTTGATAAAATTTACTGTTTGCAATAGCATGAATTGTTCTATATAATAAGAATGTTCTTATCCCGGGCATAAAAACAATGCCGTATTTGGCGAAACCTTTTCAACTTTTGATCTTCAGTGCTGTACAACTTTGTACTTTTTTTCACTTTCGATCTTTTATATCTGGGCGTCACTGGTGAGTCTTGTGTGGACAAGGCGCGTTTTTGGCGTATTGAATTTTAAACCTGATGCTTTTTGTTATCTATTAATCATGTTTTTCTTTGTCTAATATGTTCTCCTGTGAAATTTTTCTGGAATATTTAGGACATTTCACGAACAGATCGTGAAGGTGATTTAAAACTAGCAGGTAAGATGTTGTTGCAGAAACATATTTATTTCAACACAACTATTAAAGTTGTATAACGTAGAATAGGTTTTGTCATTCAGTTCCGTCATATTGAACTAAATTCCACTATGATGCTTTCTTGATGCGAGTCATGTTAACTATGGAATAATGATACTATACTTTCAATTTCACTGTAGAGCGACACATTAGTATTGTATATATGCGGTGCATTTTCACTACATGAATTTTATTTACTTATCTATTATTGCCTCAATTTAGACGAGTTGTTCGAACAATAGATAATGTAAGAGAAGGATTTGACAAAGTTTAACTTCAATTCAATAGAAATAACGTTTAATTCAAATGTATTCCATTTAATTTCTTATAAATCGTAGAGATCTTTATCCTTGGTTTTATTTATCCATTTCCATGACACTTCATCACTAATTACGTACATCTTGATATAGATTAAACAGTTGGGTTTCCCGTTTGAAAGATATTACACTGGGGCCCTTTGGGTTTCCCGTTTGTAAGATTGTACACTGGTGCCCTTTATAACTTGCTGTTTGGTGTGAGACAAGACTCCATGTTAAAGACCGTATTTTTGACTAATAATGGTCTACTTTTATAAATTGTGACTCGGATGGAGAGTTGTCTCATTATCACATATGATATATTCTTATGAATCTATCTATGACTCAACCCGAAACGAGACGGGATAAAAAGGGACAAAAAAACACTAACTACTTTTCTGATATATTTATAATGGGCTTAGTATGAGTGTTGTCAAATCGTAGAATTTTGCCTAACCGGTTATTCGGATAGTCGTTCGACCCAATAACCGGTTAACTGGAAGTTTTAGTTCATGTTGGAGAGCCTTACCTATAGAACACTACAAATGTTTGTTTTCATAATACGATGAATTTGTATTTCAATTTGAAAATATCATAAAAACTAAAGTCATCGACTAAGTTTTTTCATTTGCTTCAAGTCCATTCATCACATAAATCTACAATAAAAAGTCCTCGCATTTTCGAAAATTCTACATCAGAATTGATTGCACTAATAGTGATAATTCATCGCATCAATAGTTAAAATGGGTCGCTTTCAATAATCGATATTCTATATTATGTTGCTTTTATAACACTTATTTGAACTTTAATGCTATGTTTGTACATTAAAAAGACATACCACAATGACAAAATGTTGAAACTTACTTTCAAATCAATTATTGTGGTATTTTCAAAACGTAAACAGTTTTCCCTTGATCCTTTATTCTACAATAGACATAGTAGTATATGATAGTGAAAATGACCTAGCTGGATTCGCACTTTATATACACTGTTTGCCATATACCTGTTTAAAACTTCAGCAAAGGTAAAAATATAGAAATTTAAATATACCTTTGACAATTATCTAATTTTCAAGTTAATAGGTCATGGATTTAATACGAAAATACCCTAGGTCTCTATTATCTATAGTTTAGGTACATGTAGTATTATTAGTTTAAACGTATAGCCATTATACAAGACTAGGTATTTTGTCATTCCTGACCGCATATGTTAATGTAAGACATATGAAAAACATATGGTCAACTCAGTGTCATCGGCATAACAACATTACATGTTACATTAAGTAGGAATTATTGCTAAACATTATTAAAACGTCTTAATTGTGTTACTTTACAGGATATCCCTTTGATGGAAGGGGATTGTTTGCTTGAAAAGTATAATGTTTCTGAGTTAACAAAACGTATAGGCGACGCAGATTTACTTGAAGCAAAAATGAGAGCAGAATTTATGGTGAGTAAATAAAGTTTCACAGAATCAATAGCAAAAATTGACAAAATGAAGGTTATTATAAAACTACGGAAGACTAGAATGGATAACTTCAGAAATTGTCTATCAGAAATTTCAGATCTTTCACCAGTTACAAATGATTTTAGTAAAATTCATTGGAATTTGTATTTGGTGCTTCTTCAGAAGTAACATAATATATGATGCTATTATTTTCCAACAAGACAACTTTTCAACTCGAATGTTTAGCTTGCCATACCTTCAAGCTGTGGCAAAAGTATTACTCACGGAATTACTAACATAAGCAATATCGTGACAACTCAGTCTATTCATAAATAATTTAGCAAACATAAACTTCCTGTCTGTTTAATAATTAACATTATCGTCCATATACTAGATGTAAGATTTAAAATTTATCATTTTTAAAAAGTTCTTAGAATCCAATGTCTCGAAAGTGGATGTCTTTATCAACGATTACGACGAAGTAGTCAATACAAATAAAACGGGTAAGTTTAACAAATCCCTATTTCTCTGTAAATTTGCATGAAATGATATTCTGATATTATGCGAGGAATCTCTTTTGTGCTTTTAAAATCCATATTTTTCTACTATTTTGTTAACTTATACCTCAAAATTGATTTGAATTCAACGTATGAAATAACGTGTTAGCTATGGTTCACTTTTGCTAATCCCAAAAAAATATTTTGAAATAAAAGGATTTCATGAATGGATAAAGAATACAAATCAAGAAAGCAAACTAAAATATTCCACTATAAGAGTGAGACCGGATGATTCGACAGTGTAAGTGTCTCTTGATTTGCATGTATTACCTGTATTGCGAATCCACAGTTAATCAAGAACAAGGCATGATCGATTATTATAGATGAGAGTATAAAAAAGAAGATGTGGTATGATTGCCAATGAGACAACTATTCACAAAAGACCAAAATGACACAAACATTAACAACTATAGGTCACCGTACGGCCTTCAACAATGAGCAAATTCCATATCACATAGTCAGCTATAAAAGGCTCCGATAAGACAATGTAAAACAATTCAAACGATAAAACTAACGGCCTTATTTATGTAAAAAAATGAACGAAAAACGAATATGTAACACATAAACAAACGACAACCACTGAAGTTTATTCAAGGAACTAAAGATCCAACACGTCGATCAAATATCGCTAGTGTGTTAGGAAAGATACTAAACGTGTCATACTGATGACAGTGACATTGGTGTTGTGGCAGTTTCTTCATCATGACACTGTCGGAACAATTTGTTTGTAAAGAACCCTACGTGTAACAAATACAGTACATATAGTATGAACTAGTCCGAGCGTAACGTTACAAATCAGATATGCATACGGCATACTATAAAACAGAGGGTATGTTACTGCTGAAGAATGGAAGTTGGTAATTTGATAATAAAAATAATCACACTAGTCATTGAGTTAGTTTTCAGTCGTCGATCGACCATGGGAAAATTATGTAAAGCGTAGAAAAATAAAAAGTTATGAAAAATGGCAAATTAGGAAAGATTGCTATCGATAATTGTGCCTCAGTGTTTTAGGATTTTTAGAATTCTAAATCTGGATGACACAGCTGGTTTAAATACATTACATTGAAGGTCAGCAGTGGTAAACTACTGTTTCCTTTATTAACCATATAAGATAGAACCAATGTGTTATGAAATAAAACAAAATTTAGTTAAACATCTTTACGACCCAACATGTATAATACTTTATAAGGTTTTGATGTAGCTATCCAGTTAAAAGGAGAAACTTTAACGTCATGTTTATATTAATCCAAAAATAGAAAATTACCGAGTTCTTTATTGTAAGACATCCCAAAAAGTACTTTAAAACAATATTTAGTTCAAAACAATAATATGTAAAGTTTTAGAAAACACTCAAGATGGCTCTCATTCCGTAACAAAACCAAATGCACTTTTAGTTTATGGTAGCATACAAATATATACACATCAAACTATTTGTACTCTACAATTTCTATTGTCCAATTTAAATATATATATATTTCTTTTTGAATGTAGATGTATCGACAGCAGAATCAAAGATGATGTATATAAAGGTATGACAACTTTGGGTTCAAACATTAAAACATTTCTTCTGGTTAATTGTCATTAAATCAGTAATGCACATAGTATCAGGTAATAAGTATTGCCTGTCAACTTCTTTTTCGTAACTACATTCCCGTCACCTTACACGAATGTAAGCTACCGAATAAGACTTATAACCGTTTTTGTACAAACACGATCAACACGACAGGTGTCACATGCGGAGCAAGATCTAACCCTTCCAGAGCACCTGAGATCACCCCCTTTCCATATCTTTTGGTGTAGTTTTGTGTTGCTTAGTCTTAAGTTTCTATGTTGTAAAATGTGTAATACTGTTTCTTCTCAATTGTTTTATCCTCTGGTATCTTTTGCCTCTTTTTTCCTTACTTGAAATTTGTGACTGAAAATTTAATGTACCCATTTACATGACCCTAGTTTGTTAGTGTTCTTGATGCAAGTATCTATGAAAATATATTGTGGTTGTATGTTTCCGTAAAATGTCATAACGAATTTGTTATTCTTTATATTAAAAACAACTATTCTACGGCACTATGTATTTACTCTGACTATTGACATCATTTGTTCTTTCTATGATTGTAGCGGAGTGCAGATGATATTTTCCTATTTAGTACTTTGCCTGACGATGGTAATATTGAACAGTTCTGGAGTATGATTCTCAACCACAACGTTGAAAATATTATTATGATGGTACAGAAGAATGAAAAGGTAAATAATTGTTTTGAACAATAGACATTTTTAACAAAAGCATTACTAGTAACTTGGAAGATTTCTGTAAATATATAATGCGCTTGATATTTATAT
Source organism: Mytilus trossulus (assembly GCF_036588685.1). NCBI lineage: Eukaryota > Metazoa > Mollusca > Bivalvia > Mytilida > Mytilidae > Mytilus > Mytilus trossulus. The sequence continues at coordinate 27,083,363 of NC_086381.1, forward strand.
GTTTCACGTTGAAAATGTTAGTATAGAGTAAGTAAACAAAGTTTTGTTTTCATATTCCAGTCTCACATTTATGGCATAATTTGCTGACATTAGCTTATATGTTATAACTCGTATTGTTTAATAAATAACGGTACAATTCTAAATTTAATACGTTTAACTAAATAACTACCTTGAAACATTTTCCTTTTATGTATATATATATATTTTGATTGTGACAATTTATCTAGAGTTCCAGTTTTTATCCAACTCAAGACGATGTTTTCAAGGTGGCAATGTTAGAAATAGAAATGCAGTCTTCCGAGAAAATGAATGACAACATATGTTTGCTCAGGTTTTCCTTATCTGATAAGGTGAGTCAACTGGTGATATTTAGAGTACATCAATTGAAAAGCATTGAATAGCGAACAATGGTGGGTAAGTCAAAAAAAAAACGAAAAACAGACGTATTTAAAATTAAACATTGTTTATAATATTTATTGGAAGAATGATAAAGCGAATATCCAAAGAACTAAAAGGTAAAAAAAATGCTGAAACCATGTAAACATTATGAATTATTATTGTTTTATGTTCAAACTATGTATATATATATTAGCCAGGTGAAACACACGGAGTAAATGACATGATATGTGAACAATGCAGACCAAGTGTGGCAACCGAGTTTAGTTTCCTGATATACAATCACCAACCATAATTCGATTTTAATGTCTTCGATAAATGGATTTTTTTTTTTTTTTATTATTGATTTTTATATTCAACAGATGAAGTTAAGACCAACAGAGACCGAAATGCTGTCAGTCGTGTTTATTTGACAATAGAAATTTTGTATATAAATAAATATAATTAAAAAAAAATTATATTACAGAATACAAAAACAAAGAAGCCCGTGAAAATCTTCAAAACAGTTAAATGGGATGATTCTGATACACATCCTCCGTTAGAAACCATCTGTTCATTACTTGATAAAGTTAAAGTGAAAGAGGGTCAACCAGTTACGTTAGTTGGAAGGTAAAGTCGTACTCTAATGTATTACCCAAACAGTTACTGGTGGGCAGCAGAGAACAAAAGCAGGACGAAAATGGGTGATGTTTGCTCAAAATAGAAACCCCAATTAAATGTCATAAGTATCCTAAAATTTAAAAATCAAAAAACATCTTTATGTTTTTCGAAACAAAAATTTTGTACACATTCGCTCGTGTATGTAATCAAGTATTTGATTTTAACAAAAGAAATCTCTGTATTACTGAAAATTTATTACATTAGAGTTTTCTGTATTACAATCTAGTCAAAACAATAAGTATATTTTATCATCGGTACAAGGGCATCATTCGTAAATATAAGTCAACATGCAGACATAAATACGTTCAGGTATTTCACATCGAATTTGTTTTGGTATTACTATTTAAAAAGCACAAAAATGTCGGCATTCACCTCAAAACCTTTACACAGATTTATTTAGAAGGGATATAGGTACTATACTAACGTTTTGTTTCCGTCAATATATGTACTTGTACGTTTTGAATAGCTTTCTCAATATCATATACAATATAATCTTAAATGTATTAACAAATTAGTTGTAAACGACATTGAAATTTTGTCACAAGAAAAATTCTAAACGAAGAGAGAAATTTCTACAAAAATCTGTCCTCATCAAAAGAAGACCCTGACAAATATTCAGGTAATTCTAACTTTTTTTATTTAAAATTTATTCCTAAGCTTACAGATCTGAAAAAGGATATTTTCGATGCAGATATTTCAGAATCTGAGTGCGTTAAAGTTTTAAAAACATTTAAAAATAATAAAAGCCCTGGGTACAGATGGGCTTACTGCAGAGTTTTACAAATTTTTCTGGATTAATATAAAAAAATATGTTTTAGAAAGCTATAGATATTCCTTCTAGACCGGAACCCTGTCAATAGACCAAAGACGGGGTATACTGACTCTTATTCCAAAGAACGATAAAGATAGAACACTCTTGTCGAACTGGCGTCCTCTTTCTCTCTTGAATTTTGATTACAAATTATTAGCCAAAGTTATTGCGGGAAGAATGAAAATATTTCTTCCGAAACTTATAGATCCGGACCAGACGGGACATGTGGCTGGTAGATACATTGGTGAAAATCTACGACTCATTGCTCATACCATATTGTTTACTGCTTTAAAGAATTATCTCGGGCTTATATTACTAGTCTATTTTGAAAAGGTGTTTGATACGATAGAATGGAAATTTATTCAAAAAACATTGGTTTGTTTTGCTTTTGGTAGCAAGTTCCGGAAATGGGTCTCAACTTTATACTCAATTATATCTAGTCGTGTTGTAAATAATGGATTTAGTTCTAGTCCATTAAAAATTGAGAGAGGTGTTTGGCAATGGTGTCCTTTGTCTCCTTTTTTTGTTTATTTGGCCGTTGAACTGCTGGCAATAAATATTTGTAAGAACAATCAGACATCTGGTATAAAAATTGGGGATACTGAAATAAAAATTTCACAGTTAGCTGATGATACCACTTGTTTTTTGAAAGATGTATTTTCTGCGCAAATTTTGTTAGATTCGTTTAATGATTTTGAGAAGTGTTCAGGGTTAAAAGTCATTTTTTTCTAAAACCGAAGCAACATGGATTGGAAGAAATAAATTTAACAAAGAAGGTTTCCTTCCTATTAAATGGACAGATGGTTTTAACATTTAACGCTTTTGAAGAAATGGTTTGTTCAAATTTAGATATATGCATAGACAAAATGGAATCAATAATTAAAATGTGGAGGATCGGAAACCTTTCCTTGATCGGTAAAATCGCAATTCTTAAATCACTTGCAATATCGAAGCTTATTTATGTCATTTCATCTACACATGTACCAAGAGCTTATGTAATTAAAATACAACGTGACATTAATAGTTTTTTATGGAATGGTGGTACTCCAAAAGTTAAATCGGAAGTTATTCAAAAGTCTTCTAGCGTTGGGGGACTGAAAGCCCCAAATTTTAAAGTACAGCTGTTATCATTTCGTGTTATGTGGGTAAAAAGATTTTTGTCAGAACATGACTCCAAATGGAAACATGTTTCCAAAGCATTCTTCTCCCTTTTTGATTTAGAGGATTTATTTATGAGCAGATGTGAATTTGAGTTTTTAAATTTAAAAGCACCTCTTTTTTATATAGAAGTGTTATCTGCCTGGGAACGTTTCAAGGGTTTATTCATCCCATTGAATGCATTTCATGTTAGAAAATAATTCATTTGGTTCAATCCGTTTATCAAAGTTGACAGAACACGTATTTTTTACAGATCTTGGTAAATGAAGGGCATACGGTTCATCAATGATATTGTGGATGATACAGGCGATGTTTTGTCTCATGATGCTGTTATTAAAAAATATAACCTGATTGTTACTTTTGTAGACATTCTTCTGCTGTTGTTTTTTATTTGGTCGGGTTGTTGTCTCTTTGACACATTCCCCATTTCCATTCTCAATTTTATTCTATCTATTAAACTTGCTATACCACGTGACTGGAAAGATTTGTTATTACAACAACACTTGTCACCTAACAGAAACTCATTTGGATTTGTTTTTGAGCATGAGAAAAAAAATGCCTTACAGTAAATTATTCCCTAAAGATGTATATTCACTTTTTATCGATCGGGGTGGTGTTTCTCCTATTTCACAAAAAAGGTGGGAAGAAAGTTTTGATATAGAAATTAGTGACGAAAAGTGGAAAAATATTTATTCACTAGCTTTTAAATGTACTATAGAAAGCAAACTACAAACTTTCCAATAAAAATGTTACACAGAATAGTCTCACATAATTATCTTCGTGAAAAATATAAACTTTCATTAACTAATGAATGTGCCAGTTGTAAAGAAATAGAAACCATAGAGCATATTTTTTTTAAATTTACAGAAATAAAACAATTTTGGAGAGAATTTTCTAATTGGTGGTATTTAGTTTTCGGAGTAAAAATATTTTTGAATACAGACAGTGTAATTTTCGGTGTATTAAATTTTGAAAACTTAGTTTTAAATTATTGTCTTCTACAGGCAAAGTATTACATCAACTGTGCTAAGAACACACAATTATACAAACTGTTAATATGTGTGCAAGCGTTTCTTAAATTTATGAAAAGAAGGCTGATGATATAAGAATATTTATATTTATCGAAAGACAAACACGAGTCATTTGGGGGATTTATGGAAGTTATTTAATCAAATTTATTTTTGATATGATCATATATATTTAATGTATTCCAAAGTATCCTTAAGAGGTACTATATACTGAGTATTCACATCATTCACCTGTAAATTTTTACTGTATTATTCGTAAAACATCAATAGTATAACATTGCCATAAAATATCATGTTATTTATGTATTGTAAAAATGTATGTATGCACTGTAGTTTAGAAAATTAAAAAAATATAATCTTAAACCAAGGAAGCTGTATTTTAACTTGAATAATCGATTTTATTATTTTAATGAAATTATTTTACACTTTCAGTTGCTTTATTGCCACTTTTTTCTCTATATATACTATAGCAAAGGGAAAGGCTTTTCTGTTTGTGCTGCTGTCAGTTTGTGTCTATATTCTGTCAGCGCAATCGAAAGGGAGACGACATTTTCATTGTTGGAATATGCAACAGTACTCAAAAGAATTGAGGATGACTTCATCAAAGTCTTTGTAAGTTTTGTAATGTGCGGAATCCATTATTGTTTTCCTTCTAATAACATATGTATAACGCGCATGGTTCAAGTAACCACTCAAGGAATACTTTTGTCAAATTCAAGACAATTTTGTTTGGCCTTCAATGTCATTAAGATTAAGAGATAGTTACTTATTACAAATGTGCTTATTAACTTTAAAAAAGACAAACACGCTTACAAAGAAAAAGTGGAATAATCGTACAGGTTGTAAATAAATAAAACCACAAAGTTTTATTCACAAGAAAGGTTTGAATTTGTCCATGTCACGGGATAATATTTTATCCTGTGAAGAAAGTACTTATTCCCAAGAGATGTCTTCTTGCTTTCTAAACATTATTTTTTACTACTGACTTCAGACAACACAAACATTTTAAGCAAACATAAGTGATCTTTCTTAATTTGTTATTTGAAATCAATACATTTGACATTATGTTGCTACTTAACAAGACCTCTGAGTTATTTGATATTAAACATAATTAGGTTCACAAATAGTATAACAAAAAAATACCGAAGTCCAAGACAAATTCAAAAACTGACGGTCACTAACAAACGACAAAAAACCAAAACCTGAAACACATCAATAAAATGGAAAAATCCTATCTTAGTACCGGCATTTCTCTTTGTAGAAATTTGAAGATTAAATCTGGGTTTATAGCTAGATCAAACTCTTACTTGTATGGCCGTTGCATACACTGGCATTATATTGACAACAATGTGAGAGCAAAACCAAAAAAACATAATACGTTAAAAATTAAACAAAAAATAGCAGCAATTAAAAAGCATGCCAAAAGGATATTGCAAAAATGAAGTAAACCAAAATATACAAAAAATACAAAGACAAATAAAAAGAAAAGAAAAGAAATCTAAAACACGTTTTTCTGATGAGAAACAACGTCAGTACCTAGAATCTATACGTTTTGACCATCATGTTGATGCAGAATATTTAACAACAAAGTGTTAATATCTTTTGATGAACGTTTACTTTTTATAGGACGAACTTTTTGTGTACGCTTCTGAACATCATAAATTTCCTTAATGTGTTGCTACCGAAGGACTTGTCGTTCTCAAAATTTGTTTATACTTCAGATACAGAGGTTCCAATAATGTGTTGATACTGAGCATCGTAGGTATTTTGCAATATGAAGCTCCATAAACAATTAGAGGTTCTATCATCATTTTGCCTTTTAGAATAATTCAGTTATTACCTCGTGCTGCATCTAACATTCCTGAAATATATCACAATCCAAAAGTTCTTAATGATTTATAGAATTTTACAAAGTGGTTGCTTCAAAAAAATTCTACAATATTTAATAATATATTTCTATTCTAGAAAGATTATGAGTTTTGTTACGAAGTAATGGCACAGTACTTGGAGACACTTCATACATATTCGTTTATCGAATAACTTACCAGACTAGCTGTTTATCAATATCATTCAATCATTGTTTTCTTCTATAAATATATTTAAGAGGATGCAGTTTCATTACAATATCAAGACAAACATATGAACACAGATAACGTGTTTTGACGTCTTGCTAAGAATGTTAAGACTTCCTATCAAACCTGTTAAATTGCTGGTCTTTGGATTGCCATCAGAAGACAAATCTTGCATGGAATATAATGAATAACTGTGATTTTGATATAAAGAAAAACAACAAAAAATTTACTCCATTGATATAGTCTTTTTGTGTTCAAACTCATCATTCTTTGTTTTCCACTATATTTTGTATGTGTATGTTTTTCAATTTTATTTTTGTATTTCTAAATATAAATTATATTATTTTGTTTGATTTTTATTTTATTTTTCTGTTGCGTTTTGAACATTCTCCAAAACGTATCCAATACACACAAGCGTGTTTTTTTTTGTCCAAATGTGACCTTAAAATTTCAGATCGCCTAAGCATGTTCAATTTGACATCCCCTGTCAACGTATATTTTGATTCCGCCTAACAGAAGTTCCACTAGAAACATTGTTATAAACAATATCACAATACCTATTCATGATGGAACAAATATTCTATATCATTTATTCCGTTAGGAAATTATACTGTAATATTTATTCTTGTGGAAATAATATTCCACAATATTTCTTCCTTTTGGAACTTATATTATGGAGGAACTTCTATTCCGTCACACCCCAACCGTATCTGATAATTGTTATTTGCCAAAAAATATCCTTGTAGCACCAAAACTTCTCCGATCTTTTAGTGATAATATGTCCTCCGTCTCGTCAATTTCTTTAACGGCAATGTTCAATCAGTGATGGGAACAAGATAAAAGACGTCAGGTTTCATTTGCAAGATTCTAAAAAAATATCAAAGCCGCTATCGAAGGACATCTGGAGGATAGACGTAGTTATCGTATAGACAATTGTCAAAGACATAATACATTATCCTAGGTGAAATCACAGAGTTCTGTTTTTGAATTGAACACAAGATAAGAAGAAGAACTGCACAAAACAAATTCATCTGTACTTGCAGTGGTTTTATTCAATCATATAAGAAGGTATAGCACGGCCTTTGTTCTACATTTTTGATATATCTGCTTTTAGAGTGACTGTCTCATTTTTATTAAAAAAAAATCAAAACTAAGTTTCCTGTAATAATACCGAACGGATTTTTATTTAACCATATAAGTGATCACAAATCACAATAAAAAAACGATGGATACATTTTTGGGTGTTTTTGAAGTATAAACACGATTGAGTGTTCATAAAATGGAGACATCTGTGACTCATTAGACACGTTTAAATGTTGTGTTTTCAAAATATTTACCAAGAAGATACGGTTTTGTTTTGCAGTTGACGACATAAGACGGTGAAATGACACGTCTGGGACGGGTTGTGTAATATATTGTGATACGTTTTTATTGTTAGTCAAGAATGTTGAAGACCAAAAAGTCGTTTTAAGTTGAAATATATCACATAAATACATTTGAACATATTGATTGTATAACACTTTAAATTTGAACTTTTGGGATTTGCCTATATTATCGAATTTGCGATATTTGCGACTATTTTAAAATAAAAAAATTACGTCAGATGACTGTTTTCAAAATATAAATGAGCGGAAAAACAATAAAAATTACTCATAACGGTTTGAAAAGTCGGTGATATATACTTTGGAGGGCTATTGTATCTCGTGTGTTTCAATATTACAACAGCGGCTGCTGATAGAGTGTCTTTCCCGGTTTGCTACGCTTTCCAGGGCTTGCGTTTTCTATAATGATTATAGAGGGTTTCAAGGGAAGCCATTGAACCGATAGTGTTTCAAGTAGAAAGATGGAAATCATCCATTTACAGTTTTACCGACGCCATCACTAGTTGCTTGGCCGGTTTTTGGTGGGGTTTGTGTTGCTCAGTGTTTAGTATCTATAGTTAAAGAAGACCTTTATTGTGATTGTAATCGTGAATTTTTTATTTTAATAAATACAACTCGGTAGATTATATAGAAACAATGGACCAATAAACAACAAGTACGCACTGAGATATAAAACACTATAAAAGGATAGATTTAGCATATCAAAAAAATCCCTTCTGTTATATATTTGTGCGTAGAGTGATGGATTGTTGGTCGCTTAACGTCCAGTATAAAATGTTTGATTCATGTTCAGGACGAGATAAAAATTTCAATAGATACAATAGGTACGTATAGCAATAGAGGTTCACTAGGTTGCATGTCGGAAAAAATTTGGACTGCCACGGGAACATGATAGTATAATGAATAGGGACGAGAATTTATCATTCAAACAGGCCACTTATGGACCCCTCAAAGAGTTGTTACAGGGGTTCTTAACGTGTCACGATCTCTAAACAATGCTACGGCTTTAACGTCCCAATTCTGGCCGGACTTGGCTGCGTACTTGATACATTCCGCACAGCCAATTGAACGCCCCAGTTTGGTAAGGGTTTTACTTCCACTCGAAAAAAGACATGAAGTGATCCTATTTCCATTCCTCTTCCACCTTTGAATTTTGAGATTTTGACATAGAAAACTTGATGACATGTTACAAATGATTCGTATGTTCCTGGATTAAGATCAAGATGTAAGCATTGTGTTCAAATCGTTTATTTATCATTTATTTCAACAATTGTTTATTAACAGGACATAATTGTAAAATATGCAATTATTGAAGTGGTAATTGAAGGAAACTATTAAAGTAAAAATAAGATTTCACAGACTAACTCGGTACTTTAAAAAAGGTATCGACCTAGCAGAATTATCATTTCGAATGGTACCTGTAATCAATTTCATTCTAATTGATACTTGAAACCAATTGTTAAATGCCCCACCTTAAAAAAACAAAGTTCCAATCTCTAAGGAAAATTCAAAACAGAAGTCCTTTATCAATTTGCAAAATCAAAACCTTACACACATCAAACGTAAAGAGACTAATGTCGTGGTCATGAAATATTCAACTTTTACAAAGTCTGAGTAGCAGCTGCAATCTATTGAATACCGAATGAGTTATGAATTGCATCAAGTTCAAATTGATATATTGCTGATAAGGTGGAGAAATATGATAATTTCAAAGATAAAATCGTCTCGTTAGGCACATATACATTATTGCCAGGTATTGAATTACCTCATGCAAGATTGTTCGAGGTCAATAAAGGCAAGCTGTATTTTATCTGTTCGTTAGTTTTTACCTACCAATGGTAATCAGTCATACAGTTATCCTTTGGGACATTCCTAGTAAAATAGTGACTTTCCGTTTTAACTTTCAGAGAGTTCAGTTTTTTTATTATTTTACTTTTATTGTTACATAATGTAGATACATGGTAAATGTTAACTTACCGTTATATGTAAAAAGTATACTCTTGAAAACATTGGAATCATTGCATCATGAATCATTTTTACAAAGCATTCAAAATGTCGTCTGTTCAGGAACTGGTTTTTATCTGGCCATTGCAAATAATAAATTAATGCTTCGAAGAAAATTCTACCGTATGATCTGCTCGAACACTTATTAATATTCAATTTCACACTCGATAACTGAACTTATTCCATTATTATTAACCAGACCTGATGATCTGGTATTGTGTTTGTTTATGTTTGAAAACTCGTTTATGGTCATTTACAGTAAATGTTTTTTTAAGTTTTCTTGAGTTTTGAAATTGATGGATAGTTGTCTCGCTTATGATTATATCAAATCTCCTTATTTTTTATATTCAGACACACTAATAATCATACAGTGACCAGAGTATCCAATATTACGCCGCCCTTGTACTATAATCTACTAACTATAAATATATAACTTGTGAAATACTCATACGTTAACAGTTTGAATCACTCGAATGAACCTATATCAAAAATACTCGCGTCTTCCTCTTTCTCAGCATATATATGAAACAATTTATACATAGCTTTACGAAATTTAAGTCATATCCATACATACCTGTACAAAGTCTTTGCTACATTGGATTTGATTCATAATATAAATTTGTTTTACTTCTTTTAATTTGGATATTTTTTCAGAAAGCCTGCTTAATCTAAGAATTTTAGTATAAAACAATTTGTTTGTCAAGAGACAATATTGATTATAATAAATCGTAACTTGCATTGAATTTCAATTTTAAGTTTCCTGTTTTCGGCGAGCACCCGATTAAAATCTTAGTTTTAGATTCACAATAGTTATTTCTGGTTATGAATTTTTATCAGTTTCCGTAATCAATTGTGTTTGTTTTGTGGATAATAGAGTTATGTTTGACGTATTTTGGGTTTCCTTTTTAGGAGAAATGATGATAAAATCTTATTGATGCCTGATAAGGAAATGTTGTCAGTTCCCTTCTATGAAGATAGTCAATTGTTTCAAATAAAGTTTTTATATGCTGATTCATCAATAAATGAATTTTAAAATTCCATTGCTTTATTGATTCTTATATCAAAACACGATGTTTTTACAATTTAATGGAATTTGATGCGACTGTCATATAAGTGAGAGGTTTAGCTAGCTATAAAACCAGGTTCAATCCACCATTTTCTACATTAGAAAATGCCTGTACCAAGTCAGGAATATGACAGTTGTTACCCATTCGTTTGATGTGTTCGGACTTTTGATTTTGCCTTTTGATTTTTGATTTTCCTTTTTGAATTTTCCTCGGAGTTCGGTATTTTTGTGTTTTTACTTTTTATCCTTACTCGTCATGTTCCACATCTTTCAACTTGGTACACTTTTTGTGTTGATTTTTTTTTTATTTTTCTATGTTGTTATGTTATGTGTACTATTCTTTTAGCCATGGTGTTGTCAGTTTATTTTCGATTTTTAAGTATGGTTGTCCTTCTGATATATTTCGTCCTTCTTTTACGTATAGCATATATACTGAACGACTAAAGAAACGCAACACTAGATTATTCTTTGTAATTCCAAATTCCAAATATGCAAATTTTGCTAAAAAAAATGTATGAACATAAATTTCATGCATCACTTCATTGTAAAACAAATTTCAGCTCGAAAGGGGATTTGATTTTAATGTTTAAATCAATTGGTGCATGGGTATGCATTAAAAATATTGATGATTGTTTTACAGTCGAAGGCAATGACTTCATGTAACAAACGCAAAAATGATTAGCAAAAAGTTCAGTCAATTCTTTTAGGCATGTTTTGAGATCTGTTTTGGACCTTCTGAATTTGCCTGTATGCCATCCATTACAGTAAACGTAGTGATCGATAGTTAGCGTTATATATCGATTTGATTATTCGGGTTACCCATTACAGTGTGTTTTGACAATTATGAGATTTGAACTTTATGGCTAAGAATGTTTTCCCACCCCATTCATTCGCATTAACACATCCCGTGTGTCTGTATCGTTGAAAGGAAGACAGGTAAACGAGTACCCGACGTGAATTTGTATAGTTACAGTACGTTCACGTTTTTCTGCCTGTCTTATAAGCTGATTCAAATTTTCATTCAATCTCAGAAATATGAGGATGCAACAGTTTCAAGCTTATTTAAGTGTGGTTATCGATTGAATAAAAGTATTGTTCCATGAAAAAAAAACAGTTTAAAAAATCATTTATTTGTTTCAAGTTTCGCTTTAAGAAATTCGTGCGACTTCAATAAGCTGGTATGTTAAATAACCTCAAGTACGTCAGATATTGGGATTGTTTCTAAACACAAAAAAAGTACGGAAAGCATGATAAGTAGTTAATAAGGATCAATAAGGATTTAGTATAAACAATTAACAAAATGTGTTGCGTTTTTCAAAGTCCGTCAGTATATTATATCATCCTGGACACAACAACTCTCAGATAGTTTCTGTTGCAATGTAACTGAGGTTTACGCCTCTTCGTCATATATTACCTGGACCATAATCCATCAGCCTCCAATTCAAAATAAATGTTGCTTTACCCGATTAAATTGAAAGCAAAATTATTTTTTTTAAATGTTGACACAGCTAGGTTTCTGTTCTTGATCCATTTGGTACCAAGTTACAGATAGAGCTGCATACAAAGTATTATTGACTGACAATATAAAAAAGAAGATGTGGTATGAATGCCAATGAGACAACTATCCACAAAAAACCAAAATGACACGAACATTAACAACTATATGTCACCGTACGGCCTTCAACAATAAGTAAAGCCCATACCGTATAGTCATCTATAAAAGGCCCCGATAAGACCATCTAAAACAATTCAAACGAGAAAACTAACGGCCTTATTTATGTGAAAAAAATGAACGAAAAACAAATATGTAACACCTAAACAAACGTCAATCACTGAACTACAGGCTCCTGACTTGGGACAGGCACATAAATAATGATTGGTTCCGCTTAAACTGACGCAAACAATGAAATAAGAAATAACCAAAATTGCAATTTCAATTGATCATTAAAGAGGGATTACAGAAGAATCAGATCCAAAATTCACTCTTATCAACTGTTTTGATATGAGCGTCACTGGTGAGTCTTTAAGTAGACGAAACGCGCGTCTGGCGTATTAGGTTATAATCCTGGTACCTTTAATTACTATTTTATTATACCGAAACAAATTCTTTTGTATATCATTTCCCTTATCATTAAGTTCTTTTCAGTTATATAAATTGAATGGATTGATGTAAAACTATATAATGACTAATTTTGTCAAAATCAAATTAAAACTAAATTATGCTTTTATTGGTGAAAGAGTGATGTTTAATTTCCTGTCTTAAAATATACAACATGATTGCTATTATTGGATATGAATGATTTCTTTTATGATTATCCCCTGGTCTGACATTTTGGGGATACTAGTCAAGTACTCGCGAATGAATTTCTTTCTATCATCTTTTAAAAAGTAAAATTCAAAACGGGAAGTCGTTTATAGAAAAGTAAAATCAAAAGCTTAAACATGTCAAACGAATGGAAGACAAGTGTCATATTCCTGACTTGGAATAGCTATCAAAGGTACCAGGATTATAATTTAGTACGCCTGGCGCGTTTATATAGGGCATGTTCTATGTAGAAAATGGTGGATCAATCATGTTTTATATCTAGCTAAACCTCTAACTGTATGACAGTCGGATTGAAATCCATTATAATGACAACAAAGTGTGACTAAAATAAACAGACATAATAGGTAAAACAAGTTGGATGATGAACAGAAATGACAATTAAGTAAAGTTGCTAAAACTTGGAATACCAATTTTTTTATTTTTTTTTCATGTATTATATACACATAGGAAAAAGTATTCCAACACCTTGATTTCTTAAACCTTGAAAAATCAGCATCTTATTTTGGATACAATATGATAACAGATTTTGTCCAAAAAAATCATTTTACAACTTTTACTGCAGTCCAACTTTACAATGTCAGACATTTTGAAATTAATCTTAAGATGATTGTTGACATCATTATTGGTCGTTAAACACCAAAGAATTAGAACTTGGTGCAGCCTTCATTCATACGGATAACCGCCTATTAACGTCTTCCGATTTCTGCCACCAGGCAAATCCGGTCTACGATCTGGCCAAGAAAGATAAACCGAATCCATTGGAACAATGGATCTTCCTCCAGGATGCTAATGTCCAACTTTGCCGAGCTCTGCACAACATTGGATACGTGCCCCAGTATGTCTGTTCGTAAGTAAAGGTCCCCAAAATAGTCTTATCCCACGATAACCAGTAGCGATCTGTCGATCTCGAACAGTTCTTGTTTAAAGTTTAATGTATGGCAGCCACTCTTTTTTTTAGCATTGTATAGTTTAAAATGGGTTTCCTTCTGACCAACCTTCATTATGCTTGAATTTTCCTACCAGATGTTAAAGGGTTCTTCTTTGTCTCGACAGGTCTTTAACATCAGCTGTTGCCTAATTCTATTCTCAAAACGACTGATAATGGATGGGTATGACCAACCATACCTGCTATTGTCACAGCGACATTCCTGCTTCTCTTATGCTGATAGTCTGAATTGTGGAGGACCCATTACAAGGTCTCAATCTCACAAATTTTTAAATTTGGTTATTTAAAGTGTTGAAAACAATGAGGATGAAAACATCTGTTTTATTGTTTACGGGTACAATAGCTGCATGTGCAGATCAAAACTTATCGAGTCGATATTTATTAATTAAACTCAGGTGGGATTTAATAATGTTTAACTAGTTCTATTTCAACAATTATATCACAAAAAAAATTTAAATGTTTTTTTTTATTATTTTTATTTCACGTCAGTGTACTTTTTTTCATGTGTATATATGTTCAGAATATGATGAATGACAATTGTTTATCAATTTAGACCAGAAAGTGTATACTTTCGTTGATGATGTATATGCAACAGTTGTGATTTAAAAATCGATGACAGTTCACTTCTTGATAAAAAAAAATATTGGAAGTATCTCAATATAATTGTTTTGAAACTCAGATACAATACAAGGCTTTTGTGATTTAGATTATTACACAATGATGACTGCTGAAGCCTAATTGTTGTCATGTTTACCTAATGTGTCAGTTTCTGTTGCTCACACATTGTTGTCAATATAAAAGAAATTCGAGGAGACTGAAGCCTAATTGTTGTCATGTTTACCTAATGTGTCAGTTTCTGTTGCTCACACATTGTTGTCAATATAAAAGAAATTCGAGGAGACTGGCATACAATTTACACGTTTACCTTCATACACGACCATGTTTTATCAATCATATTCAACATAAAGAAATGTATGTACTAGGTCAGGAATATGACAATTTTTTTTTCATTCGTTTGATGTGCTTAAGCTTTTTAATTTGCCATTCAAGGGCCTTTCAATTTTCAATTGTCCTTGGGGTTTGTTATTTTTGTTATTTATATATTATTATTTTTAATCTCACGTTTTCTTGTTTTTACAGAAAAGTACGCATAAAATTGATTAAAAATTTTCTGACTTCAATTTTTTATGATAGTGTTCAAAATTTGTATTAGAAGGGGGAAAGAGAGGCGAAAGATACCAAAGGGACATTCAAACTCACAATTCGAAAACAAACACACAACGCAATGGTAAACAAACAAGACAACAAACAAAACCTAACATAGAAAACTAAAGACTTGGCAATACAATAGATATTAAGCTCCAAAAGGGTAAACAGATCCTACTGCACATGTGAATATATATTAAGCATTCCATGACCCTGCATGATAAATGTATCTAACGAATTTGCGGAAATTGCATAAAATTTACAAAAAAGCTGTCTTTTTCTTATTTCAACGGACAGTTACAAAAACACGAATCAACGGATATCCCGTCAACTGTCTAGTTTTCTTTTCATTTAAATTAGCGAGGAAACCTTTAACGGCCACGCGGAAATTAAAATATAGAAATCGTTTATTTTATCATTTCAAACAATTTACCACACTTTGTCATTCCGGTACATTATTAAACTCGTCGATTAAGTTTCTTTTTTTAAGGTCAGTTACAAATACAATAACTACTTCCTTATTTACTATACAGAAATGAAGGAAAGAAAATGTTAGGAATAGTTCTCGTACTGATTTTGAATTTCAACATTTCTGCTGCAGGTATGTGTATAAGTATAACCCTTGCATGAATCAAATGTACTTTAGCCTTATATGTATATACACAATTTAGAAATAAACTAAACTTTATTTAACGAATATGTAAGTAATAGAATATAAATATTGGAATATTATAAATAACTTCAGTGACAAGACGAATAGCATCATGCATTCACCGTGACTTAGTTGTACATTATCGTTAACGAGTGGTAGGACATTTCCCTGTTTCACCCATACCGGTATCACTATTCGAAGCTAAATTTGAGTTCGAAGTAAAGAAGAAAATGAGAAAAAAAAATAATAAAATAACAAAGCGGCTTACTGCTCCTTTGCTTAAATCATTATTTTTTGTGTCAAAATCTACTCTAGAAATGTAATAATTCAATATATTTAACAACAGTGCGAATATGTATACCATCTATGAAGTTGATGTTTGAACATCGCGTAATCATAAAAAATGTATGGTTTTTTTAGAAGAAAAGAAATTAAAGACCACTCTTTACACCAATAAAATAAAATTGAGAAAGGAAATGGGAAATGTGTCAAAGCGACAACAACCCGACCATAGAGCAGACAACAGTCGAAGGCCACCAATGGGTCTTCAATGTGGAGAGAAACTCCTCGGATGCGTTCTTCAGCTGATCTCTTAAAAAATATGTATACGTTCAGTGATAATGGACGTCATACTTAATTCCGAATTATACACAATAAACTAAAATTAAAAAGGCGTATTTCAGCTTTAATTTGATTTTGACAAGAATAAGTCATTATATAGTTTTAAACCCATTCATTTAATTTATAAGCTGAAAAGAACTTAATGATCAGGTAAATGATATGTAAAAGAATTTGTCTTTGTATGTTAAAAGAGTAAAAATTATTACATAAACTATGTTGAAGTCAATTACTGTGTTTGATTCAATTTTTTTGTGGTAATAAACCGAATGATTGTTAGCGTACAAAAACAAAAAACTAATAAATAAATATAGTTTTCGCAATATATGTTAGAAGAGAGTCGATCAACTTCAGTCAAATTCATTTATTGTCAATCATGAAATTGCATCCAGGGTATATAAATTACCACTACATTTTAGATTTACATAAAATATCATTTTAGCAACTAACTGAGATAGTCGTGGTTAGTCATATTGAGAACTCTTTTTTTCTTCGATTATCATCAGCACAGTCCTTCAATGTTTGAATGTACCAAAGTTTGAACATAAGTCGTATTAGCACAATTTATTTGATGAGTGTTTATCACTTCTCATACATGGTCGATTCAAACCATGAGAGGCGCATTCCAGACTGTATCAATAGCCTAGTAGTCATCACGTTTGAATTTAAATAGCATTGCAACATAAATTGTAAGAATATTTCATAACGTCAACACTAATAGATTCTTCTACCACATGAAATGGACTTATTCGTATTTGCTATAAGTTTGTTTCCTTTTTTTTTTTTGCTTTTTATTGCTCTACAATAGCAATTTTGTGTTTGAAATACTTGATCGTCTATTTTAATAAGTGCAAAATTTAAACGAAACGCGCGCGTAGCGACCCAATTTCTGAGTTACACTTGACAAAAATAATAGGTACTTATAAATCTGTATTACAGCTTCGTAACTTTGTAATTGTAAAAAGATTCGATTAAAAACACCACCCGGCATTAATTTAGTATGAACCTTTTTTTTCAAACTGGACATACAGTGTAATAGTTTACAATTTTTTTTGCAATATTCGAATCAGTTTTTATTTCTCTTTCTTACTATTTTAGTTATCAAGTTTGGTATTGCTTGCTGCCTTGATTTATTATTTAGCTTATATGTAACTCTGGTTCTCTGTTTTGATTCGAAAAGGTCGAATGTAAAATGTTAAATGTGACAAACTAAATGCATAATATATACTGGATATCAATAAATGATGTTCAATAAAGGGCAGGCAACACAATTTGCGTGCATGTATGGACAATAATTATCAATTAATCTCGTGAATAGTATAAGTTATTAGTCATCAAAGGGAAATCTAGTTCGAATCATAAATGAACTTCAAAGGAAGGTTAATTAAGTTATCTTTGGTGTACAGGATATTTGAAAACATATTTTAGCTGACAATAGACTGACACGCAAAGACATTTGTCAAATCATTATACCTCAGTTATCTTTTTTATATAAAGTAAGTACACAACAATTTGACTTTTTTTCAAATAGCAAGCATTGAACTATTTGACTGGACAATAGTTCAAACTATTGGACCTCGATGAAACTATTTGACCGCAAGCGTCAATATATTTCGCGGAATTGCAAATGCATCACAGCTACGGTATAGCCTATAGGGGAATGTTGAGAATATCGCGGTAGTTGCGACGTCATGTTTAAACACTGTATATACGTCTGTTGTATAGTAAGTTTATAGTTTCCTGAGATACAACTATATGTCTGGGGTACGCCTCAGAAAAAAAGTTGAACCGCGGGGGACAATACACTTACTATTACATTCATAACCAGTCAATAAGTATAAAATAAATACCACAATAATGTAAGCCATAACTTGATAAGAATGATTCTACGGTTTTGAAACTATTAACAATTTTAAATTTTACTTCGAACAAGCATCGGTAATCTGTAAACTACATGTCTGGGACATCAGCCTATATAAAGTCAATGAAGCCCATGTCAAGCTATACCAGTACATCAGGAAAAGTCTCACACTATTTCTTTTATTATAGAAATTATAGTGTTAGGATTTTTAGGAACTTATTTATTTACGGATTTTACTATACGACCCAGATATATATCGCTTTCAATGAAACTTTTATAAACTTATTTTGTCGTGATATCATTGTTGTGCTTTTTTTGTAGAATACAAGAGGAAAGCCGGACGGCTGTTTGTCTTTCTAAATCTCCTGTTTAGAGAAATATTCAATAGTATATATAGGAATACATGCTATCAGATTCAATTTATTAGGTAGACATTTCAAAGAGTGATTTGCATAGTCAATGAACATTGTTCATTGCTTTACCTGAATAGATATTTTGAAGAAACATTGTACCATATTGCCTGCGTTGTTCCTCTATTAAGATGATAGTAATGACATTGTAATATTAATGTTTCATTTTGAGTTTCATACTAATGTGATTCTTTTTTCAAGATTTTCATAATTGATGTTTTGATTTTTTGAAAGAAAAATCTTTTTTTCTTTTTTTCATCGAAAAATTAATGTGTCTTTTTTGTAGACGTGGCTGCAACATTTGGTGGCACATTGAATTTAGCTTGTAATGTAACACCAGATGTAGCACATGGTGTATTTGGATGGCATAAAAAGAGCAGTGAGGATAAATGGAACACTATTTCAGACCAACAAAAATATGAAGGCGTCAAACGAACTAAATTAACCATTAAAAACGTTGATAAAAATGATGCCGGGGTTTATCGTTGTTTTTCATATGACGACAAAAAAAGGTTCCCAAAATATGGTTCTAATATAATAGTGGTAGTACCAGGTATATACAGTATAATTGATTATAACAATACTTTTATATAACACTTCAAAACCAAAAATATGTTACCCATCATATAGAATATGAAAAAACATTACCGTACTGCATAGTATTTTTTGTCATGTTTATCATATTTCAAATCTCAAGTTTATTTCTTTTTGTAAATGATTTGCTAAATGAAAAACAATATGTGAAATGTGTCATTAACACAGTTATTTTGAAGTGCATTTCTTTAGAACAATGACTTTTTTTAAATTAAATGACAGACGGACGAATGACGGTCAACGACGACGACTTCGACTGGCATCAAGTGATGAATATATATATATATATATTGAATTTACTGCTATTCTTCCGTTCAAGTGACATAAAATAATATATATATGCATATATATACTAGTATATCATAATCTGGATGTCTGCAAAGTTCACGCCCAAACTTATCTTTATCCACTCATCCGAAGTTTGATAAGAAACTTTAGATGACAGAAGGTAAAGACGAAAATTACAAATGTTTTAAAACATATTATTCAAGTAAGCTCCGTATTATCTGTACAATCTTGTTCCACCTATTGTATAAAAAACAACTGTATATCCTTTCTGAAATGACAATGATATCATTGTTCCTTTGTGTAGACTTTCCCTTACGAAAGAATAGTTTTACCACCAACTATTAGACCATGGAACTACACCGATTTGTCTCTACGAAAATCAAAATATAAAATCCGATTACAACCGCTAAATATTTAAGTTTAAAGATGTACCTGAACACTTTTTCCATAAACCAAGAAAACTAGTGTTGCCTTTATTCATATTTATTCAATACTAGATTAAGTCGTACAGTGTTATATATTTTTAAATATTTCATTGTTATGCATTGTTATTTGGAGCGGAAATCATACGTGTGGTTTCCTTTTGTCCCATCCATTTTACTTTGAGTAAACAAAAAAATGCTTAAACCAAACCTCGTTTTCTTATGTTCATATCTTGAATGATTCATGGGTTTTTTCTCTTACCTTTTTAGTTACACATTGACCATGCATGCTGAATACAAACTCTGGAATCTTTTTTACACATTTGATTGATATCAATGAAATATGAGGCTGTGATAATAGATTAGAACTCAGATAGAGTTCATATCAATATCACAAACCCATAAATGTAAAAGCAAATCTGACTATAGCTAATAAAATAAAGCTGTTTATTAAATTGAGTTTGGAATTGTGGATTAAGCCAAAGAGACAACAACCCCACCAAAATGCAGACAACAGCCAAAAGAAACCAATGGGCCTTCAACGCAGCGAGAAAATCCTGCACGCGGAGGTGGGCCTCAGCTGACTCCTATATAAAACTGTGTACCTGCCTGATATATGCTTACATGCCGTATACATAATTTGTAGGAAGTCCTCGTGTACCTTCTACAACTACCACTGCATCAACGACGATAACAACTCCAACTACTATCACAACTACTATCACAACTTCTCCAACTACAACAACAACGACTACCACAACTTCTCCAACTACTACAACAACAACTCCAACTACAACCACAACTTCTCCAACTACTACAACAACAACTCCAACTGCAACCACAACTTCTCCAACTACAACAACAACTAATACCACAACTTCTCCAACTACTACCATAACAACTCCAACTTTTACCACAACAACTCCAACTACAACAACTACAACTACTACGAATCTTCCACCAGGTAAGCTTAAAAATACAGCTGCAAACTGTATTTGTTTGAATTCTGACTCATAGTTATATCACAGATGGCAATCCATGAAATCCATGTTGAAAATTGTCTTTACATTCTTCTTACTAAATTACAAGGGTTTATGAAATTTTGGTGTCATGGTTTATATATAAGTAAGTTTTACTGTTTAATGCGTTTTCAGATGCTTAAATGTCATTTATTTGGACGGGGTTTTTCATCTAGCAGTTGCTTGCGGTTTCACTAGGTGTTTTTTCATTCTTTCTTGATTTCCTTTAGAACATGCCATCAATTAATCCAGGATGTTTTAATCTAGAAGCAGGTACAGGCACTAGTTCTATATAAAAAATAAACCTGAATAAGTTGGTGACGAGGGACCTTGAAAAGTCCCAAGTTGAAGAAGCATACAAAGAAAAATACGGTGACCTATAGTTGTTAATGTCTGTGTCATTTTGGTATATTGTGGATAGTTGTCTCATTGGCAATCATACCACATTTTCTTTTTTATATTGGTGAGATAATGGATAAATAAAAGCAATCGTAGTATACCGCTGTTCGAAATTCATCAATCGATAGAGAAAAAAGCAAATCCGGGTTAAAAACTGAAACTGAGGGAAACACATCAAATATAAGAGAACTACGACACAACAGAAACAAACTTTAACATAACAATGGCCATTTCCCTGACTTGGTACAGGGCATTTTCAAATAAAAATGATGGATTTAATATGGGTTGGTGGCATGCCAAACCTCCCGCTTTATTGGCGATGTTAATCATAACATTAAACTGACAACAGTTCATGACAGGACTACAATACAAATAAATTGGAGAACAAATAGGACAAAGAAACAAATGAATAATAATCAACAAAAGGTACCAGGTTAAACAAAATTAAATTACGCCAGAAGTGCGCTACGTCCACACAAGACTAACTAGTGACGTTAAGTTTGGATGCCAAAACAAGTACAAGATTGAAAAGCACTGAAGTCAAAAGTCTCAAAAAGTTGTAAAACAGATACAGTAAAGTCAGCCTCATATCTTGACTTTAATCTAAAAATATGACAATGAGTACCCTTCCGGAGCACTTGAGATCACCCTTAGTGTTTGGTAAGCTTCGTGTTGCTTAGTCTTTAGTTTTTTTATGTCGTGTCATTTGTAGTATTATTTGTCTGTTTGTCCTTTTCATTTGTTGCCTGGTCTGTTTCTCTGGTATCTTTCGCCCCTTTTTTTAATACCTAGACGCGCGTTCGGTCTACATAAGACTCATCAGTGATGCTCCGATTAAAATAGTAATGAAGCCAAACAAGCACAAAATTGAAGAGCATTGATGATCCGAAATTCCAAAAAGTTGTGCCAAAATGATTGTGTTTTCATTGGGTTTTTTTAAAAGATGTTCCACTCGTATATCAACCATCAGATAATATCAAAGCTTATACTGGTGATACCATTCAACTAAAATGCATCTATAAGTCATATCCTAAACCTTCAGCTGTATTCTGGAAACTAGATGGTGAAAAACTGAATGTGTCAGTTGCAAAATATAGCGGAAGTACAATTAATAAACCATCTTTAACTATTTATAACACGGAACTATAAGTTGCAGGAACGTATGTGTGTGCCGTAGTCAATGATATAGGAACTGGATACAGAAGTGATATCCGAGTCATAATAACAGGCAAAATATCATAGACTTAAGGTACTTTATTTACTTAGTAATTAAAAGCCTTTCGATTGTGATCATACGTTTTAAACAATACACTAAATATATATTAGTTAACGCAATGCGCATCAATAATAAATCAACACAACAATACAATAATACAAAATGTAATATGCATCCAATTAGTGATCGTGATCTTCAAATATTTTAAAAAGGAACAAATAATGTCATCATATACTACCAAAGACCTGTTATCAATATTGTTTATTCACTAACAGACAAACATTTGATGTGTAAGTTTAACTTGTGATTGTATATACCCAGCTTCAATACCTAAACACTTATCATTGTCAGACCAAGATCAGACTGGTGATGACATAGTCCCAATTGTCATAATCGTTTGCGGTGGAATAGGAGGGATAGTTGTATGTGTTGCTGTGCTTTTCATCTGCATTGTACTCCGACGGTAAAGCATTTACGTACATTGTGTATCAAATAACTCATATTGTCGCAAAACTAATGTTAATATTTTTTAAGAATATTGGGGACCAATCTGAAATTATTTTATTTATTTTTAAACAAATAACAAAGAAGTTGTTCAATGTATTTCCAACACAGATATAATTATTTAGTTATATAAAACTAAGGTGATATGGAATGAAAGCCAAAGAGATAAATATCAACCAAAATTTAAACGAAGTGGACGTATGCAATTATAGGCACCCGAACGGTCTTCCGATTTGAGAAAATTTCACATACCGTGCTCAACCACCAAACTAGCCTGAGACAAACTACATAATTCAGATCGATACAAAGACAAACATCAAACAAAAACACAGATCGCTGGATATGTATCCATCCCTCAGTCCTAAAACATAACAGACAGTAAATACAAATCTAAGGGTCCTCGCACTTTTTATTTTTATGAGTTATTTTTGTCTGTTACTTTGATTTGTAAAACATGATTTGTATTTTTTATGTCACAAAGAAGACGAAATTCAAATCAGAAAGACACAAATGAACAGAAAGAGAACACAGAACTTAAAACGAATGAACAGGCCGTTCAATACACCCCAGGTACTAATTCGTCTAACTGAAATAGTTTGAATTGAAAAAAAAGAATCTATGATAATATTTGAATGTTCACCTTATGATAATTCATTTTCGATTATATTAAGGATGTTCCTTGTCATGTTTTCGAAATTTCGGAATCCTCTGTATCCATTTGAGTGCCTTGAAAAAATTGCCCAATGGCCCCCATTTTTCTTTTTATAAATCTTTAACATGTATTATAACAAGCCATCTGTAAAAGTCGTATAAAATCTTTGTTATTTTTTTAATAGTTTTTGAGAACTTAAACTTGTCAATGATGAAGCTATGAAAAATCAAGACAGAACATTGTCCCGCAAAATTTTTAATTGTTAATATCTCGAAAACAAACACATTGACCTATATCTTTTTGGGGTTTTTTTTCCTTTAATTATCCCCTATCAATATATACTTGTGTTATTAAAAGCTTGGTATTTTGAAACTGAGTAGCAACTTCCTTAAGTCAGAGCACATATGATAAAAACAATAACTTGATAATGTTATCAACCATAAAATGTGATACTGAACGTTATAACACAACAACAATGTTTTGACATCGAATATCTATGTGTCTATGGCTGGACTTCCAAATGATACAAAAACCACGAAGACCATAGACATGACAAAATTGATGTATTGCTCTTAACATTTCGATGTAGTATCGTTTTGTCAATATGATAACAGTTTGGTTAGTATTATGGGGTTTCATTTTTTCATTTTGGTCCAAGGATATTCGAATTAAGAAATGAATCTCCACGTATTGTTAACTTTCCAGATACTCTATTGAAAGATGACGAAGCTGCATCATAGCTAGTCGTTACAGTTGGCAGTGTTATACACCGATAAACTACTGTTGCTTTCATCTATGTTGCATTATACAATATAAAAAAGAAGATGTGGTATGATTGCTAATGAGACAACTATCTACAAAAGACCAAAATCACACAGACATTAACAACTATAGGTACGGCCTTCAACAATGAGCAAAGCCCATACTGCATAGTCAGCTATAAAAGGCAAGACAAGACAAGGTAAAACAGCATATGTTTCAACAAACCAAGGGTTTATTTGTTTGTTTTTTGTTTGTTTTGGGGTGGGTTTTTTTAATATATACCCAATTCCATATAAATACGAACACATCGTATGCATATAACCATCACTTGTAAAACATGATTTTCCCTTCTGATTTTTATAAAGTTTATACAGAGGTAATTCTACAACTTAGGCCGTGTTCACATTGACCTAAATTCGGTGTAGTGTTAGTGTAACCCACACGTAAACTAAACACAATTGCGTTCCCATTGATAAAACTCAATGTTTACATGTAGTTTAAATCATGTTTTATCTACACACAGTCGATAGTCAATGTAGGCCTAGTGTAGGTTGAGTGTACACAAAACTAGGCATTTAGGACATTAGCTTTACCGTGTATATATTTAAGGAGGAAACTATTTTTGAGTAAAATTGACATTTTTGATAATTATTAGTAAAGAGTGGTCTAAATTTTACAGATTTTTTTTGTTAAAAAAAAATTAACGTACTTTATTAACCCCTGATCAAGACTCAAAGCAGCATCGTTTCCGAACCCATAAGGCAGCAACCAATTGAATTTCGGGGGGGAGCTATTATAGTTGAGTATAAAACATAAAGGCAAGGGGGTGGGGTGGTGAGCTATGGATTTTGTTTTGGAAATAGAAAATGTTTCAAGTTTTTGGCCCTGAAAAAAATTTGTTTGTTTCACCCTCAGCTGCCACTATATATAATGCTAAAATTGATTTCGACTTGTCACCAAAATTTGTTCTGAAAAAAAACAATAGCCCCCCGCTCCCCCTCCCCCTCCCCAAAAAATGAAGTACATAGTTGCTGCCTAATTCATTTGAAAAGGTCTTCCCGAATCGACTTGACGTACACAGAAATATTCGCCACTGGTCTTTACTCAAACAAAGATTCACGCATACATGCATGACTAAAAAATGTGTGAGGTAAATGATATATTTGTCTAGTATCTCCGATCCGTTAAATAACATTTTAAATAAATAAAAAAATTGTTACCCTATTCCTTTACCAAATACTCCTAATTCAGTTCTACGTAATGAACATTTAAATGTCATACAGTTTACAAGTGGGAACAAATCTTATGTACAGGTAGCTAAACAAGGTGTATAGATGTGAACAAATGTAATGTGAAACCAGTGTACACTACACTAAACTAATTGTAAACATGTCTACTCTACACGGCGTTTGGTGTGAACACGGCCCAAGCTAATTTCAAATTTACATGCAAATTATCATTTTTTATTGATGAGATAAGTTTGCCCTTTTTGTTTTTTCTCATGATTTAAAAACTGAATTTATTTATGGCATCTTTGCAAAAACAAATCATAAGGGTAAATGCACATGCTTATATAGGACATTTTTTCATTTACAGACCCGGGTGAGGGTGAAACCTCAACTTCAATTCTGATCAAACCAAACCCATCTACAGATGGAGAGAGTAACGACAAGAACATGGACCATGGCAGTATAAAAGTCAACGAGCTGAAGGATTATATTTCCCAAAGACATCTGAATGAAGTGTTGAAAGATGACTATAAAGTAAGGAGTTATTTGATTAAATGCTTCACGATCAAAAAAAAAATATGTATATATGTATATTTATGTATTAGCATATAACTAGTTGTATTATGACATGTTAGTTAATATTTCGGTTGTTGTAATTTACGACTTTGTTAAAAATGATGAATTATATCTGCATGTATCCTTTTGGGTTTATCAAGGTTTCTATCAAAATGTATGTTATAATTGTATACTGATACAGAAAAATAAATCATGTATTTCATTCAAAGAATAGAGTCGATTAAGGCTTTATCAGACCACAAGTTCCGTTAATTTTGCTATTGTTTCACTCAGAATACATTAATCACTTAATCTAAACACCTTTTTTGTTATCTTATATGTATGTTTAAACGTTTTATTATTACCACTTAAGAAAATACCATATGGAAATCTACACCCAACTACAAAGGCTCAGCAAAAAGTAAATCTTCAAAAGAACAGATTTAAAACAACATTTCCATGTAAGTATTTGTTAAGTTTTCAAAGATTTTTAACATGTATTTATTTGTTTGTATGCGTACCTTTAACCGTTTCACAAATGATATCGGATATGTTCCGTACGTCGTAACTACAATCCGCTTCCCTTTCATGATTGTTACCTACCGAATTAGACTATTAACTTGATTTGTTATCACATAAGCAACACGACGGGTGCCATATGTGAAGCAGGGTCTGCTTACCCTTCCGGAGCACCTGAGATCACTCAAAGTTTTGGGTGGGGTTCGTGTTGTTTATTTTTTAGTTTTCTATGTTGTGTCATGTGTACTATTGTTTGTCTGTTTGTCTTTTTTATTTTTAGCAATGGCGTTGTCAGTTTGTTTTAGATTTATGAGTTTGACTGTCCCTTTGGCATCTTTCGTTCCTCTTTTAAACAACCTCATATGACCAAATTTGTATATTTTACAAAAGCAAGGATATCGAAATAAAGACGAATATTGACGATTTTTTACGTCTATGTGGTATTTGTAAAGTCATGACTATACCGCATACATTATTTTTTCTTGTAGACGACCATACACGGGTTGTGTTAGAACCAGGTCATGGAAAGTCTTCAGATTATATAAATGCTAACTACTTAGATGTAAGTGAACGTGTGCAAAATAAGTACTAAATAACCTAAAATTTCTGCCTGAAATATTGTCATAAGAATTCAATAATGTTAGTATGCCCCCGCCGTAGGAGACGAGGACATTCAGTGTTATCCTTGACAGTTTTTCCTTCTGTCTGTCAAAATTTTGTTTCCGCACCTTAACCTTTTTTCGTTATCCAACATTTTTGAATCTCATACACAATGCTAGAACTAAAAGACCCAGACAGAGTTCGAATTTGGGTTGTGTGTCGTTTATCGTTTTGAAATATGGTAAATTTTAGCTTGGAAATTGCAAAGAGGGGGTATTCTTGCTGAAAATGTCTTCAGCAGGCATGGTTGTAGGGTGAAAAATGAGAATAGTGAACGTGCTATAGATCTTTGTGTTTGCAATAAACTGGTGATTGGGTCTCCATCTTTCCGCAAAAAAAACATCTATACACCAACATGGAAATCACCTGATGGAAGAACAGTTAACCAGATTGACCACATATTGGTGAACAAAAAGTGGTATAGATCGTTAAGAGAAAAACGAGTATTCAGGGGTGCAGACGTACCTATTGATATCAGGGGTGCAGATCACTATCTATTGAAAATCACCATCAAATCAAAACTTAGAAAGGCACCTACTGAAAACCAGAACAGAAAGAGACTAGACACAACAAGATTGAAGTCACCAAATGTCAAGAAAGCTTTTTGCTTAGAATTGAAAAATCGGTTTGGTGTGCTAAACAACTCTGATGATGGAGAAGGTAGTGTAAACGAAAAGTGGTATAACATCGAAGATATTGGCATAAAGGACAGTTGGTCACAGGTAAAAAAAAAAAGAACAAAGATTGTTTATTATCGGAAACTTGGCAACAGCTTTGAATACAGTATCATCCTTGATAGCTCTTTCTCAGACTCTTTTCAAATTAAATCTGGTGTAGAACAGGGATGTCACTAATCCTATCCTGTATTGGCTATCGACTGGAAATAAACGCGGTGTGTCAGTGTAAGATCACCCCAATGGCCGGAGGCCAGAGGGTGATCTGAAACTGACACACCAAGTCCGACTTGCAGAACTGTTTTACATCCCAGCTGTTTTAGATTTGACGAAAAACCATTTACAATTCATAAAATCGAGTTTAGAACGCCACACAACCATAACAATATACTTAATGTATTACTATGTGATGTATACCCTTTCTGATCCCCAAACACGATGCGTAGATATCAAACAATGTCAACTCGCCCCACATGTCAATCGGCCCACACTATATCGCCATTTTATCACAAAAATCGTCCACTGTTGTTAACCGACTTGCCCACTTTGAAAAAGTGTAAAATCAAATTGAACACTCAGTCTGAAAACTCACTTATTAACTAAAAAGGTTAAAACCCCACTGAATAAAGGTCTGACAACTCGCTCCCCTTATAAAAATATCTAGTTTCCTTTAAGTGTGTCAAATTACTATCATTTCATATCCAGTCGTCCTGGTGTAGTGGTATGTGTCGAGGCTTGATATGGTAAAGGTCTTGAGTTCGGATCCCAGCATATACATTGGATTTTTTCTACGTGAATTTTGATAGAGAGTCTTTTCCGTATAATTAATTATAACTTTTATAGTGGATTTGACAATCCTGCCAAAATGTTACAGGACAAAGGAAAGCATGCATAACAAAGAAACTCAAACTGGTGTGATCTGGTAGGGGTGATCCGGCTCAGATCATCCCTGTTAGAACAAAGGAGCTGGGATGTAATACATAAAAATAACGGGAGGGAAAGGATATACCTAAAGGCAAGACTGTGTAAAAATAGTTTTTATTCAGTGAATAATTACAAACAGTTTGTATCAATGGCGGAGAATGACAACAAATAAAATAAATAATGAAATATAATATGAATATTGAATCTTCTCAGCTAAATAAAGGTAGATACCTAGATTGTTAAGCTCTTTAATGTTATGAACAGTCAATAATTGTATAAGTTTATAACAAGATGTTTTTCCATAAAAACACACGTGCAACATTTGCTGCACTTCATACAATCTGAAACTTCTAATAGTACAGTTTAAGGACAACACTGCGAATCTACAACATCAATGTAAAATCTGTCCTATTGTATTTAGCTTGTTTAAGTTATTGATCTTCAAACGTAAATGCATTCCATACTAGATGCCTTAGAAAGATCAATAAAATATTCTGACCAAATAAGATAAGCATCAAGAGCCTTTTATAGAATGTGATGCTTAAAGCATAACAGCAGAAATCAAATAACGAAGATTTAGATGGTTCGGCCATGTATTGAGAATGCCACAACACCGCACACCTAAAACAGCTCTTTATTGGACACCACCAGGAAAAAGGAAACCAGGGAGACATAGAATCACCTCGTGAAGAACTGTTACAGTAGAATTGGAAGCAATGGGTTACACCTAGGCCCAAGCCCGGTACATGGCTAAGGGCAGAAAGAAGTGGGTTGGGGCCTTATGTTCCACTCGCTATGGAAAGGATAAGTGAAGTAACTATTATTGTCCTCAGACATATTCTTCTTTTTTAATGTTTTCGAAATAAAAGAAAGCGACCTTCACATTTTGCATGAGGCACGGAATTTAAAAAAATCAATACTTATTATTCCAGATCTTCAAAATGAAATAGCAATGTTATAAACATTTTGAATTTGCAAAGTAGAACTTTAAACAATGAAAGTGTGTAGTGGTACCAAGCAGCACCACGTGACTTCAATTCAGATATGTTTTTGTCATTAAGACAAAACTTGCGTTATGAAGATGTTGTTTTCGAAGAATATATTTCGAAACATTTTGTTTAAAGCATTATGCATGGGAAATTAAACTAGTTGTTTCATATTTATAGTTATGATTGATAATTTTAATATAACATGTCAATTATCTTTTTAGGTAAAATTAAAATTTTCAAATTGCATATATAAAGACAATAACAATAAGTGAAAATAAAGTTGTGTAATGAAATGGACGAAACATTTAAATATATTCTTGGGTGGCTCATACATGATTGAAAATAAAATCACGGAATGAGATTAATTATCTTGCAGTCACAAAACATAGCATCTGAAAACAACACGCTGATTGACAAAAAAACACAAAATTTAAGGCCAACACAAAACTTTAAAAAGTCTAAGGTCAAATGTTAGTAATCGATTTAAAATCTTTCAAATGCATTATCATAATGTAATTAAAAGCTATGTATTTGTTAAACTAATCCTATAAAGAACCATTTGGTACTGGCCAGATATTACCTACAAAAGCATTTTCTCAGTCACAAGTATATAAAATGCTGAATACACAAACGATTCTCTTTCATACAACACATGTTCAACAGATAGGATTGTGAAAAAGTTTAAAGAGAGTACAATGTAAATGTTGGATAGTAGAAATAACATTAACAATTTGAAAGTAAATCAAAATTTAACAAGCTGATAAATAATCCGGTAGCATTGCAAACGGAACATGTGTTTAAAACAGAAAAGTAAACAAAATAACGTTAATACAAGTTTCGATCATTTTATATGTAATTTAGTAAAATGTCATTAACTGCTAATTTCATTGCCTCAAAATTGACTCATAATCGTTAATTTGAAAAATAACATACTACAATATATACGTATATGACAAAAAATAATGTACACACACAAACTAAATAACCATTGAGATGAACTCGAGACATGTACTCCGAATATTGTCATGTGGCCATTTATACACATGAATAGTCATATGAATAGTCATATGAATGTAATTAAGATTAAACAGACCATCGTATTTATTAATTTAAAAAGACGAGTTCTTGGGTCTTACACAAATCAGGAAATCGGTTAAAAATGCAAGGTCTTCATATATCAGAATAATTTGTTGCGGTCCTTCCAAGTGGCAACGTTGCTTCACGTTTTAATTTTGACTTTTTTTTCGTTTTCCAATTTCTTAACATGCTGGTCGTAATGGTAGTCAGATGTTTTGCATATAATATATTATATCAGTGATGGTTATCAGCCTAATATTACCCAACTAGATAGTAATAGTGAATTTTTTTTCTTTTCTTTTTTCACTTTCATAAGTAAGTTGGCTGTTGTTGTTGTATTGGGTTATTTTGGCGAACTTCAGTTTTCCTGTTCTCCCTTTGTTGTCCTCTTGTAGTTGACAAGTTTTAGTTAGTAACCCTGGTTTGTTTTCTCTCAATCGATTGATGACTTTTGAACGCCGGTTTACTATTGTTGCATGTATTTATTTTAACTGAATATGGGCCGTTATACTAGCAAGCGCCCCAAACATATATGATATGCTTTTCAGAGCGTCAACCTACCATCGACAAATGGCTTCGGGATATATTTTTACTTCTTCTCTTAAAAACGAAGATAGCGATATATTAGTTAACATTGTTAGCTGAAGAAAATGTTTTCGTAACATTTATTTGAATATGCTCATCAAATGGAGCTTTTAAAAACAAATCCTTAACGTTATGAAAGAAGATTTATAGTAACAACATCTTACTTACGGAGACGAGTAGATCTAGATAAGCAGCCGAATTTTTGACCCATTTGTAGTATAAATATCAACGGTACCAGTTTTACTGCGGAAACTCGTGTAATTCGGAATCAATGGATGCGTGGTGATTCTCAGCGTCAAATGTTTTAAAAAAAATATTCAAACTTCTGTTACACCTTTGTCTAATACACAAGGGACAGTTTAAATACACATATTTATACTTTATGTTCCCATCTCTCGTCTTCAATTCCGTGATTGTGGTTCGTTTCTGTCTGTCTGGTTTTTATTGATTTATAATATCAGTCCTTTGGATTTTTTGTAAAACTTGTTTTACATTTATAGCTATTTTCAAAGTATATCACGGTATTTTATCTCATTTGCGTTGTCAAAACGATGAATTACGATGATTGTTTACCTCCTCACCATTTCAACTTTTCGTTGATGGTTAACTTATTTGTCATTATATAAAATCTCCTTATTTTTATTAAATATATATTGTGGAAACTCTTTATGTTAGCATCCTTTTATTTCAGGGTTTCAAAAAGGAAAAGTGTTATATAGCATCTCAAGGTATACTAGTTATAATTCATGTTTAAATATATATCAGGTTACGATATAATAATACGTATACCAATTAACGAGTCTACGGTTTAATCTCTGAACCGGTATGTAACAGATATTCCCTTGTCAATAGTGGGCAGAAAATCCATCATCTTTATTAGTTCCTGGATGATACCAGTTTTGAAATACCTAATTCATTTTTAAACAACGTGATGTTCAATCGTGTCGTGGTTCTGACTGCAGTAAGCTACATAACCCTGCTAAACTTTGAAGACCTACAAAATCTAAAAAAACGGCAAAAATGTTATTATAGTAACGTTATTATAAAAACGTCCAACATATTACCGTCTACAGTTACACAGGTGAAAAGTACACCATGAATTGTAAACACAATAATCGAAATTAAAGCTTAATAACTTTTCTAAATTAAGATCATTTTGCGATTTACTGTATATCTTTCATTTACAAACACCAATTTATAACATCAAAGTTTCCTAAGATATTTTATAAGTCTTTCAGAACTCAAGGATTTTTTTTTAATTTGTCAAGAATTTGCATGATCGTTTAGTTATAAAATGTTTTGTATTAATATTTTATATATATACTGCAGCTGTGCTATTTGAGCAGTCAAATTGCATTGACCGTATATTCATATGTCATATACAGTCACTGACCGTCTATCACCTTGTTTATGACGTTGACAATGCGTTTCCGTAGAGTTTTATTTATGACGTCAATAAAACATACAGGTTCGCGGAAATTTTACGTCGTCCGCTTCAAATTTAAAAATGATGTTTTTTCCCTAAATATTTCATTTAGAACAGTTTTAAGAGCTGTAGCATATAAAGAATAACCATACATTGTCTCGAAATATCAAACGGATATTTGTTCTCGGCTCGAAACAGGTAAAAATGCTCGGCACAGCCTCGCTTTTACCTGTTTCTAAGCCTCGTACAAATAACATTGATATTTCGAGACAATGTATGGTTATTCTATATGTATGCACATGTTGCAGGACCACTAAAGAATACTATCAATGACCACTGGAGAATGATTTGGCAAAATAATACAAGAAAGATTATAATGCTGACAAATCTGGTAGAAGGCACAAATGTAAATATAATGCAGTTTTAATATATTTAGTTAAGTATAGCAAAATATGAGAAATTATACAATTGCAGTTATAGGTTAAAAAACAGAAACACAACAAAAACAAAACGGAACACAGAACCATCATATTGAGCAACACTAACTAAAAATATGGGAAATAAAAACATGGATAAAGTGCGGGTATCCTATCTTCTAATTTAAAAATACTGATTTTATCATAAATAACATTAGCTCGTTAATGAGTTATAAAGTATGATTTCCTGCTTTTGCTTTTGCTTCAAAATTATGTTCATATAACTTTACTGTAAACAAAACTCAAGACCACAGAAAGCTAGATCTATAATTTTGTTTAATAAAGGAACAATAAAATGGAAGATTTCATTTCTGTATTATTCTGAAAAAGATTTGACAGCATTATATCAACTTTAAAGAATTTTCTTTTCATAATCCCTCCAAGATATAAAATATATGCATCAAATGTTCAGTCCATCTAAGATTAAATATTGTTTTTGCTCTGTTTTGTATGTAGACATATCCTATTGCAGCTGCAACAATATTACATCAATTAGTCAACTTTTAATGAACATCTGTTAATTTAAATTAGTAGTGCATGGTTAATAGATTAGTTTTGCGATTCTGTAGACGCTTAACATTACAAAAGTAACTGTAAAAATATTTAAAAAAATAATGTTGAAATTTTTGCCAATAAGTTATGTTATGTAGTTTTATGTCCAATATACTAATGGCTATCAAAATATTAAAAAAAAATGGAGGTCCAGTATGTTTGCTAATAAGGCAATTATCAATCATAGTTCTGATGTCGGGATGTAGGCAAGTAAATATTACCGTACAGCCTTTCTCATTCGCACAATTTTTACATGATTTTAGAAGAAATGTGAAAGATACTGGCCAAAAGGAGGAAAACCAATGACCTGTGGTAACCTTGTTCTCACCTTACAAACAGAAAATGAACGAGCTGCATATATCACGAGGGAGATAGAAGTGGAAGACAAAAAGGTATGACAAAATGAAAAAAAAAAGTAAGGATTGAAATTAAAACTGCGAATTATTTGTTCATTCGCTCTACATAACCAATACCATTGACTTGTGTAGTGTCTCATCAGATTAAAATGAAGACAAACAGTAACGTCAGAGACAGTAATAGTGTAGATTCGTGATTGTATAGATATAAACATGTTAAATACACAGTGTTTCATCATACACATACATATATATCTTATAAAACGTAGTTCGCATCTACGATGCTTTTTAAATCAATTAGCGAGCATCACTAGGTATGTGTCTTCAAATTTTATTTTTGAAGAACATTTAATCTTACCTACGAGAAAACGGGTATATATATTTTCTTGGCAGTCATGTAGTTCGTCAGTAAGTCATGCATTTTCGTTACCGGATGTTCGCTCAAATTCTATATATTGTATTGTAATTCAATTGGATATATGGTCACCAATGTATAGCGGAAGATCCTTTTTGCTAATTTCAAGGTAAAAGTCAAAGGTTCGGAACGACAAAGTTTGCATAGAAAAAATGTTATTCGATGCGTACAATAAGATGCAAACTTAGATCGATAAAAATCGATAATGGTTGACATTTTTTAATTGATAAATAAGTTATCAAACTGTTGTTATTCTTTCACTTTTTTCCTTCTTTGCGGATTTATAGTACGGATTTATAGTTGGAAGTAGTAATTAATATGCTTAGTTTTTCGTTATTCCAAATGTATTATGGCCAATGTCCGTTTTTGTCAGCTGTCTTATCTTAAAACAATTGTGTGAATTTGAATAGTTTGGACATAATGTATGCACACTTTTTTATAAATTTCCTGTTAACAAAACTTTTAAGTTTTGGAAAAACTAAGGATTTTTTATCCCAGGCATAGAATACCTTAGTCGTATTTGGCACAACTTTTTGGAATTATGAATCCTCAATGCTCTTCATCTTTGTACTTGTTTGGCTTAATAAATATTTTGATATGAGCGTCACTGATGAGTCTAATGTAGACGGAACGCGCGTCTGCCGTACTAAATTATAATCCTGGTACCTTTGATAACTATTTACACCACTGGGTCGATGCCACTGCTGGTGGACGTTCCGTCCCCGAGGGTATCACCAGCCCAGTATTCAACATTTCGGTATTGACATGAATATCAATAATGTGGTCATTTTTATAAATTTCCTGTTAACAAAACTTTGAATTTTTCGAAAAACTAAGGATTTACTTATCCAAGGCATAAATTACCTTAGTCGTATTTGGCACAACTTTTTGGAATTTTGGATCCTCAATGCTCTTCATCTTTGTACTTGTTTGGCTTTATAAATATTTTGATATGAGTTTCACTGATGAGTCTTATGTAGACGACACGCGCGTCTGGCGTACTAAATTTAAATCCAGGTATCTTTGATAACTATTTTCACATTTCAGTGAGTCTCACATTCAAATGACAAATTGACAATGTCAGCTTTCCCAAGTCAATTTCCCATTGGTCAGCAGTACTATTTTATCGACCAAAAGTTTTATTAAAGAGCAACCAAATTCAAAAACTACCGAGTTGATACGGAAACCATAATTGATTGCTTTACTTAACTTACAATATACATGTTTTGGGGTCTTGAATCATTGAAGGCAAGATGTGATGTCTTTACAAATTCCTCCAATGACAGAGAACCAAAATCCGTTTCACTAACAAGAATATTATATTGACCTTTTTGTGTTAAAAAAAAAACATTAAAAATATAGTCTTATTATGGACTTTGTAAGTCTGGTATGATATTTTTATTTTAGTTTCTTTTATATATTTCGGAGTTAAGTATGACGTCCATAATCACTGAACTAGTACACATCTGTGTGAAGGGACCAGCTGAAGCATGCTTCAGGGTGCGGGATTTTCTCGCTGTATGGAAGCCCTTGATGTCCTTGTGCTATTTACCGCTCTTTGGTCGGGTTGTTGACTCTTTTACACATTTTCCATTTCCATTCTTAATTTCATGATGTCTACCATGTCAAAGTTTGTACTTTATTGTAAATATGATTACAGACAAAAAAGAAGAGATGTATTAGCCAGTACCATTTCACTGCGTGGCCTGATCATGGAACACCAGATCCTCTGTATCTTGTATTGTTTCATAGGCATGTCATATCTGATCATACAAGTACTGAAAATAATGGACCACTTCTTGTTCATTGCAGGTATTAAAATACGGGTTTTTTTTATTTTGTTTCCAGGTGTATGTGTTTTAACAATGTTAGATAATGCCATTCTCTTTTAAATCAAATGTTTCTTCATGCATTTAAAACAGCACAATTTTTTTAATTCCTCATATAGATCTAAAGAAATGAAATACATTCAACAACATGACGTTAAGGGGTATATATTGAAATATTGCTTACAGGAAAAACATTTCACTAACACATTATGATTAGTCTTTCTCTTTATGTATGCATTCGAAGATAAATTTTTTTGTCATCATTAAGAAGTAAAACCTATTAAAATTTCGATAAAAAAAACAAAAGGATTTTCACACGATGTATTAAGTACATTTACTATGATAATATTATGTTTTCCCAACAGTGCTGGTATCGGTCGAACTGGAACATATATCGGACTTGATGCTTTATATGAAGAAGGACTTGCTACTGGGTTTGTGGATGTTGTCAAGTTTGTACAGAAAATGAGGTACAGCAGGATGAACATGGTACAAACACCGGTAAGTTTATAATACGTTAGTAACACTGGAAAGTCGAATCTAGAATTATTTAAAAAAGAGTACCTGCTGATATTATAATAGCTATAGCAAAAATGAAAATACTTTTTGAAATTTTAACACCTTAATAAACATTTATGTTCATTGGTTGCCTCTGGTTTATGTGTGTCATATTGGCTTTAGTAAATAGTTTTGCTATACATATGCCGTTCGTTTTCCGAATTGAAATGTTTTATATTTTTCATTTCGGGGCCTTTAATATCTGACTATACGGTATGGTTATTTTTTCTCATGGTTGAACGTTGTACGCTTACCTATAATTGCAAACATAAACTTCATTTTAACTTCTGCGGGTGTCAATCATAACTTATATACTTATTTTAACTTAATTAATTTATCCTATCCTTTGCATTCTTTGTAGAAAATGAAACATTACCGGTTTGCAAATGTTTAGGTTACAGTGTTTCTGATGCAGGTAAATTCAAAAAACGTCCGGGAAGCATGATATTTATAAATTTTTATTCCGAAAAACTAATACTCAATGATTTTTTTTTATATTGTAGGGTCAATATGTTTGTCTTCATTATGCCTTACTTGAGGCTTTCACAATGAAGGATACAAACGTTGGAAAGAAGGAATTTGGAAATATCTGGCGGGAAATTTCAGAAGATAAAAGTCCTGCAAACAGACGACGACTGCATGAAGAGTTTGAGGTAAAGTAATATGTGGATAACGCGGTGATATGATGTTTTTCAATATTTGCATATGAGGATGTGTGCTTGACCTCCGTTCAAATGAGCATATTCTACGTTTGAAAACAACATTGCTTGTTCTACAGGGCAAACTGTCTGCACTCCTTTTTACCTTTATAATTCCTTTATTATTATTTTATTCATCACGTGTTTCTCTTTCAGTAAGCCCTCTTCTTGATTTAACATAAATTAAACTTAAATATATATGAATATTTCGATTTCAAATATTATAATGCATCAAATGTAGTAAATATAAATACACACTTATGTGATTAATTAGATGTTAGTTTTATATTGTAGATGCTTGACGCTAAGAAATCTGACCAAGAGAAAGCTCAATATGTTGCTGCAACAAGCCCAGAAAATGTAGGAAAGAACAGAAATGAGATTATTGTTCCTTGTAAGCTGATATGCAACTATTTGTTTTTTTCTCTTTTTTTTCATTTAACAATATAATTCATTAAGGGTTCTGAGAGCCGTGATTTCAAGATTTTGTATAAAAGTTTGTGATGTAGTAATAATCTTAATACACTTATTGTAGATACCAGAACTAAAAGAGGGGCGAAAGATACCAGAGGGACAGTCAAACTCATTGATCGAACATAAACTGACAACGACATGGCTAAAAAATAAAATATAATAATAGAACACAAGACACGACATAGAAAACTAAAGACTAAGCAACACGAAACCCACAAAAACTTGGGGTGATCTCAGGTACTTAAGGGAAAATTGTGTACGCAAAACGCTTGTTTCGTCTATAAAATAATCGTCATTGACGCTGGAATCAAAAAATTTAAAAAGGCAAATTAAGAATAAGGTACATAGTTCAAGAGCATTGGTGACCCATAATTCCCAAAGGTTTTCTTAGATAAACCTATTCCTGGGGGAAAATGTCCTTAGAAAAAATAATCCAAATTTAAGGATCTGTATGTATTGCGCAGGATTTCACTATCATATCGTAATTGTGATTTTCTGGCAAAAATCAAAGATGTTTGTGTTAAAAATATAACAAAAAAATATATTTATGAAAAATGATTATAAAGCTATCTATTTTTATTAAAATTAAATTGAGTTCTTTAAAACAAATCCATAAAAATACTGACGAACATATATAGATTTTTTAAAGATTGATACATTAAACTTTATATAGTGCAATTCATAGAGCATTTATACTTTCGAATTCTTGCATTCGTCTTAAAGGGGCAAAAGATACCAGAGGAACAGTCAAACTCATAATTTGAAAATAGACTGACAACGCCATGGCTAAAAATGAAAAAGACAAACAGACAAATAAAAGTACACTTGAAACAACATAGAAAACTAAAGACTGAGCAACACGAACCCCCAAAAACTGGGGGGATCTCGGGTGCTCCGGAAGGGTAAGCAGATCCTGCTCTACATGACTTGTTGTACCCGTCTTAATTCTTTACGCTGTATGGGTCATTAATTTTACTTAATAATTAATTTTACTAAATAACAGCGGTATATCAATAGATATACAATGTGGTATGAGGGCCAAAGAGAAAACTCTCGCTAATTCTACTTAAAGCATCATAAGTTTAGATTCTACGAAGTTTAACATTGTGACAATGAACAGAACAATGTGTGCAGCAAGATCAAGTCCTTAAACCGGTGGTTAACTCGAGGGATCAAAATGCATGCGGTAATTGGACTAAAATTATAAATAAAATCACAGCATTTTTTTTCCTCTTTTCTAGCGGACAAAAACAGACTGTTTCTTAGTTCATACGACAAAGGAAGAACTGATTATATCAACGCTGTACAAGCTCCAGTATGTATAGATACATATATACAACTCGTCTAAACATCAACCCAGCAATGTTAGATCTGTAAATTTGCTTTGAAATTCGCTAATTTTTTGTTTTTGTTCTTCCCTCGCCGGGATTTGAACCCATGCTACTGAGATATCGTGACACCAAATCGCCAGTACTGTAGCCGTCCCGCTAAACCACACGACCAACTGGGCTTCATAATATAGAATAATGGCATTTTTTTAACTGACCTTATTAGAAAGAATATCAATTGAAAGTGCAAGGGTCAGCTGATATTCGAGCTGATGAAGTTCGTATCAAAAAAATTAAATACCATTATTATTTTTATCCGAAATTTGTCTAGGCAAAAAGGTTTATTTTGGTTTAAGAAAACAGAAGAAAATGAATAAAGGTGTTGACCTATCTATACGTTCAGTTCTTCGTGCATGCATACAAAAGCCGACACATTTATTGACATTTGCGGCTGTGAAGTAAAAAAACACTTTTAAATCAAGGAATATGGTTTCCTCAGACACAGCTCTGTTCTTTGACATAAACATTTATTACGTTTACGGTACACCAGCTCATCAACGGTACATGGTATCGGATATCGAAATTCTTAACTTGTGCAGTAAACTTTAAATATTTTCAGAAGATTTGTTTATACGGCAATATCTTAGATCTGATTATTTCCTGTTGGATTATCGAGTTTCTCTTACAAATTCTATGATGTAATTGTAACTTGGGTTTTACTTGTATTAACAACATGTATAAATATAATGTTTTGAAATTGCAGTCCTATACAAAGTTCGTTGGATATTTGACAACACAGCTACCACTACCCGACACCAAAGTTGACTTTTGGACTATGGTTAGAGATCACAATTCGTCAACAATTGTTGTGTTTCTAAATGACGCAGCTGAGGTATACATTTTTTATATCTATTTAACTATGTCTACATTATAAGTTTTAATTTTATTTATACTATATATATTTATATTTCTTTCACTATGATATTATCAAAAAATAATTAGTTTTATCATATTTATTTTAGAATAATTTACATACTCTTTTTATGCGATGCTTTTGTGCACTATTTAATTCATTATTTCAAACAAATGATTTTGGGGATTCCACTCGCAAACATTGAACTTTGTAATATCTACATCACGAGGTAAAGCGGGTTTAGAATGAATGCAACGTAGAATGAATGTGACGAGATATTATTGCTAATGAGATACATATAACAAGAGTCCAAATGAAGTGAATGTAAGCTACTATATGTCAACGTATATATACCGACTATAAAAGTGAACTAACAAACACCGTATATTCACCAATATAGCCCGACATGACCAAATGTGCAACAATATTCAAGCTACAAAAACCCATCATCCTAATGAATGACAAAATAATTAATTATTTACTTATATGACTGACATCAACAATAACCAACCACTGAATTACTAACTCAAAAGAACGTGGAAGGGAAAAACGTGTTTGTAAGTGGTCATACCCCCTCCCTCAAAAATTTCAAATTCATATGTAGAATAATGTTTGATTTCCTATTTTTTCGTGAAAACGTACTAAAGTATTGAATTCTGATCCTATGAGATATATCTATACAGGCTGATTTAGTGTACTCAACATCAGAAGACGCCTTTACATGCGGGAAATATAGCATGGATATAACAAGTAGAAAACAAGAAGATCTGGATGTTACAAGTGGTAAAGTCGTTCTATCTAAGAAGGTAATTATTGATGTAATACGACTTGTAAACCAAAAATATAAAGTACATAACAAGTTGTACAATGGCAGACTGTTTTGGGAGTTAAGTGTTAAGCTAAAATCTTTTTACACAAAATTCAAAAATATATTGGAAGTTGTAACAATGTTTAAAGTAAATTTTAAATATTATTTTTTCATTATTAACATTTTTTTTTGAGTCGCTCAACTTTTTAATTAACAAAAAAATATTTCAAGTATTTCAAACATTAAAGGGTGACCAATCGAGAGAAATAGCCATGTATCTTGCAGTATCCAATGGACTTCCTAATCCACAGGTTCTATGTAAACTTGTTAATTGTATATCTACTCGTGTCAGAATGTCCAATGATCCAGTGACCATTGTAAGCGGGTAAGTATCAAATGAAAATATATACTTATTTATTATTTATACACTAACTTTTAATATAAAATTATTAATCAACGTGCGAAGTACAACTTAATATCACATGTTGAATGTGTATGTTAATCAATCAGAGTGTGTGCATTCCATAGTTAGTCGGTATTCAACGCTGTATTAAAAAGTAAAATCACAAAAATACTGAACTCCGAGGTAAATTCAAAACGTAAAGTTCCTAATCAATTGGCAAATTCAAAAGCTCAAACACATCAAACGAATGGATAACAGCTGTCATACTCCTGACTTGGTACATGTTCTCTCTTTTTTCTTAAAAACTAAATCTTATTAACATATTTACATTTGTTAATAGAAACATCAAATACCGGTACCTTATCCCGGTCTCGTT
Source organism: Mytilus trossulus (assembly GCF_036588685.1). Classification (NCBI taxonomy): domain Eukaryota; kingdom Metazoa; phylum Mollusca; class Bivalvia; order Mytilida; family Mytilidae; genus Mytilus; species Mytilus trossulus. The sequence goes on from NC_086381.1 coordinate 27,125,639, forward strand.
TATATCAGTATAGAACATGTATTATGGCAAATGTAGAAAATGCTGGATTAAGCGCATTTGAGATGCATATGAAATACTTATTATGTGGACGCTTTTTCCAACTAAAATCAAAGTTTAAATTACATTCACATGTCTCTTAACGTGATTCAAATTGGGTTGCGAGAAGATTTAAGTAAATTTAACATAAGAATTAATTTTTATCACTGCACGAAACAAAAAAGAAAAGGGTTGAAAGCAGTAATTTCATATGAGTAAATTAAAATGCAATGCAAGTCATTTTGTAGATATTGTACGAGGATATGCATATGACTTCGGTTTTTTAAACTGATAGCGTTGCTCGTAAAAAAGTGAAATTGACCTTAAGATTTTGTTAATGTTTCAGTGATGGAGCTAAAAACTGTGGGGTTTTCTGCACTTTTGCAAATGCTGTTTCAAGTATGATAATTGATAAAAATGCAAACATATTTCAACTTGCCAGACTGTTACAGTTGAGAAGACCCGAGTTCTTTGCAGATTTTGTACGTACTTATTATTAATCCTAATGATCTTTATAAGTGCCTTTAACATCCTTCGGAAGCGTTAAAAACAAAGGTAAATATTATGACGGGTCGGTTGTTTTTTTAACAGACTATTATGATTTGGAGGAAACATAAGGTTTAAACAACATTTGTTAATAAGTAACTATTCTATGTGTTTACTTACAAAATGAATTACCATTGAAACTATTACAGAGCATTTGTAAATTTTCATAAAGCCATGACAATGTTCCTTTAAAATTTTGCTTCGTTTCTTAGCCTTGATATACAGGTTATCCTTTAGACAGATATGGTATTCATTCTGATTATTTTCGGATATTAATTGAGTATATACAAATATTCTCTTTGTTCATTTCAGGAGGAGTATCGTCTGTGTTATGAAGCTCTGAACGTCTATCTAGTGTCTTCAAACGTATACGAAAATTTCTGATTTATTTAGAAATCATTTTACACAGATGACAATAAACATCGTGATACGATTAGGAATGACCCTTTTGTAAAATTGAATACATTTCATTTACAGTACATCTTTTATTTTTTACTTTTTTTATAGAACATATTTAATTTATATATAAGACTCTGTACTCTGCTTATTATTGTCATAGCTACATTTATTCATTCATGTGTATACTGAGATCCTTCTACCAACTATCAACAATATTGTGTACTTCTGGAACCGAAGGCTTATTTTTTATTGTACCTGTCCCGGGAAACGACCTTTTACTTCTGTTTATGTGGCTGTTTGTCTTCTGGCATCCTTCGGTGTTTCAATTTCTTTACAGTCAGTTATCTTATATATTTAAAAGACTAATCTAAGTTATAATATTTTCTCTTTAATGGAGGTCATATGATGACTTGTAGTTGGTAACATCCTAGACCTTTCTGTTTTAGTTGTCTCATTGACAATCGTACGACAATTCATTGTATTTGTATGCTGACTGCATTGGAAATCCTTTTCATTACATTCAGTGAATATGCTTGTCTTTTACTCCATTTCAATTAACTAAGATAACTAACGTTAGTTATTTTACTCTTTGGCACAAAGAGATATGTAAGTTGTGAACACATCTTATAGTTATAAATACAAATATATTCATATAAAAAAGAAGATGTGGTATGATTGCCAATGAAACAACTGTCCACAAGAGACCAAAATGAAACAGACATTAACAACAAATCCCATACAGCGTCGTCAGCTATAACATTTGTTTGCATAAACTTGTTATATTTTAGAGTTTTGAGTTTGAAAAAGGTATAAGATAATAAAAATACCGAACTCTGATAAAAAATCAAAATGGAAATTTCATAATCAAATGGCAAAATCAAAAGCTGAGAACCTAAAACTCCTAATATTCCTGACTTGATACAGGTATTTTTGTAAGTAGAAAAAGGGGAATTAAAGCTGGTTTTAAAGCTAAATATATATCTCACTTCTATGTCAAAAAAAAAATGTATGACAGTCTCATAATATTCCATTTTAGTTGTTAAGAGATGGTGAAGCTATGTTGGCTTTGAACATGTTGAACCGCAACCTACGTTTGCCGTACAAAATATACATGGTTACCTTTAAATGTTGAAATATGTTAGTTGTTACGTGTGTTTAAGTTGATAAACATTTTATGCTTCACCTTTATCCCTCTTTATCAACGTTTTTATTAAATAGTTGAAAGATTTTCAGAGGTAACTAGCATTTAAAATAAAAACATTAAAGCACAAAAAAGCAACCATCGTGACAAACAATTCTAATACAATATGGATATATATCCTAAATATTGCAAATCAAATGATAAATTCTTCAGAATAATTATGATTTTCTCTACGTCCTTTTCATCAAACTATTCAATGCTTGTGGCTAAGTGTTTTTTTCTATATGATTTTATTATTTTTGTATTTGTTGAACATAAATATAACGTTAAAATGCTCCATGCAAGGAAAACCATATTATCAATAATGTATTGCCATTGTTTTTGCTGCATTTGTTATTTATAATATATTGTTGAAAGCTTTTAATAAACATTTTCGTCTTTTATAATGTTTTTTGTTTGTTTTGTTTCAGTCCTTTTAACGTTTAAGTACAAAACGAGTGATGACCGAAACGTATACTGCCACTTAGCTTACGAAAACAAAAGGCTGCACAAAAATTGTGCAGACGCCAAATGAACCATATACGAAAGATAACTTTTATCATAAACCATACACCCTTTTTGCGTTAATTGTATCGGTCACATCTTGTCGTGTATTGACACCTAGTATCCAATTATACCCTGTTTATGTGAGGCACTTTGGAAATTTAATTTCCTAATTGTTGAATTTAGATTAACAGGCATAAGGGTAAATAGTTACCAAAGGCTTATAATTTAATACGCCAGACGCGCGTTTCGACTACATAAGACTCATCAGTGACGCTCGGATCAAAATAGTTAGAAGTTGATATGCATTAAGGACTCAAAATTCCAGAAAGTTGTGAGTTGTGTCAAATATGGCTAAGGTAATCTATGCCTTGAATAAGAAAAATACTATTACAAACAGTAAATTTATAAAATTTGAACATTATTCGATTCGGTATGTCCGTGTGTGTTCTGATGTTATAGATTTTAACGAACGTAATCAATGCATCACTGGGAAATTATTGCGTCAGGGGTTTCGATACCTTAAATTACATAAAACTTTTACTAAATTCTTTTATAAGATACAAATATTTTATCAGTAAATTTGGCTGTACCTGTAGAAAACTTATTAAACATGGTATTTCACACCCTAAATGTTACGGTAATATTGTACTTAAAGCGAGGAAATCACTTTGTGATCCATGTAAACTCATCAAACCTTTAAACAAACTTATAAGTAAAGGTTATCGTACCAATATTGTAATTAGATCTCTAAATATAGTTTACATGGACACCAAAAAAAAAATAATATCGATTTTGTCATTAGCAAATTAAAACATAACTAAATTGTATCTTCTTTTGAGGCGGGATGTATAGAGACACAAACACGTTATTTTTTTTATCTCTAAAGAAGTCGCTCCTCACTATCCTACTACCTGTCGATACATTTATTTTTGTCATTCCACAAGACATGTCTTCTCTGACTGGTCCATGAAGTTAAAGTAATAAATCCCTTGGATGTGTTTTAGTTGATTTTAGTCTCTGATGCATGACTTTTTTATTATTAATTGTGTTTGGCTTTTAACTAGCTGTCAGTAACTGCGAGTACTCTCAAATTGATTTTACTGTTAATTTGACCTGTTGATACTTTTTATAATGTTTTTTTTTTATATTAATATGGATCTTGTCTATATACCAGCTTTGATTATTTGGAATATCTACTAATTTTCGCTTCTTCGTACTACATTTATATGAACATCAAGATTATTCTCCTTAAATATGTACAGGGAAGTTTAAGCTAGCTCTAATTGTATAGTTTTATTGTTGATATTCACCCCAATTTGTATCTAGTGTTAAATTATGTATTTATATGACATAACTTTCTTTTTCCTAATTATTGGAAGAATTTTATACACAAAAGTAGTATACCTAAAACGACAAAGTCTTTTTTCATTTACCTGTAGATATTATAAAAACCGTGATTATTTTCGAAGGGTTAAATATTTCGCGGTGGTGTTTTGTCATGGCTTTGTTTGGACTTTTTTATACGTATTATTATACAGGACATCGTTTTGGTCAAATTCTTCATGCTCGCTTAAGAATGGATTCAAGTTCATTGAATTCCCACCTTTTCGTTCGTAATTTAGTAGACTCTCCAAATTGTCGTTGTGGTGATGTAGAAACAAATACTCACTTCATGTTATCTTGTCCTATATACACTAATTTAAGACATGAACTATTAGATTCTATTTCAGTTCTTCTTGTCCAAGTAAACACAAAAACTTTGCTTTTTGGATCAACGGTACTCTCAGATGAGCAAAATAGTATTTTATTTAGTTTGGTGCAATATATTATTAACCCTTGATGGTAATGCTTCATCACTCAATAGGAACCCAAGCATTTCACACTGTATACATTACAATAATTCATGTGTATTTATTATTATTTTTATTTTATTTTTCTCATTAAGTTTTTTTTTCTTCTTCTTTCACCTTTTTCATATTCATATATTTATTACAGAGAATGCCAGTATTTATATTTATGTACTGTTCAATAAGTGTATTATTTTTGTAAAAGGAGACAGATTTGTAAAAGGAAATTGCTTGTTTCTGAATCCTTTATATTATTTCATTTACATAATATCGTGTAATGTTGATTTATCTGAAAAAATATTGTTTAAAAAAAAAAAAACATTGAATCTGATGGGGATAAAACAATGGACAAAGAAAGAACAGATCGACACATTTTATAGTACTATAAAAACCATTTTTAACGGGTAAATATATGTTTTGACATCTCCATTTATGAAATTTAGATCGTAGGTATTCCTGTGGGCACTAATTGCTCCCCTTTGATAGCTTATTGTGTACTGTTATGAATCAATGTATGACCAAACTCAATTAATACCTGTATCAATTGCATATAATTGATAAATTCAACAACACTTTGTTTTCGTTCTCTATTGTTAATTCTCTTATTTTTGAAAGATTATGTTCTTTTAACACCATCTAACAGTGTTTATATTTCACATCCTTTGCTATGCCCGTGTCTGTTGTGACGTTTTGATTGTAATGAACGTAATCTGTGTGTCACTGGTAAGTCAAGGATTTGTTACCACAAATTATTAAAGCCTTTTCTTAATTCTTCCATAGATGTAATGGTTTGGTTTTGCAGTTTGGATGTTCCTGTAGAAAAATTCTTTCATACAGGATAACACATCCTCATTTCTATGGAGATGTTGTTTACCGTGTCCGAAAATTTCGAATCAATCCTAGGGAACTTATTGATCCTTTAAATAAATTTATTCTGAAATTTTATCTATTCAAAACTGTAATTAGATCTTTAAATATTGTTTTTATTGGTATTTACTGTTGATTTTGTTACCAGTAAATTAAAGGCAAGCTAAATATTATTGTTAAATACATATGCACATTTATGAATACACAATCTGGCGCGTCTGGCGTAAATACACAATTTAATTCTGTTATCTATGATGTGTTTATCGATACAAATATATTGGCATTGCACAAGATCGTGTTTTTTCTACATGTTTATGACGTCTTTACACCAAATCCATTGGATGTCGAAGTGTAATTAAGTCGAAGATACAGAAATTTTTGTATTATTTATAATTGGATTTGAATCAGTTGTCAGTAACTGCGAGAACTCTCAGATATATACTTAGACTCTTTTTTGTTGTTGGGATGTACAAACAGAATCAGTTATTGTTCTTATCGATCTAGTTAATGCTACGATAGATTGAGTAATGTTTGACCTTCTCTCCCTGTGGATTACACTTTTGTGTTTGTATATGATTATATTTTATTGTGTGATTTCTGTGGGAAATATTATATTGCTATGCAATAATATGTCAAAGTGCATTTTAAATTCGCTCGAAATGTCACGATAATCAGTCTAAATCATCTCTCTATATTGTGGTTTTTTTTAAATTAGCGATTTGAAACAATAAAGGTATGTTTAAAAATTTCTAATTAACAGGTTCCCCTTTTCTCCCTACTTCCAACTATAGTAGAACATTTTGCTTTCTTTCAAAAGGAGGTAAGGCAAAATTTCCACTTAAACTATTTCAAATGACTGTAATTTATTATAATCATGCAATCTTTACTGATATATTCATGATATATTTTGAAACTTAAGGTTCTTGTAATATGATTTATCATTTCTTAACATATTACCAAATTATAAACGCCTCAAACAGCAATTTTAACAGATTTTGACCTTTACTAAATATTTGTCTCAAAAATGTATCGGACGAACACCGTTTTCTAAAACCAAAATTCTTTTGAAGGTACGTATTGTCTTGTGTATACACATTAACTGGATTTTGATAAGTGACGTCTTTCGATACAATATGTCCCTGTGTTTGGTTCTGTAAGTGAACCAAATAAGGGGGAAATTTGACATACTTCTTCTTTTCTTTCTTTGTTAGAGAAACATATTCATGGTTTTACTGGTTTTAACGTTATATGTAGTGACTGTTTTCATTTTCCCTCAATTGGAAGTTCGGAAATATAATTCTTCCTTCCCGACCTGTTGCTAGAAGTTGATCCATCGTTTCGTAAGTTATAGACTGGTGTGATTCAGTGGCAACAATAGTTTACAGATGTTCAAAACATATAGAAGATATAAATCAAAGTAAAACTAAAAATACATAAAAGTAGAGGATTCCCAATTGGAGCGAGACAGAGAGCGTCGACAGGGTAATGGTTTCAGGTGAACATGTAGCACCTGCAATACGAGTCTACATTCTGACTGTGTCACTTTCAAGAATTTTGACATATCTGTTGGTATCTTTAGATCTTAGACCGTGAAGACAAATAGCTATTGAGTTGAAACGCATACACATCATATCGAATTATTCGTAATGGTCACCGTATATTGTATGTAGCATCGAGTTTAATCGTTCTTCCTCTTTAACTGTATTTGATCCATTTTGTGTCAGGAACACACCTCTGTTAATGTAAAGTGAGAACTAGTTTACCCGTCATTCCAAGCCGATTTGAATAGATGAAATCAACAGTTTCACTAAAGATTTTGTTTTATCTTTATTCAATTATTCAACATTTAGGCCTATATACAATATATATATATATATATATATATTACATATAACACAAAAATATCACAAGACACTGTTTTAAGTATAATGGCATATATACTCAACAATTCACTAAAGATTGATTAATGGTAGAATACCAGCTCTTGATCGGAACTAAATGATTTTTAATAATAGTTTCTTTTCATTATCTAGAGAGGCCCTTGTCTAAAAAAAATATTATAATAGAGGAAAATTATCACAACAATTTGTTATGTTGTCGATTTATTGTTCCCTGGTCTTATTCGATATATTAAGGATTTAGTTTTATAAAATAAAATATGTTTCAATTCAGTTGCAATGTAAACTTGCGAAATAATTTGTGAAATAGAATAGTAAGGGACATAACTCTTACTTTAATAAAATACCGCTAGCAAGCGAAATAAGACTTGAGTAGTTCACAATGAGTGTCTTTGGTGTAATTCAGGATGTAATTAATGAAAATAAATTCGTCTTCTACATGTTCTTTGGATTTTGTAAGTAGACTAGCATATCATTTCTCTAATATGCTTACCAAGTTTGCATTTTCTTTATTAAACTTTACACCTTTGAAAAACTGAGAAAAAAATTAACATACTGTATTTTAATTTCCTTTTTAATGTGTAGTATTTTGCTATTTTTTGTAAAGTCAAGGCTGTTTATAAATAAGTTGATTTAAAACACACTTGACGTTGTTATTCAAGTAATAAGCAGGAAATTGATCTTTAAATTAAATTGAAAACTGATTTTTTTTTAATTCAATAATTGATAGATGGTATATATGTTATATGTTGTACAAATGTGAACGTGATATGCATGAGCCGGATATATATTGACAACAACATATATATTTGTATATTGTACAATATTTGTCGTATCAACTATCATCATACAAATCCGACTTAAAACACGATTAAACATTACAATAATAGAAAGATTTGATATGCAATGGGTTCCGTCTTAGGTCAGGGGAGATCTAAAATTGTTATATGTTGTCAATTTATAATTTGACAAACACAGGAGCCAACAATAAGTTCTGTCTCAGCGATGATTCCATAATTGGATTTTACAAATACTTCTGTTACTATAGATCATTGAAATGGTCAACTTGCACAGTCGGTTTTTTTCCAAAATAGGAAAAGGGAAGGTCAAACAAATATGACAAAGTAATCTATTCATTTGTGTGTCAGACCATGCAACACATTTAAAACGTCTGTTTCAACATTGGGTTTAGACACTTTATTTGTTCATTTTGCTTGAATCGTAACCATTAGACTAAAATTGAAATTCTAAATGAAATAAGTTGTTATATGATTGCTTAAGAAACTGAGATGAAATGACGTAGGTGTAAGCACCTATATGGCGCCGTAGGAAAAACATTGACTGGAGATACCTTGTGTGCAAAATTGTATACCGCTGACCAAACTCAGAAAATATTACCCTCCTTTCGAGAACAACTGAATTATGTTCGCAGTATCAAAATTTCCAGAAAACAAAAAGAATTTTAATGACAGTTAAACATACCAATAGAATATAAAAGGTAGAAGGTATTGTCAAATAGAAACCATCTTTAACATTATCAAGCTTACCAAGCTGGCACTTATTCCGATGAAAATTGAAAAAACTAAATGCAACGTCAACCAATGTCAAATAAAAAAATGCTCTCAAATGTCACTCGTATATAAACCACAAATACTAATAGGAATATATCAACTGTTAATTTGGTAATGACATCTTATCAAGCAACATTAACATGATAAGCGGAAAAAATACAAAACCTACAACATTTTTATAGTTATAATAATGGTTTATGTAAATTAAATATTTCATACTACCAATTAATTTAGTTTTTGTCTTATTACAGTAATTGAATTGCTTTATGTCCGGATGTCTCTTACATATCGATTTATTTCCAAACTTATACCTGGTCAAGATAATGAAGAAAATTTTCGGTTTTTGATTCTTCTTTTGGCATTGTCATTAAAAACATTTTTTGCGTTTTCTATTCAGGACAAGATTGTGAGATCAATGCGTTGAAAGGGAACGAATTTCAATACGTCATGACAAAATTTTGAGATTAATGGGTTGAAAAGGAAACAAATTTCAATATATCTAAAAAGTTTATGTATACAATATGTGTCAAAAGGTTCAGTAACACTAAGAGAAAAAAATAACAACAGAAGCCGCATGCGTGTTTGATCACTTTGAGCGATCTTCTTGTAATGCAATTACACAAAAATTGCATAAAGCCTTTACTGAATGCTTCTATAAAGATTTGAGTCGGAAAAAGAAAACTTATACCAAACCGGAGAGGACATTCTAACGTTTACGGTGATGTTGTTTACTGAACCTATAACTTTGTATACGATCCAAGTGCTATTGATGTAAAGTTAAATAAACTTATTATCTAAAGTCACAAATTCAACACTGTATTTAGATCTTTGACTATTGTGCTTTTTGGCATAAATATTGATTTTTTTCCCTTAAATTAAAACCAAAATAAATATTATAGTTATATACTTAGTACATATTTTCATGCAATGTCCACCAATCAGTCGATACCTATATTTTGGCATTGCACAAGCTCGTGGTTTTTATTTTCTCATACTGTTATGACGACTACACTACATTCATAAGATGTTTGATGTCTACTGATCGATATTCTAGTCTTAGATGCATGATCTTTAATTTGATATAAATCAAAGTCAGTGAAAATGATTGCAAAAACCTAAAGACTCGGTATTAGAGGAATATACACATTCATTTTAATGGAAATGATAAAATTGAATTTAGAAACATTAAAATAGATGATCTAAACTGAACTTTCTTGGCAGTTATTGGTTTCCTACTTCTACGGCAGTATTTATATGGAACAAGGTATACCGGGAAAGCACGACTAGATGACAAGACAGTGATTATTACGGGCGCTAGTTCAGGAATAGGTAAAGAGGTGGCAAAGAACCTAGCAAAAAGAGGTAAATTGTACTAAGTCATAAGTGCTAGAGGGCAGGGCATTGTTTTTCCCTTTCAAATTTATTATCATACACATCAGTTTTTGAATACATGTATATATGTTGTGATGTTACACTGCTGTGTCAGGTAAGGTGTCTTTTTATATCTATTTGTGTTCGTGTCTAAAAGTCTCAAGACACACGTCTCATATTATTGCTGGTCATTTATTGAAAATACGTGTAGTAGAAAATACAATTTATCTTGTGAATAATGTATTATAAAAAAGTAGATGTGATATGATTGCCACAGAAATTAATAACTATATGTTACCTTACAGTCTTCAACAATGAGCAAAGCCCATAATTCATATTAGAGTTAGCTATAAATGACACCGAAAAGAGTTAGAAATGCTTTCTAATTATGGTCATATAAGAAATATAAAGTTCGTTGTTCTACCTTTCTGTTAGTTCTATACAGATGTAATACTGGTTAAATTTTAAATGTAAATAGTGACTTGAAATGATATTTATACTGATAAAGTAATCCAATATTGTGCTTTTGTTTTGTTGATAAAAGTAATGTATTCAAACCTGCATTACTATATATTTTGTAGGTGCAAAAGTGATATTAGCCTGTCGAAACTTGGAGAAAACCAACAAGGTTGTTAATGAGATAAAAAGACAGATACGATATGCTAAGATTGGTGTTAAACATCTAGACTTGGCCTCACTTAGGTCAATTAGACAATTTGCTAAAGACATCAATCAGAATGAGGAGCGACTGGACATACTGATAAACAATGCTGGTCAGTATACTCCTACCAATATTTGATTTAACTGAAAGTTAAGTAAATATAAAAAGGAAAAGGTGGAATGATTGTCAATGAGACCAAATGACACAGAAATTAACAGCTATAGGTAACCGTATGGCCTACAACAACGAGCAAAGTCCATACCGCATTCTCAACTATAATGGCCAAGAACGAAAAATTAAAAACAATTCAAACGAGAAAACTAAAGGCCTAATGTATGTACATATAAATGAACAGGGGGGATGTAACACAGCAACAAATGACAACCACTGAATTACAGACTCCTGACTTATGACAGACTCATACATACATACATACATACATACATACATACATACATACATACATACAGAATGTGGGGGAGTAAAACATGTTAGTTGGATCCCAAAACTCCCTTTACCTGGGAAAATGGTATAGCAGTAAAACATAAGAACGAAATATTAAGAACAGTTGAAGAGTGCGTCGCTCAACAGATGGATATAAATCAACATCTAACACCGAGTGGACGTGGCCGGGTATTTGTACATCCCAACAACAAAAAGACTGATTGACCGGAACATAATGAACTCATTTAATGACACAAAAAAATGATATATACATCGTAATATGTATTCAAGTTATATCATTTGGTGTTCATGTCTGATCTTTGGTAATCTCTGTTAAATCTGTTTACAATTATTCCAAGGTATTTTAGATCTTAAACATACTGTTTATTGACCTTTTTTGTGATTTGATGCGACTGCCATCCAATCGAGAGGTTTAGATAGCTATAAACCCATGTTTAATCCACTATTGTCTACGTTAGAAAATGCCTATACCAGATCAGTAAGTTATCTATTCGTTTGATAAGGTTAAGCCTTTGATTTTGTCATTTGATTACGGACTTTCCATTTGGAATTTTCCTCGGAGTTCGGTATTTTTGTTATTTAACTTTTTACTGACTTTTTTTGTATTGTTGCGTGTTGTATGCTGTTATCTTATTCGGTTATATTCCTAATTTCTTTTTATTCATATAAAGAAAGATCAAATAAACTGCAATAGAATGATATAGAGTTCAATTATTTTTACAAATATGAAAACAGTTGAAACGTGATCAGGAAAAATACAAAGAAACAATTATTACTAAGAAAGCAGCCGTAATTCCAAGAATACAATATGGAGCGTATTGGTGTATGTCACATGTGTGACGTGTTATTCATACATCACCCAGTTGCTATCTTTATTTGAACGACCGTTGACGTATATAAAAAAGAGGTATGATAACCTGACATGTAAAATATGAAGTAATATTAAATTAAGAAAACTACCGCCCTAAATTATAACAAAACAATTTACGAAAAATATTTGTTTTCTCATTTCTTTTTATCAGGTGTGTTCTACTGCCCGGATGACTTGAAAACTGAAGATGGATTTGAGATGCAGTTTGGTGTCAATCATTTGGGTCACTTCTTACTGACTAATTTACTCCTTGATTTATTGAAGAAATCCGCGCCAAGTCGTGTTGTAACAGTTTCGTCAAATGCCCATGAAAGTTTGTATAGTATGGAACAAATATCAAGTATTGTAAATGATTTGAACGTTATTGATGTTGCCCTCTTTCGCGATGATTTATCTTTTGGGCAAATTATATTTGTTTTTTATAGGTAATACCGGTATGAGCTATGATGTCAATTTCTTAGAGAAGAAAGAGTACCTTGGATTTCGGATACTTTCTTTTGTATTTTATTTTTAAATTCATCATGTGTGCAAAGGGGGAAATTCACAAACGATTCTTATCTTATTTTTTCATAAGTAAACCATGAAATTTGTGTTTCTTGACTTTTAAATAGTGTGTAAGAGTGGCAAACCAAAAAAAGTGATTGATAAGTACAACTTCGGAAAGGTTGGTAGTGCATTTTTTTTCAAATTGAGTTCTAATTCTAGCAGTTTTGTTACAAATTACATAAACCAAAAACGGTGTTGGTTTATTCTTAGTTGTAAATATCGTTTGGCTTTTGCCTTTTTTGGACTAAATAAGCTAGAGTCAAGAGATAAAGGTCTATGGTCGACTTATTGTTAATCCTCCCATTTTCATCAATATGCACACTTCGCCTGTAAAAGGAATTTTAAATCAAATTATATATAATATATACAGTTTATGCCTGTTTCAGAGGGAAGAATAAACTTTGATGATATGAACAGTGAAAAGAACTATAAACCGAGAGCCTGTTACGATCAGAGTAAACTGGCGAATGTGTTGTTCTCTAGAGAGTTGTCTAAACGATTAAAAGGTATGTTTGTCGTCATTTAAATTCATCAGGTAGATATAGGAAGATTTGGTATAAATGCCAATTAGAAAACTCTACATTCAAGTCACAATTTAAAAAAGTGAATCATTGTATCAAAGTATGTACATGCACGTACGGCCTTCATCATGAAGCCTTGCAACGAGAAACACTTTTGAACCGCATCAACACACGACAACCACTGAACATGTTCCTGGTTTAGGAAAACTGCAAACAAACGTAGCGGGTCCTGCATGTGTCATCATACACTAACAAGTGTACTTGTGTCCACTTAAGTACATGTAGTTGATTTGTTATACACAGGTTCACATTTGGAAGAAAAAAATCAACTGTGATAATAATGATAGTCACTATGTATCCATAATCCAAAGACACCATAATAGTTTATATTAGTAAACATTTGGCATATTGGTAGACATGTAATGAAACAAGCTGGGAACCTGTACTAAAGTTACGTGTTTTTTGTTTGTTTGTTGCTGTGTGTCATAATTGTTTTTCGATTGTTTTTTTTAATATAAATCAGGCCCTTGTGGTTTTTCTTGTAAATTATTAACATTCTATCATCCAAAGCTCTTTTGGCTTACTTAACGATATAAGGGCTGATGGTCGTACGGAACCCTGTAACTGTGGAAATCCAAATCCTTTTGATTTTGGTAGATATATAGTTATCTATGTGACAATCATACGACATGTCCTTATTTTTCTTTTTTGCAATACCAAGAACATTTCCGAACGGGATGTTGTTTTGTAGACACTTCTTTTTAGACCAGACACAAGTTGTTTCCTTCTTTCTAGAGGTATTAAAATAGTACGCAGACATTCACCAACTCTAACAAAGTTGCCAATTATAAGCATTCTTGTGTACAATTTGGAAATTAGTATGGCGTTCATTATCACTGAACTAGTATATATTTGTTTAGGGGCCAGCTGAAGGACGCCTCCGGATGCGGGAATTTCTCGCTACATTGCAGACATGTTGGTGACCTTCAGAAGTGCTGTTGTATTTTATATGGTCGGGTTGTTGTCTCTTGGACACATTCCCCATTTCCATTCTCAATTTTAAGTAATGTCTCAGTGATCTCGTCGTTTTATATCATTTTTGTACTGACTTTTTTTATTATGTGTTACAACATACAGATTGGTTTCTATTACTTTAATGAAATTGATTTTTTCAATAGGTACTGGTGTAACAACATACAGTCTACATCCAGGTGTGGTACGAACAAATATTTCCAAATATTTACGACAACAACATTTTTTTTCTGGACCTATAATTGACCTTTTTTTGGTTCTTCCTCTTTTCAAAGACAGTGAGCAAGGTATATCCACAATTATATACTGTGCAGTTGACGAGTCATTGGAGAAAGAGTCGGGCAATTACTACAGGTAAAGATACCATTATATTCGTTCACCTTGTAGTACAAAGCATACAAGTACTGTGCTATGGTACACGATTTATAATGCCCCACCTACGATAGTAGAGGAGCATCATGTTTTCTGGTCTGTGGCTCCGTTCGTTCGTATGTGCGTCCGTTCGTCTGTGCGTCCGTTCGTTCAGGTTAAAGTTTTTGGTCAAGGTAGTTTTTGATGAAGCTGCAGTCCAATCAACTTGAAACTTAGTGCACTTGTTGCTTATGATATGATCTTTCTAATTTTACAGCCAAATAAGACTTTTGACTTCAATTTCACGGTCCACTGAACATAGAAAATGAAAGTGGAAGTTTCAGGTTAAAGTTTTTGGTCAAGGTAGTTTTTGATGAAATTGAAGTCAAATCAACTTGAAACTTAGTACATATGTTCCCTATAGTATAATCTTTCTAATGGTAATGCCAAATTAGATAATTACCCAATTTCACGGTCCATGGAACATACAAAAGGATAGTGCGAGTGGGGCATCCGTGTACTTTGGACACATTCTTGTTTTCTTACTATTTTGAAATATGTCATTGCAATGGTTTAAACCATAGCATATATGTATTGCATATGGATTATTTAAAATTGATAAAAGGAGATGTAGGGTATATGACAACTAGATAGCAACTGAGAGATTAAAATAAACAACAAACATGTAGAAGTTACCAAGGGTGTTCAACAGCAGACAGTGTGCGTTGAGCTATAAATCGTCTAGATTGTATAAACATTGAAGTCTTTTCAAATCTACTGAATATATGTCGCATCGGAAACATGAATTATTGAAATAAAGTTTATACCTATTCTCTCCTTTTTACCTTTTCAGGGAATGTTCAGAAACATTGCCAGGAAAACGAGCGTTAGATGACGGAGTCGCAAAAAAGTTATGGGAATTATCAGAAAAGATGGTTGGTCTTACATGATTAGCAGGAGTATTGCTTTTAACCTACTTCGGATGGACCTTTCTATGCTCAGCATGACCTATTGACATACATGTAATTAAATATAAGTTTACTATAGATATAAACAATGTTCCAAATGTAGAACTGTGATGTTGATTTCTAGTATAGATATAGCCGCAATATGTTAGGTGTATTCAATAGTCTAAACATTATCAGAACACAAAAAAATAGTTTTTCAAATGAAATAGCCTTTTATAACTTACTCTGTGTTATGAGTTTTGCTCATTGGTGAAGGATGTGCAGTGACCTATTATAGTTGTTATCGCTATTTTGTGCATTTTTTCTTTGATCTTTTTTTGTGATAATTTTTCATATCATGCTACTAGCTTGAGATGGAAAATCATCGCTTGAAACTAAGGAGGTACGTGGCGTTGCTTATGAAATTGGCATGAAATTGACAACGTCGTTATAGGTAAAATAACGATAAACAGATTATCAACGATAATCTATAATTATTCTGTATCTGTTTTAAGAGATGTCTCATTGGCAATCATACCACATCTTCTTATTTCAATATTGTTGAATACTGTTGGTCAAACTGAATAAGATTCGTTAATATCACCATGGAAGTAATATTTACTTCCCTGATATCACGTACTGTGTGTATGGAGATTTTAATCACTGTCAGTCATTCAAAATTATTAAAGTTCAGTGAAATTACAATTTGTATTTCCTTGCAAACACAGTCTGATAATACCAAAGAATGAATAAATTATAAAAAAGAAGATGTGGTATGATTGTCAATGAGACAACTCTCCACAAGACACCAAAATGACACAGAAATAAACAAATATAGGTCCCCGTACGGCCTTCAACGATGAGCAAAACCTAGTTTGATAGATCTAAGACTTTTAAACATCTTTGTAATTTTTTATATCAGTGAAATTGAGTGTATTGCTGCATTTCATTTGAAAGTTCTATTGAATTATATATGGTATTTGTAATAAAAGGAAAAGGCCAAAGAAGATAAACTAAAGGAGAAATCTACAACGACGTCCTCTGTGTTTAAGTCTATAAAGAATCATGTGATTCATGGGTTAAAAGCTTTCAAATTAGATTTCTCGTTTTGGATCATTACTAGGTGATATGTAAATTCTTTAGCATGCATCATTAAACTCCAATAACTTATTGTAAAACGTTTTCTAATTACCTGTCCTTGTCGAGCATTAAACGAAGAAATATTACTCATTCCTTCCATCTACACTCATATTGCAACTGACACAAATAAAACATTAAAACATTGATAAGATAATACAGTATCCATTATAATATGTTTCTGTATCAATCTTATATAATTTAATTTTGGATGTAACGCGTCTTCTGATTGGCTGACGTTATTTTGTTATCATCCAACAGACATAATTTAGTCATGTAACCGTGACGTCATTAACGTTTTTTCATGGTTTTCTACGGTTTCAAATGAAATTTAGAATTAAATTATTAAGAAATGACTGTAATATTTTTTCTGTCTTTTCGAAATAACATATAAAAAAATGGGATGCACACTGTAAAATAACCCGCTACGCGCGTTATTCAGTGTGCACCAATTTTTTTATGTTATTTCTTTATAGTCAGAAAAAAATATTAGTCATTCCTTAAATAGTTCTCCAACTAATTTCTTTAAAACACACACAAACACACATTATGCTGATAATCATCATGGTAATTACCTGTTCAGTTTATGAAAAACTGGTGCACTAATACACATGCTTATTATTTTATTATTAGATATTTATATAAATATACAGGGCAGGTGCAATAGGTTCTACTCCAAACTTTTCGGGGTTTTTTTTCTCGTGTTTCTGACGTATGTATAGGTTTTTGCTATTTGTCCTAAGAATTGTATATATTTCGGTATATTTTAAAATCATCTATTTTGTATCATGATTAATTAATTTGTTTTTGCTAAAATTCCAGTCTCAAATATTTCTTTATAATCAATTGGAAGCGAATTTTAGGAATCAATCTCTGTCACAATCTATAGGTTAAGGAAATCTAAACATTGTATACTAAAGCACGAGATTAAAATATGTTATTTTATGAATGCTTATTATTATATTGTTTTGCGTCCAGTGGCAAGAATTTTAAACGGTTTCTTAAAAAGGACAAAAATGATGACCACTCAAGCCAATCATATATTAAAACATCATTGATTTTATTCCAAAATTAATCAAACAAACAAAAACTCTGGGTCAATGGTTTTAATTACTGGCGCCTAATAATGAAAATAATCAATATTAACGATTTTAAATTATTGTTTTTGATTAATGATAATGTCGTCCAAGCCAA